>NC_054559.1:10260655-10575030 GCF_017654505.1 Polyodon spathula | reverse complement strand
GGTAGCCAGGAGAGGAGAAGAGCATGATCCACAGTGTCAAAGGGAGAGGAGAGGATAAGAGCATGATCCACAGTGTCAAAGGCAGAGGAGAGGAGAGGACAAGAGCATGATCCACAGTGTCAAAGGCAGAGGAGAGGTAGAACAGAGGAGAGGGAGGCAGCCAACTTCTAGTTGGTCTTTTTGTTCTTCCTAAAAATTATTTTTGTGTTTTTGTAAAGGCATTAGAGCATGTCTCGTTTTGTTTATCTATAGGGAACAGCGCAAGGTTTAACCCAACAAACAGGTTTTGCAAACTTTCCTGTTTGAATAACTCAATGAAGCAACATTTTAGCTGCAAATGCCACAAGATCTCAGATTCCCACCTGAAGTCCATTGGAAACAGTTACTGGAATTAGCTTACTGACCTTTAGGGTTCAGACATAAGGGTTGGGATGTTTCTTATGAATTTCATACTTTCAGGGAAGCTTTTGATGGCCTTTTAGATGTATCCCAAACTACTTTAAGGTTAAGCATGTTGATACAGCCATTTAGTTCTGCTTGATCAACTATTTGGTGTTAGAATGCTGGTTTACTTTGGGTTTTTGAGTATTTCTCTCTGCAAGAACTTGAAGGAAACAGATCGCTTGGATTATATAATGGGTGTCTCCATCACCTAAAAATGTTAAAGAAACCAGCTTAGCCTACAGGTCTTCCTTCCTCTTCTTGTAGTTAGCTAATCATACAGTGCTGTAATGCTTTCCAGTAGCCTGTTTAAGTAGGGGTGAGTCCTATAATATGATCTGCAGCGCTGTCACGGTAGACTGGGATGCGTTCCTGCCCCCGCTGTTTCCCCAGTGCGATTCCAGTGGTAAACAGGCATGAGTGTAAACGGGACCCTGCATCTGAAAAACTGGCCTGGCTTGGTTTGTGTGAAATCAAGAGGAACGCTCATCAGTCTCAATTACACAGTGCTATCTTCAGCTATACAATATACAAGATTCAAAAACAAAGTTCAAGAGTTAGTTTTTTTGCTTATTGTGTAGCAGATAACTACTTTCCCTTATAACATTATAACGTGGTACATTTGCACATTCATTTTGCAGTTTAGCATGCTTTGTATATGCTTATACTCTATGCATTTACTGTGGTTTGCAGTGCATTGGGTTATCAGGTTTTAATATGTATTAAGATACATATGTGCAGTCAATTAGGAGCTCTTTATGAGGTTCATCTATCTGGGCTTCTACAGACTATCCACTGACTGATTAAGGAGAATGAACTTCAGTCCAGTACTGTAGCTATAATATAGTTTTGACAAAAAGTACAACTGCTTTTACAATGCACATGGCAACAGAACACGTGCACCATATGAAATGCACTGTACAACTGACAAACAGCAAGTTTATCATAAATAATAGTCATGACTATAGATATGCTTGGCACTGAAACATTGTAAATTACTGTTTCTGTTTTCCATAGGAAGTCTAGACAGACTACAAACTAAAACTATTGTTTGTGTCAATATCTTTTTGATTAATGCTTTGAGCTGCTGTCTCCTTCAATTGGAACTGATAAAATGCATTCACACACAGAAACTCTGTGACCAAGCTTCACAGAACAGTGATTCTTAATATGAAAGACAACATGTTGCTTGGTGTTTACAGTTGGTCACCAATGGTTAAGGCTGTATTTTTATCATGCAAATGTTTGCCTTATGAACAAACTACCTGTTAAACTGCATTTAGGAACCTGGCAGCCGGTTTAGTTTGCTTCCAATAAATGATTAAACATACTGCATAGTATGTTTAATCATTTAATAATTTTACATTTATTTACTATGTTTTTTATTTTGTTTGATAATTCACTGAACTTTTAAAGGTGGACATAAAAACAAAATATTCAACACACTCACATTTACTGTTTTTGAGGAAAGCGTTTCAATATTTAGGAACATTTGTTTTATAATAACTGATCAATTTTGAATGTGTAAAGGCAATTTTTATCCTTTAATACAGATTATGTTTAATAATGAAATATCTTGAAATACCTATTTGTAGACTATGAAATAAGCAATTTTTACCACGAAAAAATTACAGTCCTACATGGTATATACTCAGGATGGAATAACAATATGGACTAGCATTTATATTTTTAAAGAAGATAACCAGCTAAAATGTGATTCCCAACACTTGGTTTCTATCACTTTGTTAGGTTAACTGCCTCACAAGGTAATACATCAGAACTGCAAGCCAATGTTGCAAGGGAAGGACACCATGAAAAGCGTTGTGCAACTCAACTGAAGAGCCAAACCTAGATGCCTCCCCACCCACTAACTTCTGCCATGTGCGTCAATAGGGATAATTGCTGAATGCTAACTAAAGCTACATGCAAACATACTGTAACTCAATTAAATATTACAAATGAGTCATTACTGTGTTTTTTTTTTAATACATAGATCTTTTGCAACCAATCTGAGCTTTCCCTCATAACAAAAAAAGGAACCACCCACTAAACGAATGGTAAAAAACTGATGAATAAAATTTTTAAAAATGCTCCAAACGACCACAGAAATAACTAGCAACCCACAACAAATGTCCTCAATGACACTTCTTCAAAGGATGGAAGTAGATGATCTAGCAGACCTCAGGTTAGTGCTGTTGTGTCTGATGTCAGTACACAGAAATGTAAACACATTGCCTGCTGTCTTTCTTGCGAGGGTCTGTTTAGATGGATCATTCCAGGCTGTTGGCAATGTCAATCCCACTCTCTCCTTCTGAAATCAAAACATTTCAGTACCATATGTACTGCAGTGTTGTCCAAAGCCACTCTATATGGAGATCAAAATGGGTTATTTGTGTCTGGTTTTCATAGAAGCCAACGTAGTTTTTTATACAGTTTCAATACTGGAGACAATAAAAAAAAAAAATTTAAAAATGACAGCTGCAGGATTTATTTATTTTTTTAAAACATGATAAATTCTTTCTGTGTCACGTTTTATCTTTTGAGAGTACCTATATTTGAAAAATAGTACAGCATTTTATCAGATCCTTGTTCTTTTCTACTACATCTCTTTGAACTGTGATCACACTTGGCTGCACTTGGGAGATGCTGAAACAGTTAACAGTGTTCAAAGACACCACTTTTCTGTGATCTGAGTATGGCAGATGAGTCGTGTGTAGAAATCCTCCTTAGCTGGGTACAAATACAAAATATTTGGGACTGCTACCTAAATAAGTACCAGCAGTTGGGCACATCCCAACATGAGGTACATTGCTGTTGAACTGCAAACTTGTTCTGTTCCAACCACACAGATGCTGCTAGAACCAATTTCCTGCATTGCACTGCTTTTCATACAGGGCACTACCACTGAGATCCAAAAACCTGTCTTCTTCTAATCCTGCATCTCAGTCCTCCTGCTGCGTGATGACTCAGTAAAAGCACTGCTTGCCAAGGCATCTAAGTCCCCACCCCAGCCTGACACCACTGGTTCAACTGAGATCCCAGCCTGGCCAGGGGTGATGTCACCACTCAAACACACCCTGGGAGTGTCAGGATCAGTTTCGACAGGCTTGAAAGTGCTTGGATGTGGAAGCTTTACTGTGAAGCGGTTTGGAACGACAACGTTGTTAACTAATGGCTATGAAGGTTGGAGCCAAATAGTGCGTACACAGACAGTTCAGTCTGGATCCGATCCAGGTCTTTAAGGTTGCTCACTGATCCTGACCAGTTTTAGTATAGAACAGACCAGGTTTTTATTTCAATCACATTTGTTATTAATATGCACTAATACAAACGTGCATTAATATTACAAAGGAAGTGATGGCTTTATGCACAGACTAAAAAAAACAAAACAAAAAAAAAAGCTGATTAAAACAAAACTGGCTAATAAAGCGGACAACCACTGATCATATGGAGAGAAACTACAAATAAAAACTTCAGTAACACAATGATTTAGAGAGATGAAAATTGAAGAGGTTAAAGGGACAGACAGCAGGACACGGTCAGTGGCTCTGGTTCAAGCTGGCTCCTCCACACTGAGAAGCAGACTCACTCCATTTGAGTCCTGTCAGATTTGCTGCCTAGAGTCCCTGTTAATCCCCACACCTGGCCGAGAGGCACGGAACTGTATTCTGTATTTACCACTAAATTATATTTCTCTTACTGTAACTTCAGGCATTATTACAGACAGACTTGAACTCCTTCTGTCCTTTAAAAGAAAATGATGGCAGTCGCGTCACAAAAGTGTATTACACTATCATATGGAAAGCAGGAGAAAGAGCGAATCGAAGTACTCTGTTTTCTGTGATATGCTATCTTGCAACACAGCAAGTTGTGGGTCCCCCCTGTTCAAATATTGAGTGAGAAATGGGAGTGGTACAGTTCAACTGCACAACTGTACAACACATTTAGCTTGAAAAAACCACTCAGCCAGCAGCAATCAACCCATCTGCAGTGAATTTGCCTCTCCATTGATGCCATGTGTGCCAATCAGTTCATATCTCCCTTTGAAGCCCAGCAAACATTTATCCACAAAGTGCCTTTGGCTAGAGAATTCCTGTTTAGATATGTATTAAGTGTCTAGCCAGTCTATGTTTAAAAGAGGGATCCTAGAAAACTCTTGCGTCTGATTCCTCCACAGGTGTTTCTTTAAAGAGACCGGACTCTTATCATATGGGCTGTAATTGTGCAGTTGTTTTATAGCCAATCTGAAGGAGCAGTTGATTGGCATTATAAACTCTTTGCTTGTCCATGAGCAGTGCAGGTGAACAAGACACTGTGGAACTCTCCACTCACCATAATGTAACCCCACCCCATTTTGAAAGTTAATGCCATTCATAGAGATCCAACACAATGAAGGTGGAGTGTATTTATCGTAGAATATAAAGTTAATTCCGATAGCAAATACATTGCCGCTGTCATGTGTCTTGTGATTTTGCAGACAGTGCACACCAGAGGCAAACCTTTTGGAAAGACAAGCAAACAAAAGTCAAGGTATGTCCCAAAGCCTGTGAGAACATCCTTATTCCCCAGCTCACAAATCTGCTGTGGTCTGGGTTAGGCATGCCTTACAGGCTTCCAGCTTCAAATCCCCATCGCTGCTTCACCACCCTTCCCTGTTCCAACGAATGTCCTAGAAACATGTGTCCTTTTCACAAAGCTTTTACTAAATAAAATAATGTGTGATACACAAATGATACACCAGGTGGATTCTTCAACAAAAGTCTTAGTAAGTTTCATGGTTATCATTCATAAACTTAAAAAAAAACTAAATCAGAAAAGACATTTTGCTCTATATTCTCCACTAATATCCACAATCATTATCAGTCATACTGTATATGATGCGTTTATTGCTAAAAGCAGATATTTCAGATACATTTCAGTGATACAATTGTATTATTTAGCGATAATCAATAAATCTTGTATATGATTCCTTATTGTATCAAAGAGGCAGACTGCAGCATCAATTGTTTCTACAGCCTGTCCTCTCTCTGCCCATGCTGTTCTTAGTAGGACTGGGTCCATGCTTATAATAGGTCAAATCTATTACCAGAAACATTATCACATCAAATAGATGTCCCTATATGTCTGCATTGGCATTGCCCTATAATTATTTTATACATTGTATTTGGACAGTAATCTAATTCATAATTTAAATTATTATCGATTTAATGAATAATTTAAATATTTTTGTACATCCAAAAAAAACCCACATTGTTTTCATGTTTGTACACTGCAATTATACCTTCTTTCAAATGCAATTTATAATATATGTTTCCTAATTCCAGGCTGCAGAGTGGAAGGTTTATTGTCCTTTTAGTTTAATTAAGCAAAGTAGATTTTGTAGAAAAAAGCTGGAGCGTCTCCTCTTTGAAGATTTTTCAAACATGTTTCAGGTAAGTCTTAACTTGTCTTCCGCATGCCAATCAATAAACAGTGCAATGTTATATTAGATTCAAACTCATTTCTCTAGCAGCAGAGGGACACATCTTTCACAGAGCAGAGCTTTGGCGATGGGACCTGTCTATGTAACATAGGTTACCTACACAGGTAATATTGTTAACTGTGTGGCTTCACTATTGGTCTCTCTCACCTAGGTTAACACAGTCCAGAAGGCGTATGATGAAAGCCTGAAAGTTATTTTATCCCAATTGTCAAAACTCTAATCCACTTGACCACTTCCACCCCTACATGAGTTCCAATGTCACACCTCACATCAGTATGATAGGCATTGGCTTCACCGCTGGTCTCCCAGCCAGGATTGGAATCATGGGGAGACTGCTAAAGGG
Source organism: Polyodon spathula (assembly GCF_017654505.1). Lineage (NCBI taxonomy): Eukaryota > Metazoa > Chordata > Actinopteri > Acipenseriformes > Polyodontidae > Polyodon > Polyodon spathula. Next base: position 10,568,764 of record NC_054559.1, on the reverse strand, counting down.
AGCCACAGACCTTTGTTGAACTTGGACCCCTCAATCTCTCTCTTGATTCGCATTTGTCCAAGTCCTGACGTATTTTGTCATTTGTTCCCTACATCCTCCATTATCTTTTTCAGTTTAATTGTTTACTGTAACCCATGTTTTGTTTTAGTTGCAGTTTGAAATAAGGCAAATGGCTTAAAAAAAGTATTTGTGTTTGCTCTGATTTAATTATTATTTGACTATTTCTGAAAGGGTATGGTCTCCACAATTGTTAACATACTTTAAAGGTGCTTTATGGGGAAAAAAAAAACACACTAATGTTTCAATGTTAGTTTAGGTGCTGTTTTGATTTCTGGTTCTGCTACAGACCTACTGTTTTGTCTAGCAACTGTAGTACATATTGTAACATTCCCACATATTACATATGGTACATGTCATTTCCATGTTATTTCACAGTTATTCTGCCAGTAGTTACCATATAAGAGTAGGAACAATTGGTAGTTACTTGCCATGGTTAAGTCATGGAATGAGATGGCTGCAGTTATTTATTTATTTTTGTCTCAATGTTACAGATACAGTTATACATCCAGTTGATGTTTTCCAATAAAGGCCCTAACCGTCCCTTGGCACAACTGGGATTATCTGGTCATCAATCAAACATAACTGAAGAATTCCGGGTCTTTGTTTAAAGAACAAAAACAACATTTTGGACAGCTTACTATACACAAATAATAATAATAATAATAATAATAATAATAATAATAATAATAATAATAATAATAATAATAATAGGATGACCATATGGTCACCAGTGATACCTGGGCTTCAAGACAAATGGTCATAAAATAAACAGATAAACACCTTGCTTCAGAATCGTGCTTTGAAAATAAGCCCCAAACCAAACTACAGTACTGTACAGTCCACAACAGAGCTTGTTAGTTTCAGAGAACATGCCTTCGAGTGCACTCTGTTCCCTACCCTTTTAATGTGCAATAGCCCCTCAACAGTTCACTGTAGATAAGTCGATAGGATGATGTATTAAGTAACCTCCACCCTGGTAACTTATCATTCCTGTTGATTTATACTCAGCCTCAGGCAACGGAACATCAGGCAGTTAAATAATGAACTTTATTGGCATCTGCTGGTTAAGAGGAGAAAACTGCAACGGTGTCGTTTTTCTGACAATGCAAAGCAGAATAATAAATTCATTATTTTAAAGCAGTGACTATCACTCATGACAATTATCATGCTCCTCCTGGTTTCATCTTAATTTCATGTGGCTCCTCTTATGATGAAAGTATTCCCCTATGATGGGTAAAACGTAGCGTTTAGTCTCGTATTCTTCCTTTGTTCACCGGTGTCTTCTCTGATAATTTCTGACAGAGGCGGCCTCCCAGAGGGATTTGTGGTTGGAATTTGAATGGTTTTTAAGACCAAGGCTACGCGAAGATGTACATTCCTTCTGGGTTACTTAATATCCCCTTTTAATGAAAGATTAGCTTTAGAAAGAAAAACAACTAAGGGCTATGTGGTATATAATAATAAAAATGCTACTTTTTTGTATAATTTGTTTATTAATTTTGCATTGATTGTATTATAAGGTAAAGGCTCTTGCTACATATAAATATGGTTATTCTCCTAAGGAAAATATATGACATAATATATTATAGCAGGTATTAAATTGTAGCCACTTAACTATAAACTATAAAACACTCTAGAGGAAGATGATGTTTAGTAATAATAAAGTAAACTAATACAATTCTTTCACAGGTGTTTCAACTCAAAGCTGATTCTTCTTATCAGTAAATTCATTACTAAATGAAATGTAAAGTGACCTTGCTCATTCCTTATTTACTACAGATTTATAAAAAGCACAGATGTTTTCCACAGTCAGGCTACCTCACCAAGCTACAGGGTAATAATCTATAAATTTTAATACAGATGCATCCACAGCGATAGTTCCCTTCTTTTTTTATGATTTAGTTGGGTTTGTATATTTCTTATAGGTAAAGAGCTTTGAAAATAGCCACCATTGTTTTAAAATAATCAGATATTCTCTGAAATTGACTGTAGTTATAAATATTAGTATACAAATTTAAAACAAAAATAAACATGCTTAGAAGAATGCAGTCAATGGCTTACAATCAGTAAACGGTTTTAATGACATTTTCTGACATTTTACTTGCATCGAAACTGTATTAACATTGATAACATTGATAGGTGTCAAAATCATAACCTATATTAGGTGACAGTGCATGTATCACTTTTGTTCCTTTGCTACTGTGATATTTTTATGAAGCCATGGTAGTATCCTAAGCGTTCATGACGCTAAAACTTATATTTATATTCATAAATTTCTTATAATAGAAACAACAGAGAAACTTGGCCTACCCAAATCATTCATGGATCTGTCTCATAATGGATTTGAATCACTAACATATGGAAACTAGGCACTGATATACATTTGCCTAAAGCAAAGGAAGTTACTTCTGTCTGTGGTAATTGAAAACAGTGTACTGTTAGAAAAAGGTTTGCAGCAAGGGTATATAATTGTTCGTATACATTTATTGCATTAAAGGGGCTTTGAAATCCACATGCAGGAAATAATAGATTAGTACCTTAACCAAGCCCAAAAGTGTTTATTTTTTTTAATATACAGCTGTGGTCAAAAGTTTTTGCTTCATAAAGTCGAATGAAACCTGCTTAATAATGTTACGTTAACATACTGAATTGAATTAACATATGAAAAACTGGCAAAAATTGAAATCTGTGACATCTCCAAATCATACTGTACTACTATTATGGCTTCCAGTAGACTTTTGTAACATTACTTTGTAATTTCTTTGATTACATGATGTCAAATAAAGTATCAGAATGATGTAAAATTCTAGGTGATGCAAAACCTTTGGCCATAGCTGTACAGTAACATAAAGAGGGGTATGAGTGAAACAGTCTTCATCTGAGCTAAATGCATGGTGAAAGATTAAAGGTTGTAAACACATTTAAGTGCACCTGTGCATGCATTAGACTGCAACAAGGCATTCACTGGCAATTTAAAGCATTGTGAATTCTTCCCATGCATTCTAAACTCGCTTTTGAACATACCTGTACTTACCACATATATCTCAAAAATATGCATATGTTTTTTTTTTTTTTTTCCTGAATTGTTTCTCGGTCATGTTATACTGTAGTAGTTTGTCAGCTAAAAATGTTTTAGACAGTTTTACATAATGCCCATTATAGAGGCAATAAGAAACAAGAGTTCTTTATTCCTTCACAACTGGGGCGCTGTGAGGCTCAGGGACAGAGGTCTCCAGCTAAAAGCCTTTGGAGCAGTTTTGCAGTTCATTCTTCATTCCTTTTTTCCTCTCCCTATCCTCCATCCTTCCAAAACCCTGCCATGCAGCCCCCTGAGCTAAACACGTTACGTACATTATTCAACAGTCCTTCATGCTTTTCGCCAGAAGTTAAAAAAAACAAAAAAACATACCATTTGTATAGCACTGTAATGCTCAAGCAAACCATTTGCAGACCACAGCATTTTTAACCATAATGACAATGGAATGGATTCAGTCAGTCAGAATTTACATTGCCCAAGCCAAAAAGATCGCCTTAACCTGCTCTTCTTGTTAAGAGCGATGTTAATTGTAAAGTTTTAAGATAACTTGTTTTGTTCTGCCTTGTTTTAAATATACTGAATACATTTCTACTGTATGTCTAGTAGTATTGTACGTACTGGTAACTTCTACTTATATTCAGAAGAATTTTAGTTTTCTGCTTGTTCACCTACAAAAAGACACAGGTAAACCTAATGCTATTACTTTATATATATATACAGTGCCTTGCAAAAGTACTCAGACCCTCTCACAGTTTTCACATTTTGTAGATTTAAAGCTTGCAGTCATGACACTTTGAATTAATATGTGTTATTGTGGCAAAGTGCCCGACACTGTGTGTATTATATGTTGTGTGTTAATGTTGGTGTATAGTCATTGGTACATGGGATATAAACAGGTCTGTGTAATACGAGTGTTTAAAATGTATATTTGTAAATAGGCATGAGGATTGCACAGCACTTGACATGCAAGTAAAAAGTAATAATATGTGAGCACGGGGAATTGCACTTTATTAATTCACGTGCAGTTGTACCGCGACTCCAATTGAACGATTGATTAACAGTTGAGTCTTGGTACAGCGGCATAAAAGCTGCATGTTTTCACCCACTCTGGGCTGTGTGTTCGGTGAGTGGAGAACGGGATTGGAGATGGAGGTAATTGTGATAATTGTAAGAAAATTAGAAGCTCACCGTGTTTGTCTGTTTATTTTGGCGAAAGTGTCGTGTCCTGTGTTTTTGTTTGTTGCAACCTTTTTATTTCCTGACTGTCTGTTCACTTTAGGATAGAAGGAAAAACAGGAAAAACAAAGTCCAGGACAATACAAGAGGAAAACCTGTTTCAGTTTGCTAAAGACTTAAAACTGGGGCGAAAATTCACCTTTCAATAGGACAATGATCCAAAGCACAGGGCCAAAGCTACACTGGAGTGGCTTAAGAATAAGAAAGTGAATGTTCTTGAGTGGCCCAGTTAAAGTCCTGACATGAATCCTATTGATAATCTATGGAAAGACCCGAAAACTGCTGTCCATAAGCGATCCCCAAGCAACTTGAGAGAGCTTGAGCAAATCAACCAAGAAGAATGGGCACAAATTGCTCCAAGCCGGTGTGCAAAGTTGGAAGAGACTTACCCAAAAAGACTTGCGGCTGTAATTGCTGCCAAGGTGCTTCCACCAAATATTGAGATGATGGGTCTGAATACTTAGGCAATCAACATATTTCAGTTTTTTCTCTTTAGTTTTTGCTGACACTTACTGTAACTTATCTTACCCTTAGAAGTCTTCAGTTTGAGCATTCAAGATTTGAATAAAGTATTACATTTAAAAAATATTTATGCATCACTTTGTAATTTCACAAAATGGCACACCATAGGAAGGGTCTGAATAAAACCACTTTCTGAATATTTTTTGAAAGGCCTGTTAAGGTGTGTGTGTGTGTGGTGTGTGTGTGTGTATATAATATATATATTATATATATATATATATATATATATATATCCGAACTAGATAGATATAATATATAATAAATATAAATAACTATCAAATATCTTTTTATCAAATATTATAATTTGTTTCATCAAATGTACATTCCTCTAAGTTAATGTAAAAATACAAAATGATAATATCACTGAGATCATTTATTATTTAAGACATGAATTGTCCTTGATAGATAGATCTGGTGATACATGATTCTTTTTGGTAAGCCTTGGCATGGAGTCTTATGTGTTTTTAATGACAGGCAACTTTGTTTTACAAGTGCTGTTGATTAATGGTTTCATAATGAATTAATGATCAGTGCTTGGAACGTGTGAGTCAGAAATAGCATCACAGGGAAACTTTATAAAGATGGATGCTAGATAAAAAATCAAAAGACTGATTTCAGTTAAGACCTAAAATGTACCAGCATGTGTTACTTATCCCAGTGTAAAAGTGAAAAAAGGGTGGTTTGTAATTTCAGAAAACCTATTTCCTCTGCATTTGTAAATAAATCCATGGCACCCCAAGGAAGATTATAGTTTAAGTGTGTGTTGACTCTGAGGTCACTAAGCACAGTGTTCGAATAGGATTCTACCGTCACAATCCAACCAGATTCATGACAATAATTAAATTGGTGTGGCCGAAGAGAAAGTAACTGTGTTGTAAATATATGTTGCCATTTAGAAATGTTCTTATGGATGTTACAGTTAGGCATTGCTCTTTTATGTTTGGTCTGCTCAGATAATAACATCCTCACAATAATGTTGTCCTATTATTTACAAATTCTTGTGCACAAAGAAAATTCCATAGAATAAGCCCAGCATTGAGATTGCCATGCATGAACAGAGAAAGTTTTTATTTGGCCGGATTTGTCCTGTAAACGACCTTTTCATTGCTTTGTACCTGTCGGATTCTATTATAGTTCTTGCCGTTCTTGTTTATGTAGCTTTTGATAGTAAAATTCACTTATAGACACTGAACAAAAACAAGACCTTTTAAAATAACATATAAAGAAGTACTCTGTTAAACTGGAAAAGAGCAGGATGAGAAAATATTTGAGCAACTTAATTTCACCCTTGGAACTGACACTTTTGTATCTGCCCCCTAGCCCTTAAAAAAAAAAAAACTGGCTTGACATGTATTTTAAAAGTGAGATCCTGTATTGTTATTATTGTGCAGCCCAGGTGCAGTTTGATCCTTTACATTAAAAAACTGCAGACAAAGGCTGATTCTTTACATTAAAAAGGCAAAGCTTTGCTCTTGTCACCTAATATCCAGCTGGTTATTTGCCATAACATATAGCCCGGCAGGTGTGTTATGAAAAAATAATTGTTTTGCATGGTTGAAAAATAATAAAATGACAAAATAAAGAAACACACCACAACTATTTAGTTAATCCAAAATAATGTAATTCTCATTTCTGGCTTTTATTGATAAAGGATCAGGCAAATAATATTTCTAAAAAAAAACTTTTCATTCTCTAAGAATGACTCTTTATGCTGTATATTTTTTCAATTCTAAAATAAAACTTTTTTGTAGAGATATAAAATGTAGAATATAAAACAATGATTCGAGGTATGTGCAAAAATATTGTGAATTAAAGACGAGGGTGTGTGAAATATTATGAAAATAAATTAGATTTGCATCCCTGAGTTGTTCGCCATGGTAAACACGCGTCGTGTAGAGTGAGCATTGCAGTGCAGTTTCAAGTACTGGCTGTGCAGAGTTGCCAGGTTTTCCAGGAAATTCCATAGGGAGTGTTGCATTGGCACTGGTGTTCCTGTGGGTTAGGGAGACAAAACCGGCAGGTACCGATTCTCTTCATCGTGCTACAGCAAATAATTGGGCACACTGAATAAAAATTTAAGATATTCAAACTAAGAGACTGATTCAAATAATATCACACAGCTGGACTAAATAAGAAGAGGTGTTCACATCAGGAATTTGGGGGAACCGACTCGTTCGCCTTTCATAAGCACTAAATTAACAAAGAAGAAGAAATGATTAAATCCACAACCCAATATTACAGTGCCCATGTATTTCAGATTGCTAGATATCTTTTCACAACCAAGTGTTTTTCACTTCCCTGGGCTGTTAAATGCAGCTGCTTGACAGAAATGCTAATTATAGTTTCACAGCCTCTCTTGTTGCAATCTAAACCAATAATTCCCATTGATATAAACAGGGTGTCATAGTCTGCAGGGATAGGGATACAAAGCACTAATCAAGCCTGGTTGTTTTGACTCTGTTGCTCATTCAGGCTGAAACCATTCCTGTTGGTGCTCTTATTTTTTTTTTTCCAGATAGCTGGAAATAAGATTGACAAGAGGGACTCTTACATGTATTAAGCTGACTTACAACATTAAGGGTGTGCCTCTTGTCCAGCCACAAATGTCATTTCATGTGAACAAGGGTTGGAATTATCATTAATTGATGAATATGTCAGTAGAAATCAACAGGAAACCCTGTTTGGAATCCCATCAATTACTGTAAAGTGTCAGCTTTTGTTCCTGCTTTGTCTGATGTCCTTTCTGAGGGTTTAGACTCTTCAGATCTCAGGGCTGTATGGATTGTCGTCCTGGAGGTTACAGTCTCTGATGATCAGATGGGGTTTCTGACTGCTGGACTGAAGAATGTCATGGTGGGAGTTCTAAGTCTAGCATATCCCTCATAAAGGTTTACTATGCTACTGGTGTATCATAGTAAAAGAACAGCAAAATGTACAAATCACACTGGAGTGCCATTCACCACAGCAAAATAATGCATGGGAAAAGCTTGGGGAGCGCACATTTTATGGTGCAAATTTACCATGGTGCCTCTGGGTCAGAATGATCATATCTATGGCTTATGTGTTGGTTTGAATGGCTGGTTTTATTTATTTAATTTTTTTAAAAAAAAATCTTATTTACCTGGCACTGTTTTGTAAAAATCAACAAGCAATAGGTTTTTTAAAAAATTGATGTATTTCCCAATATAATTATTTATTGATTTTGTTTTCTAACAAGAAAAGGATGATATAGATTAAATTCATAGAAGATGAACGGTACTGCAAAAGCATTCAAATCTTTATTTGATAAACAGGAAGCTGGCCTAGTACAAATGCTCTATAGTAATACTTCACCCCACCCGTGTCTACTTTGATCCATGGTGTCACATTTCTGTTTCTTGTACCTTCAGGTTTGGCAAGGCAGCACCCTTCCCTTCCCTTCCTAGGACCCTTCCCAGTCTTTCAACAAACTACAGACTTCCATACCTCCAAGATAGACATGGCGACAACCTTATTATGCATGCACATTCTAAATAGACTGTGAGAAATCAACCAATCACAGTTAAGGGTTTGTCAAAATTCACTTCACCTTACCCTGTCTTTCATTGCATAAAACATACAGCACAATTCTAAAGTTAACAAAACAACCCTTTAATATTTAATTTTAGCAGAGTATAGGGTTTGTTTATTTGTGATTTGTTTACAGTTACAGTTTAAGATGCCAAAACAAACTGCATCTGTTATAACAACGAGGACCACCTTCACACATGACATATGATTACCTTATAATATCACTTTCCGCACTTTTCTTGAATAAAGGCCACAGGCCAACTGAAAAAACGGAACATTAAAAAATAAATAAAAAATACCCAATGACAATAGTTATCAACAGAACCATAAAATAAATGTGATTGTTATGCTTCTTATTCCCTTTCAGTGCTAATTGCTGGTTCTTGCAATATGTACTCTGCTGCTGGCTCAGTCTGTCTTCCAAGCTGGTGTCAAAGCTATATATATCTACTAATAAAATGAAATGATAATAATGAGATAACTTTCCATGTGATTTATCAAAAACCTTCTTCCAATGAAAGAACAAGCCCTTAATCTAGCAACAAATGTTGCTTGGCAGCTGTAATATTTTGTTTAAATTTTATATGATGACTCTTCCCCTAAAGAGACTGTATATCAAATACAACATGTAGAGAGCTGGCGTAAGTTATATTGCTTAACTGGTCCATTCAAACCTCCAGCTTCTCACCTTTTAAAATTTGATTTTCTTTTTCATTGTCATTAAATATTTATCTGAAATCTTCCAAGGATAGTTTATTGTGTTTATCTGCTGCTTTGCGAATTACCAATTTGAGGTGTGTACTGAAAAGCGCGCACACACACACACACACACACACACACACACATATATATATATATATATATATATATATATATATATATATATATATATATATATATATATATATACACACACACACACACACACACACACATATATATACAGTACTGTGCAAAAGTTTTAGGCAGGTGTGAAAAAATGCTGTAAAGTAAGAATGCTTTCAAAAATAGACATGTTAAAAGATTATATTTATCAATTAACAAAATGCAAAGTGAATGAACAAAAGAAAAATCTATATCAAATCAATATTTGGTGTGACCACCCTTTGCCTTCAAAACAGAATCAATATTTCTAGGTACACTTGCACACAGTTTTAGAAGGAACTCGGCAGGTAGGTTGGCCCAAACATCTTGTAGAACTAATCATAGTTCTTCTGCGGATTTAGGCAGCCTCAGTTACTTCTCTCTCTTCATGTAATCCCAGACAGACTCAATGATGTTGAGATCAGGGCTCTGTGGGGACCATACAATCACTTCCAGGACTCCTTGTTCTTCTTTACGCTGAAGATAGTTCTTAATGACTTTCGCTGTATGTTTGAGGTCGTTGTCATGCTGCAGAATAAATTTGGGGCCAATCAAATGCCTCCCTGATGGTATTGCATGATGGATAAGTATCTGCCTGTACTTCTCAGCATTGAGGAGACCATTAATTCTGACCAAATCCCCAACTCATCCAGAAATGCAGCCCCAAACTTACAAGGAACCTCCACCATGCTTCCCTGTTGCCTGCAGACATTCATTCGTGTACCACTCTCCAGCCCTTCGGCGAACAAACTGCCTTCTGCTACAGTCAAATATTTCAAATTTTGACTCATCAGTCCAGAGCACCTGCTGCCATTTTTCTGCACCCCAGTTCCTGTGTTTTCGTGCATAGTTGAGTCGCTTGGCCTTGTTTCCACGTCGGAGGTATGGCTTTTTGGCAGCAAGTCTTCCATGAAGGCCACTTCTGACCAGACTTCTCCGGACAGTAGATGGCTGTACCAGGGTCCCACTGTTTTCTGCCAATTCTGAGCTGATGGCACTGCTGGACATCTTCCGATTGCAAAGGGAAGTAAGCATGATGCGTCTTTCATCTGCTGCAGTAAGTTTCCTTGGCCGACCACTGCGTCTACGGTCCTCAACGTTGCCCGTTTCTTTGTGCTTCTTTAAAAGAGCTTGGACAGCACATCTGGAAACCCTTGTCTGCCTTAAAATTTCTGCCTGGGAGAGACCTTGCTGATGCAGTATAACTACCTTGTGTCTTGTTGCTGTGATCAGTCTTGCCATGGTGTATGACTTTTGACAGTAAACTGTCTTCAGCAACCTCACCTTGTTAGCTGAGTTTGGCTGTTCCTCACCCAGTTTTATTCCTCCTACACAGCTGTTTCTGTTTCAGTTAATGATTGTGTTTCAACCTACATATTGAATTGATGATCATTAGTACCTGTTTGGTATAATTGTTTAATCATACACCTGACTATATGCCTACAAAATCCCTGACTTTGTGCAAGTGTACCTAGAAGAATTGATGCTGTTTTGAAGGCAAAGGGTGGTCACACCAAATATGGATTTGATTTAGATTTTTCTTCTGTTCACTCACTTTGCATTTAGTTAATTCAATAAATATAATCTATTAACATGTCTATTTTTGAAAGCATTCTTACTTTACAGCCCCAATTTGAAATGTCGTAATTATATACACCACACACACACACACACACACACACATATATATATATATATATATATATATATATATATAATATATATATATAGATAATACTTTTCTACAGTGAACAAAATGTCCAATCATCGTTTTCAAGGTTAGTAGTCAGACCCAGACCCAGAAATTAAAGTTGTTTAGCACTTTCATACCATTTTTATTAAATTTAACAGAAATAAAAGAAATAAAAAAAAAAAAAAAACTAACTCCCACGTGGAGCACTAAACTAAACTTTGAGTGAATTCTCCTAAACTGTCATACTGGACAGCTGAGCTGTTTACCAGTTACAAAACACTTTTTCAGGTTACAACACAAACAAAAAGGTTTACATTCAAGTCTGACCTCACTGACATCATCTTGTCTTAACACAGACTGCAGTCTGCCCAGAACAAACATTTTTCCTGTTTAAATCTAATTGACACTGATTAATTCATAAAACAATTAAACAGGTATTCAGTTAAATTAAATAAATAAACTAATTACACCTGTGGCTATGCAAAACTAGCCCACACATGCAGTGCCTGCATGCACCAACCGCCCCCCATCCCTGATATAGGACATTGGTAGTTTGTAAAAGTTGTGATAACCATCCATATATATTATATATATATATATATATATATATATATATATATATATATATATATATATATATATATATATATATATGTGTGTGTGCAAATGTATGTATATATATATCTATATTATATATAGATATCCGATATATATATATATGGTATATCATATAGATATATATATATATATATATATATATATACCTCCATATCCATTTCTTTCGTTACCTCCGTCCATAAACATGGAGGTAAAGAAAGCAATGGAGGCAGGTATTCTGGTCTCGAATACATAGTTTATTGTAACACAAGGCACAAAGAACGAGCAGTTCAATAAAAAGAAACGTATCACTTATATTTGAGCATCAAAAAAAATGTATCACTTATATTTGGATAAAATTAATTAGATGTGATCGAAAAATGACTGTTTTAGAGCAAGTGCAGTGATTTTATATTGTACTGATTAACAATTTACATCAAAAAGTGCTGCAAAATGATCTGTCCATCTTGGGCAGATGTTGTGACTCTTGGTCTCCCAGTTCGTGGCCTGTCATTAACAGTGTGTGTCTGGTTATACCGTCTCGTCAGGTTGAAACTGCTGGCTGCGAGCACCCAAGACAGCGAGTCACAGTACGCTGCCCTAGTCCAGCCTTCAAAATGCCAGTTGCACGAAGGCGCTGGTCTCTTGACAGATGTGGCATATTGTGGTGGTTTTTTATTTTTCTGTGATTTTCTTTATTGCTTTTATTCAAGCTTGCAATTCAACGGCTGAAATCACCCCATATCCAGTGTCCAATCAACTGTCTTATTAATTAGGTAGTTAAGTGTTTGTGCTTCAGTCATAGTCACTCAAGCATGTCATGGTCAAGGATGAATGATCAAGTGATTAAAAACAAACCAAAAACCTTTCATCATTGTCCATCATTTATGTACCTTTTTTAAAATAAATGTGTTATAATAGTGATACGTTTCTTTGGATGCTCTCTTTGGATGCTCAGTATATACATATACCTATATATATACCTAGTTAGACTGTGCTGAAAATATTACAAATTGTTTTTTTTTTTTTCAATTTAGTATGTTTGAAATGTATATGAAATATATTGTGGGATTATTATCTATAGACTGTAGTAAATGTATTGATTTCTAAATTTAAAATAGTGTTAGAATAAACTAGCCTTCTATAAAACAGTTTAAATTAATTAACCAGTTAATCTCTTATCCTTAAAATAAAAATTAAATAAAAAAAAACAAAAAACAAAAAAAACAGTTCTTAAAATAGTTCTTAAATCCCAGGTTTTCAGAAGAGCATAGATTCCAGAAATGCGCTTCACTCTTGTTTTACTGCTGTTGGCTTTCATGCATCACTCATCATATAACCATTTCAAAATGAAGCATCCAAATAACTCCTATTTCAAATGCACTGACAATCTCATATTAAAACACAAATGTATTTTTACAGTTGTTACCAGGTTATATGTTCCGGGCTCTGTTTACTTAGAAACACATGGAACATTGTGGTTAAGGCTTTATCATGAGTCTTATTCAGCTGCCTGCCTTGCATTGTCCTTCAATGTGCACTCAACATGCACCATGTGTACTTGTGTATCCCATTACAGACTAAAGAGCACTAAAATGAATGCTCCCCACTTGCTAATGTAGACCGGAAACGCTATTTTAAATAAACAAAGAATGGACTGGCTGGTATTTTACTCTTCCAAATCACAATTGTTAAAACTTGACAATCGTTAGCATTGCTTTAGTGTTATTATGATTGGAAATCAAAGTGCATAGTGCAGTTGTATTTTACTGCTGTATGAGGTCTGCAATTCACTAGTAAATTAGCGATACGTACCTTGCCGTGGTCTGCTTTCCAACCCTTCACATATTTTAGACGTTTGTTTGCTACCAAATAGCCACACTTGCAGCCCAGAGGTGATGGAGTTAGGAGTATAGAGAGCAGTAGTCGCTCTATGACATTTGTGGAGCACGAAAATACAAACCAAAATAAAACATATGTCAGAGGAAGGGCAGCAAAGTCCTCTTGGCGCACGGAAAAGAAAAGTTTTTTGAGGAGCTGAGAGTCCTTATGGCTGAGATCACTCAGCATGAAACTGGGTTGTTTGGAAAAACCTCAGCCAAGTCTAGCCTCAGCTAGTAGCCTTAGGAAATTATATGTATTGACCTGCCCTTTTCAGCATGACATCCAGAAATTTGCCTAGCACTCTGGAAAAGGTTGATTAGGCTATCCCTACAGACATTCCAACTATGGTCTGAAAGGAACAAAAGGCTAAGTAGTGCAGAGGATAAACTACTTTCACATGTACAGGGATAGCGGCCCCTAGACTGATGCTGGGGTTTAGCTCATCCCTCAATTCAGCTATTATGATCTTTTCTTCATTTGAATGCATTTCTATATCATTTTAATGGATTGATGATGGCAAAGTGCAAATTGTGATATGGAACACCATTCTTTACATACGCCATATTTTTAGGGACCAGTAAAATCTGACTTTACGGGGGCTAATCACTTTGCGCATATCTTTACATCACCACCTATATCTCTGGAATAATCATAATAATAATAATAATAATAATAATAATAATATGATGATGATGATGATGATTGTAGAAAAAATTGCTTCAGACGGGCAAGTTAAAGTGGTTTGATATGTGTTGACTGTGTTAGTAGATGAAGGTAATGCTGACAGTGATTCTTTTCTTTACCTATGTTGCTTTTGAGCAAAGTTGGGGGCTGAATGGGCTGATTCATTGTTTAACTGATATGGATATAAAAGCGTTGAGTAAGGAGAGGTAAAGGAGTTGGGAATGGGAGAGCTGTGATATGGTTGTTTGTCAAAAATATTAGCTTTTAACTTCATGTTGAGCAGAGTATATCATTATTTGTACAAATCCGAAAGGTTTGGTTCTCTAAATTAATTTACGTAACAGAAGAGGTAATTTCCAAAATCTTCTCCCTAAATTTTTTTTTTTTTTAAATCAAATGATAGTTTAGGCAAATTGATGAATATGACAAACAAAATCTATACACTTTACCTTCACTCTGACATTTAATGTATGCAGTATGTTCATAAAACTATCAGATTTAATGATTGAAAATTTAATAATTGGGAATGCTTTTAGTTGTCAGATTTAATGTTCCATTCGACAAATATACATCCAGGGGAAATGTCCTCAATAAGACAAGAAAGTCTATTAAATATGGATTACCCATTTTTCATGATGGCCATTTCTGATGCAGGATATTTCAAACTACAACTTGCAAAGCAGGTCAGTAATATGCTAAATGCCATCAGAAAGTTAAAGTTGCAATGGATCCTTGTAACAACTGTCTGAAACTCATTAACATCCTGCCAGGTTATGGATGATGGTCACTTCTTCTAATGCATGCTTGTTAAGGAAGTCATTCATGTATGACAAGCACTTTTCACTTGCTGTTACCTACCCATAACCAAGATATATCTACATGGGATAGACAATGATTCAGAGAGGACAGTGCAACAAACATCTAATACGTTAGTCATGCATTAGTTCAGATGACACATTTCACGCTTTTACCCTATACTCATGTGGCAGGCTGGCGAGTGGAAAGAGGCCCAGAGACAGACTGCAGTTCAAAAAAATAACTATTTTATTATAAATAAACACAAAATAAACGTGCACAAGGGCAAAAACAAAGCAATTTAAACACAAAGAAAGACAAAAAGCAAAACTTACAAAAATAACAATTTCCAGGCTGGGCAATGCCTTCACTGGATTCAAACTTTTTAAACAACCCAAAAAAACCCAACCTGCTTCCTCAGCTCCCTCTCCCCAAATGAGAAGCAGAGGCCTCCTTTTATATCAGGTGGCTGGGCGCTGATTGATCGTTAATCAACCTAATCAACTAATCAACCCCAGCCACCTGAACATAATAAACCCAGGCAGGTAGGGGAAGTTAACCCCATCCCTGCCAATTTAAAGGGCAGAGCTTTGCTCTGCCACAACTCACTATCTAAATAATACATGATAAGCACAAATTGAAATGAGTGTCATTGCCATTCGCTATGTTACAATAAATTGATATAGGGTGGTTTGAATGGTTTAGAACAGAAACTCATTAAAAATGGATGCTGATTTGTTTACCGCTAATTCAAAAAAGCAATACATCTTTGGGACTGACAGGCTTTAGGAAACTTGAAACATGAATTGTCTACCATTTGTTTTGTTTTCTGTGGTTTCTGTGACAAACCTCAGTGGTCAGTTGAACTACTGAATGAACTAGAGAAAACTGAATATAAGAAAGCGAAGACCATAGCCTGCTTGTTAGGCTCTTCCTAAAAGAAGAGAGGGGTATATTATGCTGACGAACTTGAAATGCTCTTTATTAAATTAAAATATCGAATGCCATTATTTGCGTTTTATGTTTTATTAGTACCAGTAAGTACAACTGTTTCATGTTTATTTGTTCAAGCTGTTTCTTTTGTTTTATAGCACTGGGTCAAGGTCATCCTTGGTTAAATCCTGCTTATAATTACATATTTAAATGAGGTAGTATGGGAGGACACCTTTTAAACCTGAGATATCATTTTATCCCAATACAAAATGATATCATCAGACTCGTTTAGCTAAATAATACCTGGCTGATAGTCACAAATGCCCAGCCAATGTTTAATTGATTTTATTGTATTTATTTTTAATTTTTAAGAAAAAAACCCTGTTTTCCCAATTAACCTCATTTGTATATGGTAATTAGTGCTAATTAGCTTAATTAATGTGTTTTTCCTGATAGCATAAGGAGCTTAACCTTCAAGTTTTGCCTTCCACAACAAATCGAATCCTTGTTTTGCATATATGTTAATTAGCTGCAATTAATGTTATTTCTACATGCAAATTGGGGTATTATACCCTTATTAGCTATGCAGGTGCTTACAAGCTGCTTGATTGTCTATCTGGAATGTCTGAGCACTGATTTCCTCTCTCAGATATATGCAGGAGTTGAAATTCTCAATTCTTTGTCCACTGCAAAAACAGACACAAAAAATAGTGTATTACATGGTTTTGAAACTATACCTAATTTCTTCAAACAAGTATTAAGTTGGTCACTATTACAAGTAGCATTTGTATTGTTTACTACTTGAGTAGCATATACATGTGTTTATTCAGAGGGAAGTACCTTGTTTCTAGTGCAGAAGATTATCACATTTAAAATATCGATTTATTTGGAGATCATCTGAACAGCACCCATTCTTGTATGCTGTTAAAAATGTTTTCAATTTGTGGCATTGAAACTGAGCTTATAAATAAAACATATTTTACATGCTTTGCTCTGAAATTTTCAAGTAAGCTGCTATTAGATTGGATATTCAATACGTTCAAAAATGAACATGTAATTTTGCAAACTGTTCTACAGTTACAATGTCCTAATGGTGCACCATTCACCACCTGTCACCAGCCACGCAGATTGACAGCTGCTTAGAAGAACTAAAGAGATCCCTGATGCTCATGTGTCCATATTTTTTGGCCGCATGCAATAACACTTTTGGATGCAATAACACTCCAATTAAATACACACTTCTTCATTTTCTCATTACAGTGACTGCCTGTATTTGATCATGCATACAAACGATCACGTCTTTTGTTCCTGAGATGTACAGAAGAGGCTGCAGAAAATGTTTTCTTTCTCTGCAGTTCAAAAGCCCCCTCACCTGACCTGTCTGAAACTTAATGCATTTTAGATCTTAACTGATCCAGCAGTCTTTGAGGTGGACACTTTCAAACAGCACCCTCCTCGGCACCCTTAGGTAACGCATCACACATCTTTGTACTATGACTAAAAAGGGGCTGTTTAATCTTGAACTGCAGCCTGCTTTGCATTTGTTTTAGCAGCTGAAAGGAGACGTATTTGAGCTACAAGTACTCTGTTTGTACGATTAGGGTGTAATAGGTTTATGTGTTTTCTTTTTTCTCAAATTTATTTTTTAAATTTATATATTATAATATTATATATATATATTATAAATATATTTTATATATATATATATTATATATATATATTATATATATATACTGATTTAATATTACTATAGACCCAGAACCATTCCAACGAATTGCAATCATCATTCAAAAAAGTAAGAGTAATGTACAAAAAGCTATTAAAATGACATCTGAAGCTAAAAGGACATACTTAGGAAGGTACAGTGTATCTCTTTGAGCTGTGTTCTGATCTTCTCAGCTGGGGTCTCCAAGCAGAATTATTGCTTATCAGAGTCTCCTGTGCTTGGGTTGCTCTGGTCATTGTGCAGTTATGTGCCTGACTGTTTTGAACTGATATTTGGAAAGCAGAGACTGCCTAATTATAGTGTGTAATGATACTAGGTCTTCTGAAGGGGGCCCTACATGAACAGCGCTCTTTAATTTGAGCAAAGCCCAGCCCCTGATCAACAGTGTAAATGATGTTGGGCACGCTTAATAAAACACATTGTAATACTCAAGTGCAGCAGAAAGTTTTATGCTCTGACCAATCCTTACAGTAGCCTTGTATGACTGAACAACAAAACAAATTTAATAAGGTTTTGTTTCCCTGGAAACTTTCCTTTAAAAAAAAAAAAAGAAGAAAAAGTTTAATCTGTCATTTTTGATGAGACTTTTTTTTCTAGATTTTTAATTATATGTACTAATTGTATTTTATTTTATAATTTGTATTATTATTAGTAGTAGTGCTATTATGGGTATTATTATTTACTAAAATAATGGTATGTTCACTAATAGTAGGCCACTAGAGTGACTTACTGTAATGGATTTGTTCAGGATTAGATTGTATTAAAATGTTTGCTCTGCAGAGACCTTTTAGATGTCATATCCTTTTCTATCGCAGATCACTGGTAAACTGATCGATCCGAATCCCCCTCCGACTCGTGGACCTGCTTTCAGAGACTCTAAAAAGAGCTGCATTGGCAACATTAACGGCATTATATTACATTAACAGTAAGTGTGTGGTGACGTATACCTTCTCGTCATCAATATTAGCCGATAAATTCAAAGCAAATGTTTCTTCATCTAACCAAATAATCCGCCAGGAATCTCTAATGAAGTGCATGTGTTTGCTAGAAGGTTTTATATCTGCTGTTAATTGTGGCATAACGTTAAAATGTATTATTATTATTATTATTATTATTATATTATTATTATTATTAAATTATTAAATAATAATATTATTATTAAAAAAATTTTTTACAAAAGGATACAAGTTCCAAAGTCGAATTATTATTAATAATAATAATAATAATAATAATAATAATAATAATAATAATAATAATAAATACGCATCGATGACACAACTGCAAAATGTGTTGTATACCTTTTATTAAATAATTGTGCAACATTTAAGTCAATGTACAACACCTTCGTATGAACTGCAGTGGCTAAGAATAAGAGACTGCACAAAAACCGAAGGGGGTGTGTACTTTGTTCAAAGTGGGGCGTGGAATACAATCATTGAAGGCAAGAAGTGTGTGAAGGAACATAAGTGAGTCTACGATTGGTATGAGAGCGGATGAGGGACCCTGTGTGATCGCATAATTTGCAACTAGTATTGAAAATGAAAACGACGCTTCTGTGAATTGTGGTTTATAAAACAAAACAAACAAATGAATAGAAGGAGTTGGTATTTGGTATCAGTGTTGCCTGAGCAAAATAAACCTGCTAAAATGAAAATAAAAGTGGCCAGGGAAAAGAACGCACTTTTTTAATATATGAAGAAGCCCTGCATATAATGTGTGACGTTTCTACCTTTCTGGAGCTACCCATGGTAACAGTGCGGCCACGCTCACCTCTGCCAGCTGTCGCACAGCCGACGCTGTTCGGAAAGGTCTTTTTGTAAATTGTACAAAACAAATTGTCCAGATTTGCGAAAGACAAGGCATGTTTCCTAAGTTTTTCAGCTGGCATTTCCATCAGGATAGCGACTCATGGGATGTAGTATTTGGAGAAATAGGATCAACCTTGGACTGTTGAAGGCACAATCCAAAGTGCCGATGTTTTTTACCATGATCATTATTTTCACTTATTTATTTTACTGTCTGGCGGGTTACTGCGAGACTCTACCACGGCCAGTGTATGATCAGCGTCACGCTACCAGCCCAAGTAAATATCACAGTGGACAGAATGCCTTTCAGGTGCAAAACAGCATTTTGGACGGAGCAGGTATCGCTAAAGACATGCCAAATTCACCAACTAAGACTAACAGAACTTTGCAAAGTTCTGGGGTGAGAGCGCTGCCTGGTTCCGACAAACTGCATTCCATCCTGCGACAGATCGGAGACGTGCAGAGGCAGATTTCTGATGGGGACAGGGAGCAGTTGCAAGATGCCAGCAGCAGCAGCATATCTGTTTTCAATAGCTTTGGGGGTAAAAAGTTCCCGCAGGCGATCATCATCGGGGTAAAGAAAGGGGGTACCCGCGCGCTGCTGGAGTTTCTCCGGATTCATCCCGACGTCAGAGCTGTGGGCGCCGAGCCTCATTTCTTCGACAGGTTTTATGACAAGGGACTGGAGTGGTACAGGTAAGGACAAAAAATAAAAAATAAAAAAAAATAAAAATAAATAAACCATCATCATTCGGGATCCAACACCAACTTGGCGTTGTAATTTGATTGAGTCTGTCATGCACAGATATTACACATATGTTGTCCGTAATAACTATCATTAAACATATCATGAGTCGCTCTGTTTTTTAATACGTGTAGACTGTTATAGAAACAATAATAGCAGGATGCGTGGTATTGTGACACACAATTATACAACGCTACTGTGTTATATTTTATACAATGTATTTCTTTTAATGCTATGCTTCTAAAATATACAGTGGCTTGCCTGTTCATTAATATGATCTTATACAAGGGGGGCACTCTACTGGTTGTCACTTACAGCTGGTTGTGCCAAAAAATGCAAAAGTGTTTTGAAAAATGTATTAGGTATTTGTTAGACTGTGTGAAACATAAATAGCTACACTAGTTACAGTGTTAGCGAAACCCTCCTTCAGATATTAACTGGTAGTGAATGAACATTAGGCTACGGTCTGTGGTCTGTAAAGCAATCATGAAATATTGATCACCTCTGAGTTGTAATAAAATTTAACGTACCGTTTTTTTTTTTTTTTTTTTAAGGTATTGCAATTTTATCACTTGCTAGAGGCGCAAAGGTTGATTTAAAATGCAACGTGCAAGTATATGTTAAATACAGTGCCAGCAGCGTTTACTACAGTAGGTTGTAATTACAGAGCTGTAGCTGATAATGTTTAACATTTGCTTTGGTTAACATTGCCGTAAGACATTGCGATGGTTGCTTAAGATTAATATATAACCTATGTAATTACGTTTGTATTGCATTAGGTCTGTATATCTGTTCTCGGATACCTAAAAAAGAATATTTATTACTTATATATATATATATATATATTAGATAATATATATATATATATATATATATATATATATATATATATATATATATATATATATATACACACATATATATGTGTGTGTGTGTGTGTGTGTGTGTGTGTAACATACTTGTTTTTTGAAGAGCAAATAATGGATGTCATCTACTATTTACAAATTTAATGAATACATCTGATAGTAAATACTCAAATTTTTATAAAAGATTTAAGTGTCTACATTTGTGGATTTACCCAATCTATTATGGGTCAATAATCTTAAAATAAAG
Organism: Polyodon spathula; assembly: GCF_017654505.1. NCBI lineage: Eukaryota > Metazoa > Chordata > Actinopteri > Acipenseriformes > Polyodontidae > Polyodon > Polyodon spathula. The sequence goes on along the minus strand of NC_054559.1, from coordinate 10,547,521 downwards.
CAACAAAGACACTTGTAAATTAAGAATGTCTTCATGTTGAGAAACAGCTGTTGGAAAAGTAGATTTTATTGGTGGTACATTGTAGAGCTACAAGTCATCAACATACCCAAAATCCCCAAAACACTTATAAAACCATAAATCAAAACTGTACCCATTGAATGATGTTGGTGTATGTTGTATGTCAGCAGTTGCTTTTAGTTGCCAATGCTGGACACACTTTCAATAACAACCTTTCAACAATTAGGACAGACTGGAACAGTTTTCAAAAGCTGTTGTATATTGGCAGTATATTTGTGGGGGGGGGTAGACTTTCAGGCAGCAGATAGACTTTAAGAAACATGCATGTAAACACACAGGATGCCCAGCTATAAACCTGTGCAATGTCTGTGTTTAATTGAATTTAAATATACAGTGCAGTAGTACTGTGTTAGATCAATACACCAGTAACTTATATCTTGTAATGTAATGTGTAAGCATTCACAAAGCATTTTCTTCTGTGCTACATGCGTTTAGTGTTTTGAATCTAAAAGGAAAATTAAATTGTGTGAAAAAGCTTTAAATAAATTATTCAGTACATTCTACAAAAAATGCTGACAATTTAGCACTGTGCTTTGTGAATACGGCCCTAAATACAGAGGGAAAAAGAGAATGACCCACAGGGGCTTATTCCAAATGAGTGATGCCATATAGAAGTTCAATTCCAAAAGGCCACATGGCCATTTTACATGTATTTAAATACATTCTCTCTTTTACACTTACGCTTGCTTGAGTAGATTCAAAACAAGCAATAAAAAGGGGTCCAGATCTATTTCCAATTTTTTTTTTTTTTTTCAAGCCATTATATTCCTGTAGTCATGCCCAGACAACCGCTGCAGGGAAACATTTAGTGGAAAAATACAAATAAAATGCCTGCTTATGTTAAAGCAGCTGTATAGTCTTTATTTACTTTAAAACGAGAGCACTGTGTTAATGAAAGACTTGTGTTAATGTATTTAATACCCCAGACTTCGTGCAAAAAGAGGACAGTCCAAGGTCTACCTATATAGAAATATAATCTTTAAAAATAAAATATATATTTTTTAAAAGTTAAATATTCAAATGTAGGCTCACCACCCGAGGCTGTATATTTTAAATGGAAGACCTCTACGCATTTATACTGTTTATATATTTTCTCTTCATATTGGCGTCTTCAAGTGTTGTGGACAGACAGAGGGTGTCTAATTCGGTCCAGTGGTTTAACAATGAAGGACAAGGAGCAAGTTGATCCTGAATTCTAATCCCAGTTTAGCATCTTGGCCAAGACATTTCACTTCTCTCTCTCTCTCTCTCTCTCTCTCTCTCTCTCTCTCTCTCTCTCTTTCTCTCTCTCTCTCTCTCTCTCTAACCTTTTCCACTGTTCACATGCATACATGTGTATATACCTCCAGCACCAGACTGGCACAAGTGGAAAATGTAGACTACATTGATCATCAGAAGGAAACGCATATATAATGCAGATGTACTGTATACAGTATTATGAATAACTTCTGTTTCAAGAGGTCATTTTAAACAGTGCATATCTTTACTTGATTGACTGATTTATTTTCTTTTTGGTCTAAACACTGCAATTCATGGCCGGAAAGATACATTGTATTTGTTCAGACAGACATCATTCTGTGGGACAGACTTTAAAGTTTGAATAAGTATGACTGCTGTGTTATGTGACTGTACTTTATTTCTTTATTTCAATTTCATTTTGAAAATGTTCTGATATAAACTTTAGTTATAACGATTTAATAAACATTTTGAATGTAAGTTGTCATTGTGTAAGGCTAAGTTTTCTAGAACAGAGGGTTAGATTAGCTTCATGCTGACTTCCAGGCAGGAACCATACATTAAAGTACATTTACATCTGGTATTTACACACTGTTTATAACAGCTGAACTGCTGATGGATGTTTATGTATTCTAAAAAAGAAATCGGTGAAACAATCAAGTAAATTGCAGTACAATGTGGTATTGTGTACTACCAGGATGCTATACTACTTTCATTAAAGAATTCATAAAATCAGATAGCATCTGTTGAGAGCAGACCACCATCACATGCAAATGTAGTTTCAAAGCTTTTAATCACCCTCGCTATAATTAGAATTTTTAAAAGAAAATCTTCTATTGTGAAACATGTAGTGGCAAGTTGAGGAAGAATGGAGATCTGTTTCAACTTTCTGCATAACTTTTGTTCTTTGGAATAAAAACGCAATGCTGTGTTAAAACTGTGTTTAAAGAAATCCCACAACTTCCTGGTAGCGCTAACACTTTTTACTTTTTCTATTTTTGAAATGAATCTTGTTCTGATTTTAAAATCTTTCTTTTTAATTGTTAAACTGAAAAACAGGTCAATGTAATTAGAATAATATTTATACCACCAATCTAGATACTGTGGCACTTTTCTATTAAAGAATATTATTTGTTGGGTTGAGAACATGTCAACGTATATTCATGTTTTGGTGTTGTCCATTCAGCTGCAAACAGTTTTGCATTTGCTTTGCACTGTATAAGCAAAAATGATTTAGATTTTGTTTACCTGAGATAGCGTCCTTTAGACCATTGTTTGTTTGCTGTAAACCACTCACTATATTCTTCTACACACGTTTTCTATTTATTTGAGCCTGTTTATAACCCCCTACGATCATGCAGTAGTGAGAATATACATTCCCATTAAAATAAACAATCAAATTATTTTTAAAATACAGTCCGTGTGTTCAATAATGCCACATGGAGAGTATAAAGCAGTTGCATTATTCCTTCCAACTGTACTCAAGTTCAACTTTTTTTTGTCCAATTAGTGTAAACAACAAGCCTGTTTATGAACACAGGTATTGAGCGAATGTCAATAGCCTTTCCAACACCATCAGCCCCTCAGTAAGTGACTGAAAGCTTAGAGCAGTTCATGCTATATCAGAGAAGGGAGGGAGCAGAGCCATAGAGTAGTATTGATCACCACACTCCTGCTTGTCAGCACTCAGCTCGTTACAAACACTTGTCAATAAATACTAGGAGTTAGGGTCCCGGCCATTGACAGGCTATTCTGTCCCATGTCAATAAAATCCTGTTTATTGACATTCTGTATCTCAGGATAGAGGCAGTGGGATACCTCAGGGGCTTTGTGACTGATGTGTGCCAATGTGGAAACTTCGGAGAATATAGTCTATTCTTTTCACCCTGTTCCTTATGTCATTTTGTGTTTACAGTGTGACAGAAAACAAAATGTTTAGATGACCAAATACCTTCTTTTATAAAGACTTGTGACTGGTAGCCAAGTGGTGGGGCTTTAGATACCATCATTACTGTCCTTTTTGTAACATGCAGCAGACAGCCTCCCGTATAGAGTGACACATTGCATTACAGAGTCAAGTTACCAGTACTTACTAATTCCTACTTTATTTAATTTGTCAGTTTGCCCAGAATACCTCTTATAATAGCATGTGCCAGAAATAAGACATTTTAAATGAATAGCTGCTATAAGAAATACTTGCTAGTTTGGTAACAGTCAATTTTTTTCCCTTACAGCACAAAATAGGGCAAATGTTGTGCTATGAATAGAAGGCTTTGTTTATTCGAAACGCGACAAACGATGTTGCGGTTTCCCAAGGAAAAATCCTTTAACATTGAATTAGTGTTAATTACACAGTGGAAAGGTGATGGAGGCCCAATGTTGTCACTGAGCAAAACAAATGCAGGTGTAACATTCATTCTCTGCATCATTTGATCATTTAACTTAAAGTAGGCTGACAAATTAGGATCTCCTTCTTTTCTTTTTCCCCCCAACTGAATTTATAACCCTATCACTGCATTAGGCTGCGTACGAGGTGACAGCGCAGAGTTCCTAGGAAGCTAATTTCCTGATGTGGCATCAGCGCGATGAGCTTAACAAATCTGGGCAAGTGTCTGTTTTTTTTTCTGTCACAGTTAGCTTATTTTAAACGTTGCATGGTGGGGATGTTTGCATTTTGCAGATTGTGCAAAAGAGGCTGCTTTTTCAGCACAGCTGTGTGGCACGATAAATTACAGGAATGCTGCCTTAAAATACAGCTAATGATTCACATCTACTTTATATCTGATTGGGGTTATAGGGGAGGGGGATTGTCATTAATTAGGTGTTAATCAGGCAATAATTAACATAGTAGATAGATTTGTTATAAATAACATTCACAGTTAATATCACAACATCACCACACTGTTACTTGTTTAATATTGTGTGTGTGTGTGTGTGTGTTTAATCCTCTTTTGCTGTTTTGTCTTAGATAATTGTTTACCATACATGCAAACAAATCATCTTCTCAACCTTCTGAAAAGACTTCTAAATTCTTAATATGGTAACTTTTAGTTACTGGAAAATCTCTTTAGAAAATCAAAGCCAAGGCAGAAATTACAGTTGTACCACCTTAGTGATAGTATCTTAAACCACCTTTTTTTCTCCTTTATAAAAAAAAAAAAGCAAGCTTTGAAAATATGGCCCTTATTTTCTTATGACCGAGAGTTTTTATGGATGATGATTTAAAAAAAAGGCCTGGTCCTGGGATGTCATAAAGATCTGGTCCTTCGGGGTTCATTTTGTTCTGGGTATGACACATCTGAGCTGCAACGTCATCTCCAGTCAGTCCCTTCCTTTGAAAAACTGCAGCTAGATGGAAAGGAGGCAGAAGTTGGCCAAATGACTTGACAGAGGTCTCGTGTTGCATGAGACAGTGGCTAATCTGGGATTGAAACCCAGAAAAGATGCCCTGGCCCTGGACACTAACCAGCAGGATACACCACCTTCTGCTGGGTCAAGTCCTGGTAGTGCCTGTCTCCTTTGTAGTGAGATACAGTGCAGTGCTTATGAATCACTGTTACACGCTGACTCAAAGAGCACAGACCACATAGTGTTTTTAATAGTCGCTTCCTAATTTGCAAAAGCACCGTTTGGCACTGTTCACTCACTCAGAGCTCCAGAGCTGGGTGAGATTGAACTGCAGTCAAGTCATCTTGCATGATTAGCATTGTGCTCTACCTCTCTTGCTGTGGTTACTGATGAGCATGCTTTTAGCGTGTGTGTGTGTCCCTCTGTCCCCCTGCGGCGGGCGGGTAAGCGACGCTGCTAATGCCAAACATACAGTCTGTTTGGAACTTCCTCACGGAGCACAGATGTAAAAAAATATACAGAAGATGACGAGGGAATACTCTAATTAATCTGTGCCGATGGGTCACAGTGCCTCTGTCAATTCCTAAACCTTCTTTTTCATATTTTGCTAACACCCCACCAATTCAGAATGTGACATCTGAAACATGTACAAGCTTATTGTTTCATACATCACTGTTACTTTGATGAGGACTTTCATTATTTCAATATTTATAATCCAGGGCTGGCAATGTAATGTGAAACAAGCAACGTGATTGGTCGAGCAAGGTTCCAGCTTTCCGTATATTGCAGGGGTGACCAAAATCCTGAATTACACACTGACCCGATTTCACCAAAAACATCACATCACATCACAGGATTCTTTTTGACAAGCTCTTCCCTCGAAGATCTGAATGCTGGGTTTAAAAAGAAAAAAAGGCACTTTTTTTACATATGACTGGTGCGTGTATTAAATACCTTTGAGAGCTTTGTGGATGACAAATGCACCATATTTATTTTGAAAGGGATTACAATGCCCGCTCATGACGAGACTTGTTATGTAAATATAATAATTTTAGACCTACAATATAACATGGAAACATGCATTCTCTAGTCTAGCGCTAACACTCCAATTTTATAAAAAGATTCATTCATCTGAATAAGGACGTTTGGCATGAGTGATATTCCATGCTTGCCATACAAAACTCGCTTAAGTAGTTAATCAGCTTCTTTTATACTGTGAATTTTTCAGGTCCCTACTTATAGGTTAATTGGAACTAGCTGGTAATATGGTTATAAATTAACTAATGAATGTACCAGGCACTTGTACTATAGATTTTCTGCCTGAACACCTTGCAAACTTCATAATATGTCATTTTATAGGTGATTCACATTGATTTGAAACATCATGGCACACAGCAGCTGACAACTATACAGCAGAGTTAGGGAACATTGTCATGGCAGAAAGAAGCAAGTTTTCTTCCAGGACAACCTTGTACTTGGCTTGATTCATGCGTCCTTCACAAAGACAAATCTGCCCGATTCCAGCCTTGCTGAAGCACCCCCAGATGAGTCCAATTTTCAGCTTTGCCCAACACCTGGTCGTCTAATGGTTAGACAGACACCTGGAGAGGCCTACAAGCCACGGTGTCTCTCACCCAGTGTGAAATGTAGTGGAGGATCGGTGATGATCTGGGGGTGCTTCAGCAAGGCTGGAATCGGGCAGCTTTGGCATGAATCAAGCCAAGTACAAGGTTGTCCTGGAAGAAAACTTGCTTCCTTCTGCTCTGACAATGTTCCCCAACTCTGAGGATTGGTTTTTCCAGCAGGACAATGCTCCATGCCACACAGCCGGGTCAATCAAGGTGTGGATGGAGGACCACCAGATCAAGACCCTGTCATGGCCAGCCCAATCTCCAGACCTGAACCCCATTGACAACCTCTGGAATGTGATCAAGAGGAAGATGGATGGTCACTAGCCATCAAACAAAGCCAAGCTGCTTGAATTTTTGCACCGGGAGTGGCATAAAGTCACCCAACATCAATGTGAAAGACTGGTGGAGAGCATACCAAGACACATGAAAGCTGTGCTTGAAAATTAGGGTTATTCCACTAAATATTGATTTCTGAACTCTTCCTAAGTTAAAACATTAGTATTGTGTTATTTAAAAATGAATATGAACTTATTTTTTTTGCATTATTCGAGGTCTGACAACACTGCATCTTTTTTGTTATTTTGACCAGTTGTCATTTTCTGCAAATAAATGCTCTAAATGACAAGATTTTTCTTTGGAATTTGGGAGAAATGTTATCAGTAGTTTATAGAGTAAAACAAAGATGTTCATTTTACCCAAACACATACCTATAAATAGTAAAACCAGAGAAACTGATAATTTTGCAGTGGTCTCTTAATTTTTTCCAGAGCTGTATATTAGACGGACTTGGTTTACTGTTTAGGTTCTGCTTTGAAAGGTAAATCCACTGAACCCATCTGTTTTAAGCCTCCACCCCAGAACCTCGCCTCATTTTCCTTGATATGCTGCTGTCACAAGCCAAGCTCCTTCTGTGAACCCTCAAGGCTGTGTTACTGCACCTGAGGGATCTCCTCAGTAGTCCTTTAAGCACCGACAGATAAAACAAATTCATCTGTTTTTCTAAATTCATTTGGGGGACAGTAAGAAAATATTTCCTTTTATGTTGTGTACATATGATAATGACTGTTGACTCAAAGTGGCATTACTGTTCCGCTTGGTTATTTATAAGTTTGAATGCTAATCAAGGAAAGAAAGATGGAGAATGGGGTTTAAGCACAAAGTCAGTCTTTGCCCGCCATGTAAGAATCCTGCTACAAGAGTAAACAAAAAATACACAACACTGTGGGAAAGTAGGTCTCACTCACAACATTTCACTTAACAGAACTATTGCTGCAAATAACAGTAGTTATAACCTCCCAGCAATGAGAGTGTTTGAATGTCATGGATCAGAAAAATAACTTTAATTATGCAGGTTAGATTTCAAAGTTAAAAGACAATGTTACTTCTGTTTGGGAATAAAAAGTTGGAGGACTCCAGATGTTGTTTGTAAGCTTCATAAGTAAACAGGATGATAATGTTTGCACTCTATATATTTGTTTTTGTTTCTCAGCATCTTTCTAAAAGTTGGCTTACTATTTGAGATACATTACAAAATAAATTAATAAGAACAGTTTCTGTCTGTTATAAGTCTTATTACAGCGAGGCAGTGCAGCCGGCATATTAATATACAAATCTGGCACATGTCACAAGTTAACTCAATTTGGTGGTCCATAGCACAAAACCACCAATAAATCTGAGACAATTCAGGTCAGGACTGAGATTCACTCTCATAGCTATAAGGGGAAGTTTTCTTTGCATGTCTAACTGAAGTCTTGAACCTTTCTTGAAATTCACAAGCACCAAAAACAGAGAAACCATCAAACCCTGTTGTAAACGTATTATTTAACAAGCATGTGTGAGCTCCAGATTTATAAAAGTCAGGAAATATAACTGGTAGAGCTTTAAAAAAAAAAACACCATAGCCAACTAGCAGCAGCGAGTGGAGTGGTACAACATTGCTGCCAGATTGATGGTGAACTCTGCAAAGGGAGATAGAGAGGGGTGACTGTGTCATAGCTTGGCATGCCACAAAGACATTATGGGAAGGGCAGAGCTGGGTTTAATAGTGTACTATCAGAGCTATTACAATAGCAGACCTGTAATCATGCACCGCTGAGGTCATGTTAAATGCTTTCCAAACTCTAGTAAGATAAAAGCTATCAAGCTCACAGCAGTACAGGGTGTCCTCAGCTTCTAATTTGGAAGAGAGGAGTCAGGGGCTAACAAAGGGCTCCTATTCGTGAGATCTCTGCCCAGGAGCAGGGCTGCTGATCCGACTGTGCTGCTGCTGCTGGTAATTACAGCTCACTGACTTCAGAGTGTATGTAATTACTGGGATCTGGAGAAGCTGCAAAAACCTACAGAAAGGGAAACACAGCTTGCACGCTGGAACAATGAGAGAGTCATGTGCATGCACTCTGCAGTTCAGTGATGCTGTTCCTTGGGGAGTGGATTCAGTTGCTTAAATTAATAATTATTGTTGTGGTTTTTGGCAGAGCTCTAACAAAAGGAACTAGAAAAGCCACTCGGTTTTAAATGTAGCAGGAAAGCTTCACCATGGGATATGTTAGTGGGGAGTTGACCTGATGAATATACCACAACATGCTTACAGTGATGCCAGGCAGCTTCCCCATTTCATCATGTGATACATAGCTATCAGCTGGGCTTGAAGTGACAAATCACTCAAAATCACAGAAACACAAGCAAATAGTATTTTGCCTTGTAGTCATGGACCTATAATTTCCACCTTACTTGCGTTACATAGGGATGTACCAACCCACCCATTTTCATGTTTTCCTTACCATTTCTGGTCCTCCTGGTGGGATATTTAGTAGAGGTGCACATACAGTATGTATAGTCACACATATATTTAGAGACCCACTTATCCAGTTGAGATGATACTTAGGAGAACGTTGTTTACCACAATTGTTTTGCATTAGAATCCAAGCATGTATGGAGGTGCTGTTTTTGTCTGTACTTATGTTAACATATATATTTTTTCATGAATTTATTGTGGCTTATGGTGATCTAATTTTTAATATTTGGCTTTTGAAAAGGGATTAGATGATTAGATACATTTGCTATCCCAATGTTTCTTTAGACATTGCCATGTGCCTTAAAATGTTCTTTAGCTACTGTACATTACCTAAGGGTAGGTCTGTTCCATTTTAAACCTTGAGGTGAAGTACAAACCTGTGTGGCAGTGCAATGACTGGATTATAGTTACTTCTCATGAGTGTGTTTTGTGTTTAATGACCTTTGATTTCATGAACTTTTTGTTTTACTTGAATTGCTGATTTTGTTGAAGGGCGTATTCCCCTGCTTCTGGCACTCCTTTGTGTTTTAAGCCGGGGAAACGTTTTGGGCACTCATTAAAGATAAAAAACAGAGACGGGCAGAGTGGAGGAAGTTAACGAATACCAGGCTGCAGAGAGGAAAAAGCTCTTCAAGAAAAGCCCTTGAGCATGGAATATCGCTCGCCAGCCGAGATTCAAGTGTTCTCTCCTCCACAAACGCCTTCAGAGCGGGCAAAGGCCAAACCAAAGATGGTTTCCACCCACTCACTACACCACTCGTGTGCAGGCTTGAACAGTATAACACATGCAAGGTGAATTTGAACAGCACTGTTAAATTAGCCCAAGGGTAGGGCACTGTAGTGATGAAGACCTCTGTTTTAAAGACTTAATTGTCAGACTCTGCTTTGGAGAGAATCCAGGACAGATGCGGTCCCTCAGGGCAGGATCTCTGAAGCACATTGGTGAAGAATGCTCTTCCATCCTGACATGCCCTGGACTGGAAGTGCTATTAGTCCCACACCATGAACCTCAATTCAAAAGCAGGAAGACTGCCTTCACCACCACACTGCAGGAGTCTTCAGTTTTGCCTGTGCCAGTAGGTGCCGCTGTTGAGCGGAAGTGTTTGTGATAACTCGAAATACAATTCAACATTGTTTGATTAAAAAGCTTGCTTTTCTTTGCCATGGTTTGAGTCACTTCATAGATGCTGATTGTGCACAGCTGGATACAGGAATACTTTTTCAGAGCACGCCCATCCCTGGGATGTAACTGAAAACAGAGAAACAAAACCACAAACATCATCAAAATTCCAAGCTGTAATTCTATCTGCCCCTTTTTTTGTTTAACCAGCCTATGACTATAAACAGAGGAACACATGGAAACATTTTTTGCACTGATCATTTTAGCATAGAAAACTACTAGTCTCTCTCTCCTTCTCTTCCTCTTTTTCACTGCCTGAAACTCTTCGTCTCTGGGTCCGAAAAGCTTATTCCGGCTGCCGCCAGAGATGTTTATTTGGAAATGCCTGTGGCCACCCAAGTTTCCTCCAATGCATTGCTCAGTACAAATTTGAAAATTGGCTAAACAGCATTAAAACATGCGGGCATCAATCGGGGGTCCCTTGTCAGGCTCAGGGTTATGTAACCGGAGACAGATGTGGTTCTGCCTGGGGCTGAAAACAGAGGTCCATCTTTTGTGAATTTTTAGGGGGACAGAAGGTTAGATTATTTCTGGGATGCCAAATACTTGCGGCAATGTGTGAAATTCATATGTTATGAATCTGGCACGAGTGGCAGAATACAAATTGTTTTGTGTATTGCACAAAACTGGCAGTTCTAAACCAGAGTATTGCACAGGGGTCATAGTCTATTCTTTATTCCTTTTCAGGACTATATTTTTCAGGATATTCTGAACATGCCTATGTTATTTCTGTAGTTAGTATGTAACCATAAACTCTTAGCGCTTGGAATGTATCAATTACAATACTAGCTTTAAAAGGGAGTGTCATAGTTATCCAAGTTTCCATAGTTTCTTCAGCTGGTGAGCAAGGATTGTTGTCAGTGAAACTGGTGAATTTTCTTTTAATTGGCTCTTATTTTCCTAGTGGCTTTCCACCTGTTTTTGATTGACTAGACACACATATGGTGTTGATCTCCTGTGTATAAGCATTAGATGCCAATGCTTAATTTAAACTTTTTTTTTTTTTTTTTTTTTAAAGATATATCATTACAAAACCACCAGTTTGTCAAGTCAAACCCGATTTCATCTTATTGGCTAAATATATATATATATATATAATATATTATATATATATATATAGTATATATATATATGATATATATAGATATAGATATATATATTATCGTCTGACATGCAGACACTTGATGGATAGACACATATGTAAACAGCAATGCAGTAAGTAAATCACAGGGATGTTAAAAAAAAAGTAGAAATATTATTAGTGGCTTTCTTAAGGATCCCTTACTCTTTGTTACCTGTCCTGGCAGGTACAGGTCAGCTATACACAATACACATCTAACCTTTGTAAGACCGTGTGTATGAGAGATAACAATGATAATGCGGCGAAGCTCCATGTCTAAGCTCCATGTCTCCATGCAAGTGTCAGATTTCAGGGTGTCAAAAGGCTGTACACTTGCTACAGTTCAGTGTCAGGTCAAAGGGCAGGAGGCATTTTCATTCTCTTGCTCCTCACAGGTGCTGGTCGGCTTTCTCAGAAGAGAAAGAAAGAAAGAAAAAAGAAAGCCCAGGGGCATTAACCTTCCCTCCCCCTCTCCGCACACTTTAACACCTCCCTGTGTCAGATTCCCTCTCTGTGCCAATGGCAACACAGCTGACAGGGAGATCCTCGGCTGAAACGCCATGCAGAGATTTGTGAACAGATCAGCTGTGTGGGGCTGATCATGTCCACATCCGCAACCAGGAGATAAAAAACACAACCTAAAATGAATTGATTTTATTTGATGCGATTTTGCGGATGTGATTAGACAGACATCTTTTCCTTGCACGCTTGCCAGAGGGACGACTGGCTGGCCATGCGAACTCAAGGATCACATCCCCCATATTTACAATCCCTTGATCTCTGGGAAGTCCCCCCGTTATGTTCATCTTTTGCAACTCTCTGTGTCTTGCTGTGGCTTGGCTGCTTTTAATTACATCACACATGGAAAAAAAATATATAAACCTTATGTCAGATCTGGAGAGGGTTAGCTTTAATTTAACAGATGCAGTGAAATTACCAGATATGGATGATGCTAGCATGGGAGGTGTCCATAATAGCATTACAAACAATGGCCCTTACTGGATTTCCACAGGTCCTCCTGGTTAAAGGAGATATGAACACCAGTCCATTTCACTGTCTAAAACCAGAAGGAATGTCAATATTAAACTCTCATTGTGAGTGTGTTCCAATGGGTTTGCCCTGTATTTATTGTAAGGATACTTATTGTTACTCATGATGCTGCTGCTTCTGAGCCTTCTTGGCTTGGGTCACCACTGCCTGTGAGAACCTGTTCACCTATTCAATGGTTTCATCTGACTAGATGAAGAAATAGATTGTTTGATTCATGGATTAAATATCCGACACTGGGTTTTTCCATCAGGGCTTTCTCGTGCTGGGTAATGGTTGGTGTTCATTACTAGTTAAACTATTAGATTGTTCAAGGAACCTGCTTCTCCAGGCCCGATAGTCCCAACAGATCTTATGATAGATGGCAATGCAGTTTTAGGGTTAGTTTAGTAACGTAGGGGTGTGGTAAAACAGGGACACATTGCTGCAGAAGAGGAGAGGTTAAAACTGTTAAGAGATGGCTGTAACTCAACATCTTGTGGGCTGAAATCATTTACAGTAAAATATGATTTTAATAGCAGGCTCCAGAGTGAACCTTGCCAATGTCAAATTGTAAAAATTAAAATACTTTATCATTCCCGTCTTCATGATCCCTCAGTCATGATAGCAAAGACAAGTGCTCTGTGATGATGTCGAGGACAAAAGCCAGTCCTTGATTGGTTCTCCCATGCTCTCATGGGTTACCTTGCGAATCAGTGTACAACAGCTCAGTATTAAAGTCCGAGAAAGAGTCACGTGTCATATTTTTTTGTACTTTTAATCTGATAAACACATCTCACAAGATTAGGGTGTCTGGGAATAACATTTGAGGTCTTCCCTTGGACTCTGTCTGCCTTCACATACTGGACTGGACAATGGAGTTCTTATGGACTCCATCCACCTTTGTGTGGACATTGGTCTATCATAAAATTCATCATTATATCTGGCACTGTAAAGTGTAACAGTGCACTGAGGAAGCTCTGTTTATTGAACTGTGGTGAGTAATACTCTAATTGCTTCAGTAAAAACACGTCTAGATACTAAACCCCAGATGAGGAGGCTTTACAGTATTGGCTAGTAACTGCAGTAACTGCTGTTTCAGTCACCTTCACGCTAACCACATGTTACCATCCCACGTCAAACAATTTCATTGAGGTCGGTTTTTACTTTGCAAGCAAACCATGATCCATTTTTCCTTGTCAAAACAGAAAATATGTGCGTTCGGTCAATTTCCTGTTTACAAGTGCAGTAATTTGTGAAAAACTGCCTATAGAATTTCTGGAAGAAGAACATAAATAGAAGAAAGTGGAAAAAAGTAAACAAAGGAAGAAGAAAAGCAAGAAGTTGCTAAAATTGTCCCCACATGTTAGCCGTGCAGTTCTTCAATGTTAAACCTGGATTCTCGCTCTCTCTTTCTAACACAGTGTGCAAAAAAAAAAAAAAAAAAAGGATATACATTTGAGCTGAGGTTTGCAGATCTCCTAAATCCCAAGTCCGCTGTTGATAATTGAATTTAAATTATTGGAGGTCAGCACACTAAAACAGAGTGATGGCCTTTATCAGCACTGTTGCTGTAGCTATGATTGTAAATTATTTTATTGCAGAGCCACCTGTAGATCTCATACTTCAAAAGGACACCCGTGGCTCACCCTCGCCCGTCCCAAACCTGGTCCAGCCCCCTAGATTGGAAGTTAAGACAGGGTGCCACAGAGGTCAGCACTTCCTTCTTAGCCTTTATCCCCTGCATTCTGTCACTCTAACCTTGAGGGTGAGAGCATTTTATGAGGTAATATTGATCACAGCCAGGGCCGATTATGTCATATTAAAGGCTGTAAAATCATCAGTGCAGGAATCATTTGTAATAAACATTAGAGCACAGTGCTGAAATCTCTAGCAGGTAAGACGGAGTGGCCCGTTTTGTGCTTTACAGCCGAGTGTCAACACCAGCTAGCTTGCTCTTTTATCTGCTCTTGACAAGAGGCAGATGGGGGCTTTGGATCTGGCTTCAGTTACCTTAGTCAAATTGTTTTCTCTTGAAAGATTCACTATCCCCATTATATTTTAGAGTGCCTTGTCTCTATGACCTGTGGGACCTGGTTCATACCCAGAGTCCTTGTGATCTCAATATAGCTCTGAATGAGCCTTAAGCCTTGTTCTAAATTAGAACACATTAAAGCCTTTATTGCATTTATAACCAGGCCTTCAATTTTTCTGGAAGCTGTGTTTGTATGCGGATGCCAAACAAACAAGCAAACAAACAAACACACAAACAAAAGTAGATATTTGGAGTTATAGTCAAATGTGAGCTTTGGAAAAGCATGTCAGAAGGGAGGCATGCTGGTGTGGTGATAGCCACTTAAAAGAAACACAGCTTGAAACCCTAGAAACCAAATTTAGAACAAACAATTTAAAAATAAGAAGAAAAAAGGCAGTGTCAAATATGAGAAACTCTTTCATGGTGAAAAGCATGGAACTAGAATTAATGAAATCCATATATATCTTGGGGATAAAAAACAAACCCTCCTTTCTTCTAATTTGCCTACTGCTGAACCTCAGGGAAAAGAAGGGGGGGGGGGGGGTTCATGTGATTTTTTTATGTATGTCATTTATTTATTTAAATGATTTCTACATGTCGGTCAATTGAGATACTGGTGTCGTGTTCACAGGGAACACGGCCAGTGCAAACCTTTGACCACCTGTTGAGTGAAAGCACCTGTTTCAAAAGAACAGCTGCTTTCAGAACTGATCAAGAGGACTTTACATTTCTGATTTACATGCACTGTACTTCATTCAGAATCGTCCAGAATTTGCTAACAACTTCTAGTATCATTTACATTGAAGAATCAAATCAGACACTTGGGTTTATCCAATTCACTAAATGGCATTTTATTCCTCCTAGAACTGCACAGTATTATACATGTTAGTTGTGTGTTTCCTCTTTTCTGCCTCATTCCTGTTTTTTTCTGGCACATTTCTGTGGTGCCACTTGACAAGAAATGCAAAGTATGACCAGAATTGAATGTAAAATGTCATCAGCGAGCTGTTGGTAAAAGGTATGTATATATATACTCTGCTGAAAGCTGATTTTAGCATCATCTGATCAAACGATATTGAGCTTGTTGCTTCTGTCAAGATAAAAAAGAAAAATGAAATAATTAATGTCCCCTGGGCACGCTCACTTTTGAAGTGTGTCTGTGATCCTGATGGTTTTGTATGAAAAAAATCTAACAGAATTACATTTGTGAGCCATATTCTGGTCAAAACTAAAAGGAGCCCCCCCCCCCCCCCCCCCCCCCCCCCCCCAACCCCAGAAAAAACAAAAAACAAAACACTGTACATGGTGACTGAAAAATTGTGTTTCCTCAGAACATAAAAAGTCAACTGTTGGATGAGGCAATGCTCAATTCTGGCTTGCACTTTAAAGGGCTTCAGTTTTTCCTATTCAAAGATGAATATGCACCTGATGCTGGTTTGCTCCTTTATAGAAGTAAGTTGTGATGGGCAAAGTCCCACTGGTACCTGAATACCTATTGTGCTTCTATAGCCAGTCCATTGTGTATCTATAGCGTGCTATTGAAATGTTTTAATTTTGATTGAGTCCTGACTGAAATGGTAGATCATTTGGGATGGATTTGAGCGGCAGCAAAAACCTCTGAAACAGAATTAGGGAGAACTAAATACTACTGTAAAGCAAAATACCTTTTTGAGATGATTAAATATTGTTTAATTAACAGAATTACCCAAGCTAGATTAGATGATTAAATATTGTTTAATTAACAGAATTGCCATAGCTAGATTGTAGTACCTTTATGGGCTCTTCAGAAAAGTCCCTATCAAAGCATTGGTACTCAGCAGTCATCTCTCACGTCTGTCCTTGATATTTTGACAGATCATCAATTCCCTGACCTTTAACACTTGATATTAGTGGACCTCTTTAATCAGATTGCAATTAAAAAATTATAATATATATATATATATATATATATATATATATATATATATATATATATATATATATATATATATATATATATATATATATATATCATCTTTACTGGAGCTGAAGCCTTCTCACTTTAGAGCAGGGTCCTCTCAGCTAGAATGACTACTTTAGTCTCAGGATCTACTTCAGTGATACTTAAATGTGGGCCTCCAGATCCATTCCAGTCTAGGTTTTTATTTCAAGCAGGTCCTAAATGAGTTAATAGGCTCTCAGCAGATTCAGTTAACTAGTCTAGAACCCTTCTAAGTCACTTGAACAAAAATAAAAACCTAAAACTTCAAGCCCTGGTACTTTCTGTTTCAAAATGGTGTATCTACGTCTTCCTAGTGCCGAATCTCTCAGCAGTTTTTCTGGCACTCACTGATTTACAAGTTTAATAACTTAAATTCTGTCATCTAAGGAGGACCTTTTGTTTCTTCATGTTTTCTCTCTTCCTTTGCAAGAGAACACTGTTGTTTTATTGATTACGGATGAAAGACAGTTAAAATGGTTACCGTATTCCTTTGAATTTAGGACCATTTAAAACCACACTTTTCTTATAACAGTAGCCCTGTGTAAGGGTGCTTAATACAGGTTTGAGTCAGTTGCTGGGTAAGAGAGTTGTGGTCGCTGGTCGTGTTACAGAGGTGGTCGCTTAATACAGTTAAATAAAAGCACAAATATCATTGGGAGGAATTTAAAATAGTCACTTAGACCAAGTGGTCCCTAAATAAAGGTGGTCGCATGAGGAGGTTTAACTGTATTGTTAAATACTGAACACTTGACTTGGCATGTTGTTTTATGCTGATAAACAAATGTTACATTCAAGTTTGGGAGGGCCCACAATAAGATCCTGCTCTGAGGCCTGTGTTTGTCTTCCTGTCACTGTTTATTGTATTTACAGTATCGTATCTGGAGGGATGTACATATTGATATATGTTTTTCTTTTGTTAAAATACATTCCTTCAGTTTTTGTTTTAATCAAAATGAACTAAAGCCTACACGCTTGTTTCCGCTCTCCTGTCATCATTACATTTGCCATCTCCTTGCTGTCTTTATGCCGGCAGTGAGTGAACACAATACCATTGAACAGTGCCGAGTGTGAAAGGGTCCTGTGGCCAGTGCAACGACTTCACGCTATCAGATTCTACATTCCATCCAGCACCAGAGGCATACGGGGCTTGGGAATGCATTGCTATGTGTGGAAGCAGAACTAATGGAGTTGTTTATAGGTGGTCATCCAGTAAAAGGGATGTTCTGTTCAGCTGTTTCGTGTTGCTTGCCCCCTTAGCCCCGAGTCCGACACATTGGCTGCCTGAGCTGAAGAAGTCGCAAAATAATGCCTAAGTAAATATCATATAACACAGAGCAGGGAGGACTCTGGAATAGCTGCTATAACAGCTTTTAACAAAGCTTTTTTGAAAACTTTTTTGGCTTTTAATAGAGATTTTTAGTTCCAAGCATAAGCTTATGTGAATTATTTTGTAGATTTTGTAAATGTAGTTCTGAGAGGTCCATGCGGGTACATGTGAAGCCATCTCAAGGCATGGAATGCAATTAAAAAGTTTAAAAAAGTGATCAAAATGTTAAAAAAATAAATAAATAAATAAAAATAAAATTAAAACAATACACACACCTGACGTAAACAGTTGTAGCAACACATGGGAACATGTAACACAATAAAATAAAAAGGTCCTTATGTGCCCTTTAAGAAATCAGACCCCAGACACAGAACAACCAGATTCCAAGTTTTTACAGTTTACAGAACACTAAATACCCTGTTGTAGAGACAACGTTCTGTGGTTATACCTCTTTCTCAGTATTGTGTGTGTAATGTTTTTGTGTTGTGTGCAAAAGATGTGACTAGTGTCATGTGCTGACATAGTTTTGAAAAGTGCTGTTTTCTAAAATGTTATTCTCAGGATGTTAGCTCGCTATGTCGGTTATCTTGGGTGTTTCAGTTTCCTTAGCCATTATCTATGTAAGAGAAGTTGCTGTTAGCTCGACAGTAAAATCCACATGTTTGGACATCTTTTTATCAAGAATATGCAACTTGAAGTCAAGTATTGCCTGCTTGCAATACATGCTGGGCAAGTAAGTTGCAGGCCCAGAGTCTGTGACTCTAGCCCTTATGTCAGCAGTGCATGCAATGTGGGAACTAGCAGTGTGCTATCTACTACATTAGCCGCTTTTCAGAAAATAACATGATTGTAGCTCTGCCAGTCCGCACACTTAGTAATCTGCTATACAATACTTATTTAATGGTTAATTCATGTTTTCCAACATATGTATTAATTGAATTAACCAGCCCATTTCTGTAATACAGGAATATCAACATCTACAAGAGTGTTTCTAGATATTCCGATTGAAGCATATATGATATTAAATTACAACACCAGTCACACAGTCTTATAGCCTGCCATGTGGTTCTTAGATGATAAATACATGTAAATTGTATTTGGTATGAATGCAAAATCGACTACCATATCTCCTAGCATCTATAACTTATGATCATTTTTACAATTATTTATGTACAATGACAGTTCATACCAGTTGAATTCTGTGTTGTATTGTATCTGTGTGCACTGATTGTGAGCTGGGCGATTGCCACTCAGCTGCTTGATGCAGACCTTCTGTTTGTGAAACATAGCCACTGTTTAACTGGCAATTAACTATTTGCAGTGGGATAGATAATCCATTCTTCAAATGTCTGTAAAAGATGTCAGCTTACTGCAATTAACTTGCAGGTAGATTGGTCGGGGAAGGCAGAAGGTGATTGATTCTGATTATATTAATATAAGGGCTGGCTGGAGTAAGGCAAATGGGATTGGAATTATTATTGATAGGTTTTGGGTTGTCATGCCCCAAGGGTGATCCACTGATGGCCCTATGAGTCTAACAGTGTTTGATTTCTGTCACTGTGATGGGTTGATACAGACTTCTAGTAAGATTTTGAATTTGATGTGACCTGAGTTCAAGGTCTCTGTTATACAAACAAGGAACATGTTTACCACTTTGCTTTCAGGTGAGACCCTACTCTGGTCCAATGCCAACTCTGGGTTATTTATTAATAGACCTTTCTGTTTAACTTTTGCTTTATATTAATCCTATTAAAGTTTAACAGATTTGTTGGGACCAGTTATACATACTTACCCAATAGCCTCGTCACACCTACATGGGTCAAAAAGATCTGTAGCACCGGATCCAACTCAGCACAAGTCTATATGTTTGTTTATCAGTAACCAAATTTTGATTGCAAGCCAGGACTTCCTCGAATTGAGTTTACCTGCTTAAACAAAGATACAGAAATCGTACATTCCGGGATATAGCCGCTCCACTACAGGATGTAGAGAAAGATCAGGAATTGTTTGGAACTTTTTATATTATATTTGTGTGAATACCTGCATGTTGCTCTGAACTGCTTTGTTTGCAGTCCCAATGCTGACCGGCCTGGGGACCTTTCTATCCATTCTGTCCCCACGCTGATGACAAGGAGCCCAACACTGCGACACCAAGGCATGGCCAATGAGACCTCTTAGCATATCCCTTTATGCCAGAACCTGCTCCTCCTGTATTAGGAATCTAGTGCTCCCAGTGGGTGAAAGTATTTCTTACTGCCCATCAACCCCAAGCAGCTTTCTATTTTCAGACTCAAACCCTATAAATTCCTTCACGGGCCAATACAGCCTTGCATTAAGCATTGACCAAAAATTGCCATTGGCATAGCATAGCAGTTGAACCGTTCCAGTCTCTTTTATAAGCCAGGTACCTATAAAATAAGAGTGACAGGTTTATGTTTCTCTGTGTGATATATGCCTATAAAGATA
Source organism: Polyodon spathula (assembly GCF_017654505.1). Classification (NCBI taxonomy): domain Eukaryota; kingdom Metazoa; phylum Chordata; class Actinopteri; order Acipenseriformes; family Polyodontidae; genus Polyodon; species Polyodon spathula. The sequence goes on along the minus strand of NC_054559.1, from coordinate 10,527,299 downwards.
AATTGTATTGAAAGGCATAGTTCAGTAGATTGCAAAACATTTCTAACTAGGCTCTGACAGCATTGTTTTCTTGCCGTCTTTTTCCAGCCCTGCTTTTTTTGCAAGGCTCACAGTAAAGGCAGGCGATTGCAAGGGAAAATGAAGTTGCTGATTTGTTGCGCTAATCCTCTAATTCCTCTCAAGGGATGCTGAGATTAGGAGCCCTGTCTGTTTGTATTATCAGGGAGTCTGCAGAGTCAGAGGAAAGTGGCCAGGACACACTGCTCGTTTGGAGACTTCCTTTTCTTTGCCAGCAGATGCATTAACCATCCATGACCAGTCAGTAGCGACCATCAGAGGTATCCCTTTTCCAATGCCTGAGTCTGAGTAGAAAGTTCTTAAATCATATCACTTTCATCTAACCTACCCTGGGGCAAAAATACACTTTTTTGCTGTTTGCTGGTTACAAAGCTTCAACAATATCTCTACACTTTTGGAAATACGATTAAACATCATATTCAGGGCACGCCACCTCTTCTTGTGGGGATCTTAACAAAGTCCTAGTCAAGAGGTTTGCAAAGTAATGGTTTTATTCCAGTAAGGCACCAATTTGTGGCCAGTATGTATGGGACTCTTGTATGAGAATCCCTTGATATCATACCAGAATGCAGTGTTCCATTGTATATATTTGATTCTTTCTCTGTGAAGAAAAGTGTTGAATTTAAAATTTATTTGCCACAGTCCGGAGGTGGTCGTTGAGCACAGTTAGTGAGGACTGGCAGAGACCACAAGAAATCTTACATTATACAAACAGTGAAAGTAGTTTGGAAGAGCTGCAGTAATGCCATCCCAGTATAGTGAGTCTGTGTGAGTACGGAGGGAGGCGGGGGGAGTGCGGGCCAAGACTTATCTGGTAACAATTTAATGCTGAAAATGATGCATTTTGGTGAACTCCATGAAAAATAAATAACTTTTAAATGGGGAAATAACTATTTTCTCCACTACCAGCTTCACACATTACTTTTTCACTATAGATGCAGCTATTCATTTTGATAAACATTAAAAGTGACTAGTAATCATTGTCCATGACGTGACTGTAAAGTCTGTTGATACAGGGTGGGTATGTCAGCAGAGGGTGTAAACAAGTTACTTTCTCCATGGTTCCCTATGGGCAGCTATTAGGATGTCAAGGCAAGCGGGCTAAAACCTTTAAACTAATTTCTACTGGGTTTCACATTGAGGTATATAAAGAGGGCTTTTTTCTGATTTTTGTTGGTGTTGTTCTTGACTATGCATGTGGAGCATTCACTCCAGGCAGCTCTTATCCTCATTACATTGTTTATTAGCATATTTCACAGTATTTTAAAAGCCAATTACCTCACAGACTGGCCTTGTACCTTTTCTTTTTACTGATAACATTCATTTGCTTACCTGGCCACGAAAAATAAATCAAAGTGGTGATATATGGAGCTGACCGGCATCCAGGTCTCCAACTGTGTTTCAGTGTCTCAGGATAAAATGTTTCTGTGCAAAGCAGAGAGAGAAAAAAGGGTGAAACAAAGGAAAAAGTCTAAAGGAATTAGAAAGAGAAGATTGCCTGTTGCCAAAAGAAACTTAACTGATCTCAGGCAAATCATTTAGCCCCTTACTGAATTCCTTTTTTCTCTCTTTCCTCTCCTTTTTTTTTTTTTTTTTAACAGATGCCGAACAGATATAATTCAGTGAGGGCATAATTGAATTTAGTTTCTGTGAAAAAGTTTTATTGAGGCAGGAAAAAAAGGAATTGCTGTTCTGACCACTGGGTTCTGGAGTTATTAGTGGGCTCTTTGATAGGTGCCAGTCATTGTCTGGTTTTAATCCAATAAAGACTCCATATATGCACTGCAACATTGAGCAAAGGGCAGGGGGTCCACCTCCACCCAATTAGAACCCATGCATGACCCCTTCACTGCCAGCAACAGATCAGCTGTAGCAGGTATAGTGAGGGTTTCCCAGTCAAAGAAAAATTTATACCAAATACATATTATTAATAGCATTTTCCACTACAATAATCCTCATTGTCCTCTTTTAGAAATTGATAAAGGAAAAACGCAAAAGAAAATAGACCTTGTATGTTTTTCAGGTTTGTTCAGTCATCTGCTGTATACAATCATAGGAGATTGCATGACATTAGAAAAATGATCTTCCTGGAGTGACGAGCCAGGAGATCATTCCATGGCATTTATCATAGACTGCTTCAGGAGTCGGCTTGCTAGACGTGGCTGATTTTCCCATGTGATAAGTGCAGTGTAATTAGGGTGTCCGGGGCTGTACAGAAGGATCTCTCACTGTCCCAATGCCTGATCCCTTTCATTGAAGCCCTTAGAGGGCTCAGCATTATCTGGGGAGAGACAGTTTAAAGTACAGATGTTTTCACATGCCATTCTCACACAAATGTTGTTTGCCAGGTTACACAGTGGTAAGTTACAGTATAATTTTTGGACATATCGGTTTTTTTTTTACCCTTAACTTAGATGTGCTGTGTTGTAGAACATATTCATCAAACTTGTTTTCTACAATGATATGAGTATAATTAAAATAGATTACATTTTTTCTAAGTGTGTTATTAATGTGCATATGCATTCACAAGTGCTGAAAACTTATACAGTTATACAACTCTTGAGACAGCTCCAAATAGACCTGCTTATTGAAGATCTCTTTCAGGACCTGCTTTCTCCTAAAAAATAATTTGACCAGGTGCTTTTGATGTTCGTAACACAGGAATTACGTTTTTAAAGCCATTTGTATGGTTTTGGACAGTAAGTGGAAAAAATAAAGGGTTTTTTTTTTTTTCCCCCATTTTGCAATTTTCTCACACTGCAAAAAGACAAACCTGTGGATCTCTAAGTGTACCCTCATTAACACTTTTTCTCTTTCTTCTAGATGATTTTCACTTACTACCCGCAAACATGCAAACTACATCCTTTCTTGACTATTGAGAAGTCTTTTCCTAAAATCACTAATGCTAAAAAGACCCAGTTATTTAAGGTTTACACAGTTCCCATACAAAGAGGGGTGTACAAATGAAGCAACTTGGATAAACTGATCCTTTATTTTGTTTAGGTTCGCTACACAAGAATAATGGTTAGAGAGAATTACCCGTCATCTTCAATGACATTGCATCTTAGAATGGCACCACAGTATGCCAATGTTATGAGCCAATAAACACTGATAATTCATTGCAATAATACAGCACTATATTAGTACCAGTGTGCTACTCTATCAGAACTATCGTGCAATATTAGTTCCAAATCTATTTTCTTTAGTGGAATTAACTGCTACTATAATGGTATCCTTTTTTTTAATCTGTAAAGGAGATTTAACCCTTTTCTATTCTCCTTTGCTATCAGTCTGTAACCTTTCAGGAATACAACGTTAATCAGTAAACTGACACTGATAGTGTTTTGAATCTCTATGATACAATATAACAGTAATGACTTCTCAGTCTGACCTTACCGAGAAAGCCCAACCCAGTAAAAGAAGACAATGGGAGAATTCCTACAACAATATTACTGGCATGCTTTGGTAATCCAAAAAAAAAAAAACTACTGATGCTTCTTTTAAAAATCTAAAAAGATGTCCTTTTCTAAAGTAGTTCAGTTACATTTTTACTGCTCATGATTTCATCATTACCAGATGCCTAACCTTCTTAACTGGCTACCACCACACTGTTACACCCAGGGAGACAAGTTTGCTTTCTTTCCCAGACAAGAGTTTATAGGGGAAAATAAATGCTCTTATAAATCAAACAAATTAAGATGTACAGTTCTCAAGTGGTTTTACCTCGTGGTGCTATCAGAGAGGTGAACAAACAGCGATAAGAAATTAACTGAAGTTAACAACGGCTACAGTATATTTACTGTACCTTCAAATGTTCCAAACACGCAAACACTCCCAAGTTTGTTTAGTACTTGTTCTAATTGAGACAGACTTTACACTCAGTTCACATTCCAGGCTAGGAACAGTCTTTACTTGTTCTACCCAATGTTTTTCTTGGTAATATTCAACCTCACCAAACTGTAACTTTCACATTATTTTATTTTTTTATTTATTGCATTTGCTACCCTGAAAGAAAAATAAAAACAATAGGGTACTTTTCTAATACAAGTATAAGTCCTGAAATTGTAAACTGGAAGTTAGCATGTCTTACATTTTAAAATTCAATAAGTCATGCATTCAATATTTCATGGCATGCAATAAATTGTACTTTACTATATATTATGGTGTAAAGTCCCTTTAGTAATGCACTGGCCTTAATATTGCATGACTTCATGTGTAAGTCAGATAATAAAGGGAGCACTGCACTCAGATTCATTAGAGTCATATTCTTAAAACATGAACATACAGATAACTGTGTTGTAGTTGTATGTTAAAGTTTTACAGCCTCATTCTCCTTTGTTTGTTCTAGTTTATGTTGTCTGTATCCTACAGTCACATAAAACAGGCTTTGTGTCCCAATAGAGGTGACATGACTCTTGAACCAGACCATGGATTATTTCCCTTTCCTTTGCTAAACTGATAAGCAATTGGGCTATTTTATTGAAAGTGGACAATTTACTCATCCCGTAGCTTCAGCGTTAATTGGAGCTTTTAACTCCTTTGCCCTGGGGCTCTCAGTTAAACACAAGAGTCTCCAGAAAAAGTGATAGTGCAGTACGTGGTTACAGGTTTCCAGTAAAAGTCACCATTTCTTATCTGTCTGAGAATGCTAAAGGGTAGAACATGCAGTAAAAACAATTACAATCTCATTTCAATTATATTGCGGTACAGTATAGACCTTCTAAAATCATGACCCTGCATTGCCCAAACTCAGGACTGACCATTTTCAAGTTTGACATGTCTCCCCTGTAAAAACCTGCCACAGGGGCATGCACATGTCAGCTTTATCTCAGCTGTGACATGGAAGTGACTTTGATCGCTGTACGTGTGGACTCCTCATTTATCGCAGGTTGAAGGACATTTAGAATGAAACAGTGAGAGGTCTGCTTTTACTGTTCCCAGGATTCGATTCCCAGGGAGGTCAAAGTAGTATCCGGTATTCAGTGTTAATGAGATGTTGTGGTTGTCTCATTATCTGTCAGATCTCTCTCTATTCATTGGTTTTATACTAGCAGTGTATTTATTTTTAATTGGAACTCTCTAATGGCTGCACTACTGGTATCCTGGGGAAATATTTTGTTACTGGATTACTGGGTTAATGATATTAATCTAAAATAAATGTAATAGTATTTTAGCATTCTTTTCCCTTTGTTTAAATGACAGTACTTTGTTTAAATTAGAAAATAAAGAGCAATACAATAGTTAAACAAATGCATGCACAAGAAGTTTATGAAAGCATAGGGAGGCAAGGTAAAAGCATTTAGTAAAGCATTTCGACAGGATGGCATGAGTGAGCTTCTTTGCCATGGTAAAGTGAATACATGTAGCATTATATAATTTTAAATTCGCAAAATGTAATGTATCAAAATGCTGTCTTTTAGGAATTCTGAAATGACAGGCTATTTGATGTTTGTGATAGTTGTATATCTAACATTTTCATTGGAAGATGTTGTTAAAGCATTTACTCAAGTCTGTAATTTAATCCTAAAAGGGAAAAATTAAGCAAACAACTTGCGAGACTTTGGATTGTGTTACATACTGTAGTTGTTCAGTTCTAGTTCTTCAACAGGTGTCTTCCTTCTTTCAACAAGATGGGTGATAAGGACAGAATGAAAAACTTTGAACATCTGGCTCATTTTTCTTTATTCAATTTGGAGTACCAGGGCTTTATTACCTCACAGAGCTAATCAGGCTTGTTATAAAAAGGGCCATGCATGTGCACAGTAATGATAAGAAGAACTAAAAAGATACATTTGAAAAAAAAAAACACTTTTTTATCTGGCCTGTAAAATTATTCTGATATGAGAATATATCAGATTCAAAAGAAAATGGAAAACAAAAAGGGCTCTTCAACTACAAAGCTTCATTAAGAGAAAACCAAAATCTTTCTGTAGGCATTGCATCTCCAACTATTCGTGGCAGTGCGCTTTAGACGGGAATTTAATTAGAGTTGTCAATTAAAGATTTCAATTAAAAAAATGAACCTGCTCTTCACAGGCGTCTTTAATCGTGTTTGCAGGGGAAAAGGGCCATCAATAATTAACTGGAGTAATTGAGGGGAAAGTGTTTTTGAGTTAATGAAATCGAGCCTGCCATAATTACAGACAGAAAGAAGCCTGTTGGAAACAATGAGAGAGACTGAGGGTGGGGAAAAAAGCTGGTCTCTTACTGCATTAGCTGTTTAGATGTAATACAGAGCTGTTTAAACTCAATTATAGACATGTCAGCCCCCCTTAGGAAATAACAGGGAGATGGTGTTAGATTTAGAGTCCCTGTTTAGAGCAGTGACACTACAATGACAATGGTATGACCAATATTGATTGGTAATTCATTGCAGAACCATGCAATACCAAATCAGGATCATTGTGCAATATTTGTACTTACCCCTTTGAGTTACCATGCTGTGGTCTACTTATGGTTTATTTGTGGGGATAATAAAATGTTTTCTCAGTGGTATTTTTCAAACTTCTGTCAAATTGTCAAAAATGATTCAGTCACCTGTCCTTAATGAACTGTACTTAAACCACCATGTACACATCAGTGCTACCTGCATTTCTGCACCATGAAACTAGATTGAGTTCTGCCAACTTACTCTTTACCCTGACCATACGCAACCAGATGTTGAAGGAGTTTAAAGGATTAGACACTAGAGGTTTCCACTGGTTACCATTAAACAAAGTCCCTGTGACAGAAGCTGAGTGAAATTGCACACAGCTGAGTAGGATGGCAGTAGCTGCTGATGTTAACATGACTGGTTTAAAATGCTAATAGCTGGCCACCCACATGTACTGAGCTGTGCTTAAAACAGTTTGTGATATCGGTTTCGACCGTGATCTCAAAGATCTCTAAAGCTGGGTGCATTTTAGTAACAGCTGGATCCCAGCGTGTGTGAAGGAGAGGAGGCAGGAGTTTAAACCAAAGAAAAAACTCAAACTATTTATGGAGTTCTGCCCTCCAAAGGCAAGAGCCAGTATTAACATTTAATATATTACTGCTATACCAATCAAGCAGCTTTCCTCTTTCAACAAAGTTAAAAAGCTGTTTAATTTTTTTTGAGCTTATCCTACAGCTATAATTTCAACAAGTGGTTACAGTTCAATGACACAGTGATGAAGCCTGACTCAAGTCTTCTAGTTTTATACAGACTGCTACAATGTATGTGAAGCATTCAGTATAAGAACCAAAAGTGTACACTTTTAAGTAAGTTTGAGACATGGATTTAATTTTTAAATTATAGGTGCTTGTCCAAAGTTGCATTACATGAACCATATTTGCTTCTACGTTGGCATAGTACAGTCAGAGATACATTTATATGTTTTTTAATTGTGGCTGTGTTGTGCATTTCTTTCCAAAATCATGTATTTCCTTTGAACATCACTCAATCATAGTGGTGTGTGGGCCTGACTCTCCTACCTTCTTTATTGTTTTATTAATTACACAGTGCTGTCACAATGATTGTTTTCGTGATTGTTTTAACTGTAAACATTTTGTAGATGTGTGGTGGTGGCATGACTTCCATTTGGTTGAATACATTGAATTGTAAATAAACTTTCTGGTTTAGGATCTGTGTTCCTTCATTATCGTTGCTAGTGGTTTTCACAGTAGGGTATCATCTGAGTGTGCAACATAAGCACTGTTATGAATCCTATGATTTTTAAAATAATAACGTGTTCATCAAGTAGATTTTTTCTTTTTGCCCTGGGGCGTGGAGTCATTATTGTAATAACTACCTTAACAGCACGAATCCCTAATTTTCCAGATTTTTATACAATCAGAATTTACCAACACATATTTGAAACAAGTTCCATGAAACAGTTTAAAAACTCAAACCAGTTTCCCATTTTCCACTAGTCCACATGTATCTGAATCTAATTTGAATGTGTACAAGATGTTTTCACATGGAAACTTGTAGTTGTAATTTTGCAGCCACGTTTAAAAATGTATTTCTAAAGGCCATTGCTTCAGTGATATTGTTAGTGCTTTCAGCTGCACCGAAACTTAAACATTTTTCCACAGATGAAAACCCTCCCAACATTGTAAAGAGCAAGAGGCCAGTTGTATACCTGGGTGGGACTGACAAAATAAGTGAGTTGACATGAGCTGTCTTTACCAGAAACCAATAAATGCCTGAGCAACAAACCCACAAACCGAAGTTCCTTCAACGACTACTTGTCTAGGCCACACTTCCTGCCTGCCAGATGGGAGGAGATGGATGCTGCTGTATCTTTAGCCAGCTGCACAGCAGTGGTGTGTTTTATTAGTCTTGCAGTTGTCCATTAGGCAGTAATCTTGTGCTCTGTAACTGCTTATCAATGCAGAACGAGCAGGGCTGGTTAGCCTCAGGAATGAGCAGCGGTGGCCGAGATTCAGCTCTGCAGAGCCAGTACAAGACAGTGATGTTATTGGAACAGACAGTGATAGACTGCATTTCTAACTGTTTTGCTAAAGACGTGGAAGAATGTGACCCGTGGCTTAGAAACTCATGGTCAGGTGATAGCTGCATAAGTATCATCTGTCAGAATACAGTGAATTGAGAAGTGGGGTGCTTAGCAATGGGTAGAGCGATCACTTCCAGGCTAGGTGGAAAGAGGTTCAAGTTCATTGCTTGGGTATAACCCAGAATAAACAGTATACCCTATCCCTAAACAAAATGAATCACACCTGCGATGTTGACACACCAACTTTCTTTGCAACAGCAGCTGGAGAAAAGACGAGAGGCTCCTCCTTCTCAAGAGTTCAACGTGATTTATGCAAGTCGCAGCTCCCAGCACTGACTGCATTGTGTTACACAGCCTGTCTTGTTCTGAAAAGCGATCTCCATTCATCATTTAAAAATACTGTATCCCAATTAAACAAAGTGACGTCCCAATTAAACGCATAAATAGCATTGAGCAATAGAGTTGTATCCCATTTAAGCAGCAATCCCGATTATCAGGATCCCGATTAGGCGGCCTCCAACTGTACTGCTTGCCATCAGTGTTGTGTGATGCCAGTCTGCAGATGCTTTGCAATTAGGATTATCAAGAGCCTGGTTCATATGTCTGAAAGCAATGAAAATAACTTCACCAACAAGGACAATAGCTAAACCCTTTAGTACATACTAAAAGCAGGGTTTGACCCAGTCTCCTTTCTCTGTAACTTGTGGAATACATTGAAATCCATTCTGCAGGTGACCACAGCAGTGCACAGTGTTCTAGGTGGGACCATACCCACTGTGTGATCCAGATTGTTACTTGGTATAGCACATAAACTGTAGTATAAAACAACAAATATATTGAAACAGAGCAACAAATAAAAAAAATACTTTTAAATAAACCCTCAAACAGAAGGGAACAAAACGGGATAGCTTGCATCACGCTTTGGAATGCTGATGATATGGAACTGACATGGTTTCCCATCAGTCGCTCACAGCAGATAGGACTGTGTCTCATATTGGGGAGTTACTGTACTGTAGTGGATATTTTATTAGGTCTCAAAACTCCAGTTGAATCCAAGTAGTTATCCACCCTTGTCATTTCTAAGTGTACCAATTATTCAGAATTGCATAGCAACAAGCAGCCATCAGTACCCATCTTCACTGGGTCACCATGAGGTATAGGCACTAAAGAATTGCCGTGCCTCCCTGGACAGTATACCATGATCATGTTTCAACGACAGCCCCGAGGAAGAGCGGAGCCTGGCAGAATAGTACAGCTCAACAAATTCTGGCCTGGCTAAATTTCCTTTGTCCTTTCCTTTCCCAAAACACATGTGCTTGTCCCGCTGCTCTGAATGGGGACAGAGCACCCTTCCAAGCCTCTGCTGTGAGGAAACATATTTTTTCTCTGTCTTGGCCGCAGTCTGCTGATGTGTCAGAAATCCTAGCATATTTCTGCCTTGGCTCTGGCCTGCCTGTTGCCCAGCATTGCTGAATACCTGTGGGTGCCACAGCCTCTGGCTAATTAGAGTATCAGCAATATCCTGGCAAAGCAATGTGCTTATTATGTCTTGGCAGGGACTGTGATATTATACTGAATACGCTTAGAACACAGCATCTTTAAGCCAGGAACTTTTGTTTTCTTTGTTTATATATATATATATATATATATATATATATTATATATATATAGATATTATATATATATATATATAAGGAGTTTTCTCCTCAAAAGAGCCAACTATGTCCTAAACATAGTACCATTTTGATGTGAGTGAATAAAGAACACTTTATTTCTATTGAAATCTAGTACGTGTTTGTGATATAAATGTACTGCATAGTTATAGTTTTTTTTTATATATATATATATATATATCAAATTACAATAGCATATATATATATGTTATTCTAATATATATTATTCTAATATATGTTATTCTAATTAGTTTTTGCCAGAAATCCATAACTGGCTCGTGAAATTATTGCACTGTATTTCTGCAATTTATCAATGCCTTAACATGCTTTCATTGTGCTTTATTACACTTTACTATGCTTTTACTATGGTTGACATTTATAAGGGATGCAGTATGTGTGGAATAGGTAGCAGAGCCAGTTGAGAAAATATAATGATCTGTGACATAAAGAAATAAGACATGACCATTGTTATAAAATTTTCTTGTACGTTGGTGTCTTATTGTTTTTCTGTGTTGTGATGCAAATTTCAAGGTGGGTATTACAGGAGTTTAGTTATAATTTTTTACTTGAGGCAAACCTTTTGGAACATTTATTAGTGCAAGCAATTACCAAAGAAAATATGTTTCTGTATGAATTTGTACTTAATGAACACACTGCCGATGAAGTTGTTAATTGAATTGGGATATTTGTGCCCGCTTTCACATTGTGCCTCTTATTTATAAAGCATTAAGACACTTATAAATGTACTGGGCAGCAAAGTGTTTTTTTTTTAATCCAGTGTTTTGAACCATGATTCTTATCACAGCAGGGTTTGCTAGGCTGGGCCAAGATGCCGAATATCTGTGTTTAATGTCAACAGTTTGAAGCTGATCTGTTCTGGTGCAAATATTTTTTTTACTTCAAAAAAAGGCAAACACATTTTATGACATTATGGGCAGGGTTTTCAAAAGGTCATAATTGATAACTCCTGTGTTAACCCACAAATCGGTATGGAGTATTGATTTTTGCATTTTCAATACGGTCGTTATGCCTGCTTCGTTAGTAAATAATTTGTGCTAATGTGATTTTCAAAATTATATTGATTTACAAAATAATGATAATATTTTAACCAGCACTGCTTCTTGCAACTGTTTCATTTGAATTTAAAAGGAAATCCGTGTTAATTGTCATCATTTATCAGGAGTTAATTTGCACTCAGAAAGGAGGGTGTTAATTAATGAAAGAGTATATAACTCACCTTGAAACAGATATGTAACAGGCCTGGGCTGTGACTCCGACGATACAGAGAGAGACTGTATAGGACCAATTAATTTCTTACCGACTACCTAGATAATTCAATATTTGTAGTTATAAAAATATTTAAGCCTTTTCTATACTTGTGGTTATGAATGAGATTTATTCACTTGTTTTAATCATTTGTAACCTTACGGAACGTTTGTTGTATTGCTAAAATGATATACCATAGGTTCAACAAGCATGTATCACAATAGAATCTGAGGAAATGATCAACGGTCAAGTGGCATGGCTTTTTAGCTTATTAAAACAATTACATTAACACGTAGACTGGTGTGTTTTCCTGGTAAATGCAGCGGTTTGATACATCCACAACCCTTTTATCAATAATATACTTTTTTTTTTTTTGCTTTAAATAAATGTAAAAGAAAATTCCATAACAACTGTATTAAAAAGTTGAACCAAATCTAATTGCATTTTTTATTTGTTATTGACACACTGGGAAAAAAATAGATATTCAGCAACTGACATGTTGTGTAATTTCAGGGCGGATGGATTGATAACTTGTAGCCCTGTGTTCATTTAATTATCCGATCATAACAGAAACTAACATGAGTTAGACTGGGATGTGGTCGACTTGCAAAACCCATCACGTACATGAGTGACAGATAACCTTCTAAGTGGGTGTGACAGTGTGTACACTAAAAGCTGCTGTGAATCACAGGTAATCTGGCATATGGAAGCTCCTGCTTATTTATTCTATGATGTGGATCCTGATAGTAAGCTAGACTTGCAGTACTTCATTGCTGTCTGTGTGTAGTGAAGACATTTTTAGGTGTGATTCTTTAAAAAAAATGTCCACTTCATTCCCTAACATTTAGTGTCATCTTCCTTCTGTCCCAAAGCACTGTGGAATAGAGTATTCTTAAAGTTTATGATCATGGTCACAACAAAGAGCAGAAGGAGACTATTAAGCATTTATACTTACGTGCTGCAACCAAACGTTGGGTCAAAAGACCCTACAGTAGAATAATGTACCCTACAGGAAATTTGGCAAAAACCCCAGAAAAAATGTATGTTTAGCTACTGTACACCTTAAACTAATTACAAACCAAATGTTCAGACTCCAGTGTAAACTTGCATTGCTTGTTTCACAGGACCATGTGATAATGTTGCCTGATATCCCAGACAGTGATCTTGATTATAGTTACCATAATTGTTGGGTAGATCAGTGTTTAAGGTGTTAATGGTCTCAGATTTTATATTGTTGAACAAAGAGAGCTATATTCAAGCATGTAAGCAAGTCTTACCATTCATGTGTACTTTAATACCCCTCTAAAGTTTACTGAGCTCTGTAGCACCACTTCTTCAGAAAAGTTTCTGTATTGTTCACACTGAAAAACTCATGAGGTAGAGCTTAATCTTAGCTGACCTCTTTCAGAGGTGCAAGACACACCTGTCTACAATATCAATAGGCGTAACCACATAAAACCACAAAACAGCTGTGGAAAAGTTCCCTGTGATTGAATTATGCAAAGGCTGAAATTGTGAATTCGACTCATTGAGGAGTAAACACAATGTTCTTATTTTTTGCATATATATATATATATATATATATATATATATATATATATATATTATAATATATATATATATATATATAATCTATATATCTAACATTAGATTATAGTCTTGCACGAATTCAAGGGGGCTTAAGTTCGGGGTAATGGCAGCCCCATTCACACCCCCCCCCCCCGCCCCCCCCCCCCCCCCCCCCCCCCCCCGGGGTTAGGATGTACAATAAAGAAACTGCTGATTTAATTTGAAATGTTTTTGAAAACACCTATTAAAATTCTATTTTATCTGTTCCACAGAAACCTGATGCCGAGGACACTGGATGGCCAGATCACCATGGAGAAGACTCCTAGCTACTTTGTGACCAAGGAGGCACCCAAGCGCATCTTCAACATGTCTCGGGAAACCAAGCTGATCGTGGTGGTGCGCAACCCAGTGACAAGGGCCATCTCGGACTACACCCAGACCCTGTCCAAGAGCCCAGCCCTGCCCAGTTTCCGGACACTGGCCTTCAAGAATGCCAGCACAGGGCTGATCGACACTTCCTGGAGCGCTGTGCATATCGGCATCTACGCCAAGCACCTGGAGAACTGGCTGCAGTATTTTCCCCTGTCCCGTTTTCTTTTTGTCAGTGGGGAGAGGCTGGTCTCGCACCCTGCCGATGAGATGGGCCGCGTCCAGGACTTCCTTGGCCTCAAGCGGGTCATCACCGACAAACACTTCTACTTCAATGAGACCAAAGGCTTCCCCTGCCTCAAGAAGCCCGAGGGCAGCAGTCGGCCACGCTGCCTCGGCAAGTCGAAAGGGAGACCTCACCCACAGATCGACCCGGAGGTAGTGCAGAGACTGCAGGAGTTCTACAGGCCCTTCAATCTCAAGTTTTACCAAATGACCGGACACGACTTTGGGTGGGATTGACTTCCTTTTCCAATGGCACTTTGATGGACCTTCTTTATTATTTTAAGAATACATAAAGAATCAATCATTCATCCAATCAATGGCTAGCACCTACTGTTGTACAATGAAGCTTTCCATGTTTTGTGTAAACTATATATCTGTATGCAATGTGAAGTTATATGTTTCCAGTGGCATCAACAGAAGCTATGGTCTAGGATTTTTTCTAGTACTCATACATGAGAAGATAATAAAGCAATTCATTGGAGGTGGCAGGTAGAAGAGATCACCTTATTTATGAGCAGAATGTTAATTGTGTTTAGATACATTATAAGGGGTGTGAAGGGGGTAAATAGAGGGACTGATTTACACACAGTGCAATAAGAATACAGTCAGACTGTATCCCTACATCTCAAATAGTCATAATCAATCAATCATGCACATAACATTTGAAATAAGATCTGCTACATTCACAATTTAATGTTCTTTGTTTTATTGATCTATGGTTCCTGATCATCAATGCTGTTTGACACAGTATTATAATTATAATTATTGTCATTATTGTTGTTATTATTATTATGATTATTATTGTTATAGTTGTTATTATTTTGTACTATTTTATAAAAAGAAAGGGATATCATATTCCAGCTCTTCACAAATGCAGGTTTTGGGGAACCACAGAAGCATTGGGTAGAAATTATGACATTCTATTGTATTTTTTTTTTTTTTTTTTATTGCTGTGCTCCTTCAGTATCTCAAATGTGAGCAGCAGCCACTTCAGATCAATTTTTGGGATCCACTCAATTAAAGAGAAGAGGTTTTGTAGATAGCCTTTTGAACTTTGTACTGTGTATTATACAACTACCAAGGTGAATTTTTAGATATTTTCGGTATTTATTTATTCATTTTATTTTAATTGTAATATTTATGTTCAGTTCATCCCTTAATACAACCCTGGACTCATTAAACTACCCCACTCCACAGTGCTCCACTCTTATCCTCCTCGGGCCATGCATCCATTTGTGTCAGGGTTTTCATTTCTAATTCATACAGTACATAGTAGCGTTAGTGCAGTTTATATAGGTTTGTATGGGTCCTATTCCCAAATAACATTCATGAAAATGTTTACCAGGCATGGGCAACTCCGGTCCAGAGAGCCATTCTATACCAAGATTACCAGCTCTAATGAAGTAGTTAACTTGTATAGGACTTGCATGGAAGTTTAGTTAAAAACATGGTCAGGAAGAGGCAGGGTTGCCCGTCCCAAATGTTTTTAACATTTGCCTGTTGCTGGCTTCTTTGGCAATGTCTGTCTCATGTATAGCAACATTATATTATTCATAAAATCAAACACATATGTTAAACAATGAGCTTTGTGAATATGGCATATACATTTGATTGAATTATGTAGAGTAGAATTAATTTGTGTATTTTACAATTTAGTTTCACATGTAAGTAGTCCTCCCAAATGTATCCACCCAGTATGCAGCATCTAAGTGATATCAAATTAATATTACATTTAGAATATTTTAGTTTTAGAAACTCTGCACTCACATGGGAGATAATGCTGAGCTCCCAAGACATGTGAAAACAAGCAAACAAACCAGGAAACACTGCATCACTGTGAACATTATAAAGTATTGCAATGGCAGATCCTTAAGCTTTGATTCAATTCAGGCCAGCGTTTGCATTCCCCATAAACCTGTCAATAACTATAAATGTAAATGGCTGGATAATAATTTATATTGTACATTTTAAGTAACTGAGGACTTAAGGTACATAACTTCTACATGGTCTTTGTTTATGTAAAATTGCATTTTTAATATTGGTTTCAACAGCATTTATTTAATCTTATTTACTGCCATTTCACACTAATACTGTTCTTTACTGTATAAAATAATTTATATATTAAAATTAATACTGTTGTCTGCATTGAGAAGTAAGTAACTGTGTTGTATATATTTTGCATATATATATATATTGAAAATATTAGTAAAATTATTATTTTTAATTTGTGCACAGTGTCTGAGTCATAAGCTTGGTCATCTGTAAAGGGTAAGCGCTGGATGTCAACAGATGAAAACACTACATTTTGCCACACACCATGAGATTGCTTTTTGTCATATAAGAAAAAAACACCATCAGGTCAAATATCTCGAGGTGTTAGAGAGGGGGCAGAAATCAATAGGGAGTGCATGTGTCAACATTACAAGGCTGAATTTGAAGTTATTACTGCAGAGAGAAGACTTTCTCACGTGAACGTATTGTTTGTGAGGGTGGCTTGAAACCTGTGACTTTTGCCCTCTGCCTTTCCCTGACCTCTAACCTGGACCTGAATTAGGCCGCTGACCACAGCCTCTGTAGATTAATAGACCGATCAACTCTGCTTAATGTTCCATTAATACCAGTAACTTAACTAAGAGACCAGGGATGAAAAATAAATTGTGTGGTCAATATCTGTTTTCTATCTTTATAGCTGTGATTCATGTTGCTGTGTGTTTGATTTAGCAAGGGAGTTGGGAATGATTTATAAGTCAAAACCATCAAATCCATATGTGATGAAAATGGCAGTGTTTTACAAAGTCCAACTATATTAGGCACATCATTTTGTCAAATTATACACAAGACTAGTAAAATTAATTTCAGCTTCACACCACAGCAAGTAAAACCATTTATCTTTTTTTTTTTTTTGTATACTGTTTTTACAAATTGTATAAATCAGTTAGCTTACAGTGATATAAACTAATGGAACCATTTTGTAAAAAAACAGTTAGACACCTCTAATAGAGTGTATTGATATTTATTCATTTTATCTCAGCCTGGCCCTGAATTTATCAAAGTAATTGTCAATATCAGAGCTTGGTCCCAGTAACCCGCCCATCCTTGATTACAACAATCTATCTGTAATGATACTTTCAACCCTCCACCAACTGACAATCTAGACAAGCACAGACTTGCCCAATTAAGAATAGAGCAGTCCCATTCAGGAAGTGCAGCTGGGTTAGAAAGCAGTGCCGCATTGCCCTGTAAATGTTAATTCAAATGCAACTGGAGATTCGCTAGAGGCCAGCAAGACTTGGAAATTGAAACACAAATATTTACTAATCCAGTTTTAGCAAAGATAACAGCATTCAGACCATTTTACCTTTGATCCACGAGAAAAGACATAACTACTCATGTATTAGGTGCAAGGATCCATTTTTAATGTAGAATAACATCTCTCAAATCTTTTTTTTTTTTTTTCCAAATAGCGAATTTAACTGGGTTTAATTGAATGTTGAGTTTAATTAGATGTAGAGCTAGTGACTTTATAACGATTGTCCGTTCTTAAACCATCATTCCCGACAGGTAGGGTAGTGCAGCCTCTGAGGAAGAAGCCAGCTCTCCATGGGGAACTGCGATTTGTTTTGGAGACTTTGGGGAGGCTGGGGGCTAGGTGGGGGAGGTGTTTTTCTTCTTTTTTCTTAGAAGTGCGACATTCTCAGCTAAAGAGAGGCTTTAGAGTTTCCCAGTAAGTCCCTTTGTGAAAGAGAAATAGAAGCCTGGAAACGGTGATAGTGATCCTATTTATCACTTGAGTGGCCACATTCAAGGACGGCCATATTGATATGCAAAGAAGTAGGCCCAGGGTCTAAAGAATGGTCTGTGTCAGCCTATTGTCAGGGAGCCATACTTTCTTCAAGCCTGGGTCTTTTCTGAGCAGCACAATGCCATATAGACTGTGCCCATTTAGAGCCTCTGAATCAGACCCAAGCGCTCTGAAAGCCAGCTTTTCAGACTCATTAAGGAGGCTCAATGTCATCAATGGGCACTGGCAACTTCAGCGGCAGGGCTGACTGCACGGATTAGGAAGCTTGAAGTGCTACACAAACCTCCTGCTAAAACTAATTGCTGACCCTTGCAGTACGGGGTCAAGTATTGGTATTCATGGCAAAGGGGGAAGAGCCACTTCAGTGATTGTCCAACTGCAGTCCGCACTTCATTAGAGCCGGAGGGGGGCTTAATGGGTCCTCACTGCTATACAAGGGAGGGCAACGTAACCAAGGCTGAATTGTGACATATACTGTTGAGTATCATTAAGTATCATTATTTAAGCTGTATTGTTTTGAAATAGAATTGTAGAAAAATGTAACAAAAAATAAACTTTGTAAACAAACACATACATTAATAGCTAAGATAACCCATACATCAGAATATGGGTACCGTTTTATTTTTATATACATTTCTTCTAGCCCAATCCCTATGAAAGGGTATCAGTAATCAAAAATATACAAAACATTTAAAAGAAAACTGTAGAAGCTACTCAGCTGCACTCTCCTGATGTAACTACATATCTTGACTGTGCTTGTTCAGACTACCAAACTATTTGTACTGTTCTTTGTGAAACCGAATCTGGATTTAAACTAAGGCAACCAGAAGTGAAAGGCTTGGAGTTACTCACTGTGCCACCTGGCCCCCATAGCTCTCACAGTCCTCACAAAGCATTACCAGTGCCCCCTCATACTGACCTGCAGGACTGCCACAACACCACACTGTTTCTATTCTGCTACTTATGGCAAACTATATCTAATTGTGTGGCTGCTTTATGAAGAGGCTTGCCATCTAGACAGGTATCAAGTTCAGATAGCCAAACTAATTTCATTTGTGACCTTAGCTGGATTCCAACTGTCCTCTGCCCTACAACAGAGTGCATTCTGCAGTCTGTGTTCCAATCCTATTCAGAGACCTGTGGGGACAGCCCCCCGCCCCCCCTCTCTGGTAGGGATGAGAGGTTCTATTGACCTGTGTCTGCTCTCCACTCACAGTATGTCAGGGTCATCTGGCGGCCATGTGAACCTGCCACTCATGTGGACAGGCAGGGTATACTCACTGGAGTCCCTTGTCATGTGACCCTGCCAGACGCACAGCCAAGGGAGGGAGTTGGGGGCTGTGATGGAGATTAATGGCTGCAGAAAATGCCGCAATAATAGCCCACAACATTTCAGCACCTGTTCCAACATCTTCGTCTAGGTCTCAATAAAACATAGCATAAAATGTGATATTGTTTTAGTGGGGAAGTTTTTGTCTCTTTAATGTGGTTAAAGGGGATCAAGATTAGAACTGATTTTTTTTGTATATAAAAACTAGCATCCAATAAATGAATTTTATGTCATGACAGCCAAGGAAGAGTATTTATGAGAAACACAGTATTCCTGCCACGATGTGAAATGAGAAAGAACATGGCTCACCTGGTAGAAGCACAGCCGTGTGGTGTGCAGGGTGAGTCATACAGCACAGGTTCATGTCCGTGTGTTAGGGAGGTAAAACCGGCAGGGGCTTTTTCTCCTCATTGCTCTACAGCGAATCCTGCTGGCCAGGTGTCTGGTGAGCTCAGAGACACTTGCAGGGCTGGCCTTTGTCCTCCAGAGGTCGGTAGCTCGCTGACATCCGCTCTCGAGTTCCTGGGTGAAAAAGGAAGCTGGTCTGGGCGTGGGATCAGAGGATGCCAACTGAATCTTTGGGTGTCCTGAGATGTGGGGAACTACTACGGTGAGGAGAAAAGTGATTGGGCATTCCAAATTGGGAGAAAATCGGGGGGGGGTATGGGCGGGATTATAATTGGACACACTAAAATATAAAAAATAAATAAAAACAAAAGAAAGAAGAACTGTGCTTTTGGTTACCATTAAATCTACAGTATCCAATTACTACTCAATTGATATTGTTGTCTCAAACATAACATAACAAAAAATTCTGATATCCATCCTTTGACCATCCTGAGAGGCAGAAATTATGTTTTTAAGAAGTTACAACTTCCAATATCAAGGAAATTGAGGTAACAAATCTTTCATGCTTACCAAAACCTTTACTTACCAAATATGTTACGGTTGAATGTTTGCAATGATGGATGAAGGACCAGATTCAGATAGCACTGGCCATTGTCTTTCCAGCTGCAGGGGCTTACCCTGGCTGTAGCCAATTAGGATTACTTGTCCCCGGGCTATTTGTTTCACACTCCAACTAAGCCGAGTTCAAACTTCAGTTCTTCCTGAAAGAGCTTTTCCACTTTAAGGAACAGGGTGATTACTGAGCATCACCCAAGTTCAACCCGGCTTCATGTTGTTGACCTGTTTAATGCATGAACCTATTTTGAGATTGGACGAGTCAATGTTGCTTTTCAGAGTCCACGATAGTGTTTCTGACTTTGATTAATATATGGAGTAAACATGAAATCCATGAGTTGCAAAACTGTAGCCAAAATCATGGGATTGGCTGAACATGGCTAAGCTTGGTAACAATTGGTAAAGTCATGATAGCACTTGGAACAGCGCGGTTCAAAGGAGGGTTAACATTTTTCTAACCTCAGCATTAGCAATAGCGCATCATCACTTCTTTTTTTGTTTGTTATTTATACTTATTAGAAAACAGATTTTATAACCTAGGGTTAGCATTCCTTTAAGAATTACAAAAAAAATAAAAAATACTGTAGCAAAAAATACGCAAATCCTACCATTGTAAAAAATTGAAATAAAAAAAGGAAATTTTGCACACCAATCAAAATGTACAAAACTCAAACCAACATGTGGGAAGCTTTCATTATTTAATCATTTCATTAATAAATCCTGCAGGTTC
This sequence comes from Polyodon spathula, assembly GCF_017654505.1. Taxonomy (NCBI): domain Eukaryota; kingdom Metazoa; phylum Chordata; class Actinopteri; order Acipenseriformes; family Polyodontidae; genus Polyodon; species Polyodon spathula. Next base: position 10,506,757 of record NC_054559.1, on the reverse strand, counting down.
TTTCTGTAAGTGCCCATATACTGCCAGCTGTGGTGGCACACAGGTACCGAAGTAGAGTAGGAACCTCTACACGGTCCAAGATTAACTAGAAAGGCAATGTCTTATTACATTGTAAGAGGCCACCACTCTAACGCTTTCTGATGTTTTATAGCATTACTGCATGTAGTTATTCTCATACATTTGCAGGAGCCTGCATGCTTTATTGTCTGCTCCATTATAACAAAAAAGCATGGTGTACAAGGGATGCATGTTCACCTCTTTGTAAAACAATTTAACCTGAAATCATACGTCGATTTGGCATGAAGTATCCGTGATCCCAGTCCTGCCATGGTTAAACCATTCTTTTGTTATTTTAATATTACAAATACTTTATTTATTTTTATATAATATTTAAAACTTTCAGTACATGTTAAATGTAATCCTGGAAGACTCGCATATATTTTATTGTACAATGGCACTACTAGCTATGATATATAAACCAGCAATGGTTCTTTGAGATATTTATTCTTCTTTAATTTCCACATCACCAGGATAAGCCCCTTGACACTTTTGATCACATTTGCAAGTGATGGCAATCACAATCACACAGGCCCTTTACCAAGAATCCTGTTATTAAGCCAATTGAGCGTTAACTGTGAATATACTAAATTCCCCTCCCCACTGAAGGGAGATTGGCAGGGAATTTACATAGTGGAATGGGAATAGCAGGAACCGGGGATAGCAATGTCAGATGAATAGTCTTTTTACTATGCTTGATTGCCTTGCTTCACTCCAGACCAGAGTGTACTCTGCAGTTCATCTACATGATGTTCCATTCATTATGCAATCATCTGCAGATCTCTTGTGTGTGACCCACGCCTGCCACCTGTATGTACCCATTCTATTCCTGCGATTATCTTGTTATTAAATGATTCTGTAGTGAGGAAAGGTAATCTGGGCCTGTTTTGTTATCAGCAGATGCTCTGCCTGGTTTCTTGAGATTGGATTTCTCTTTGTTTTTGTTTTTTTTTTTTATAGTTTTTGAACATATGCAGTGCTGAGAAAAAGTTTGTGAACCTCTTAAGATTTATACATATTTCACATATTTCAAACCTAAAATGTTATTAGATCTTAATCTAAGTCCTAATAATAGATAAAGGTAAACTGATTAAACAAATTACACAAAACACAATACTTTTTCAACATTTATTTATCCACAAATGATTCAACATTAAATATCAATGCGTGAAAAATTATGTGAGCCTTTAGATTCAGTAACTGGTGGCACCCCCTTGAGCAACAATGACTTCAACTAAGCCTTTCCTGTAACTGTTGGTCAGTCTCTCAAATCGTTTTTGAAGAATTTTGGCCCATTCCTCCTTACAGAACAGCCTCAATTTGGTAACATTTGATGGTTGGGATGAGGTTCTTCTGTTCAAATGCAGTGTTTGATTTTCACCAAACTTAACGTTTCTCATTGAGGCCAAAAAGTTTTACCTTTGACTCGTCTGTCCAGAGATCTCCAACACGTAAAAGAAAGAACTTTGAAAACTAAATAATAAAGTTGACTAGGAACAAGATACAAGCACAATCCATTTCAATGTTATGGTCATCATTTTTTGTAGCTTTTTTATTTAAGTTTTTTTTCTTTCCAACACCCAGGGATTGTGGTATTGGTGGCTTGGAGGATTATTCTGTTGAGAAATTATGCCAATTTACAAAGTCATGCGTAATGAAGAGCCAAGATTCCTGTGGTACATAACGGGCATTAGAACCACCCGTGTTATAAACTAAAACTTTATGACCTGAGCTTAACCCAAGTGAGCCTTAAATATATTAAAGATACTAGGTGTGGATGTTCCATGTTAAGAAAGTGTTACATTCCTTCTGTGGACTTGTGGTCTATGGAGATGAAAAAGCACACCAGCCTTCAGAGGGATAATCAATGAACGCCCTTTACTAATGCTGTTTTAATCTTGTTGCCACCTTCTCTTTATGGATTGACATTATGACATTGCGAGTAAAAGCGCAGTTCGTAATTTGTACACGACAAAGTAAAGGCAGAGCAGAGAAGAAAATCAATCCAAAACTATGAGAACATGTAATACAATATTGATGGGGGGGGGGGGTTGAATGGCTCCCCTGACACTGCTCCGAAATGACAATCACAGTAACAAATGTGTTACAAGGTCTTCCTAAATCAATTGGCCCCGCTTGTCCGTATTTATTAAAATGTCATGTTTTATACAGATCAGTCATACTGGCGATCAGTTATGTAGGAGTCTGGAAATCCTTATTGCAGAGGAGTAATGGAATTTGGTACATTTTATGTTGAAAGCTTAGATTCCTGATGCTGGTCAAATATCAAAATCTGGTTGGACTTTTTAAATTAGCTTTCTGTATCTTGCTAGGTGTTGGCTGCAGCTTTTATATAGTGCTTTAGTCCCAGCCCTTCTTAAAATTGAGTTATTTGGCTTTTGGCTAGGATTATCATTATGAGACATTTATCCACAAATGAAAATGACCATTTAGTAGATAAATACAGGATATCAATTGCCCGAGTAACAGTTTAACACTTCAGTGCTGACGATCAAAATCAGAAATATGAGCCTTTCTCAGCTAGGGTCTGCTCTCAGCCTGGGGGAGTTTCTAGATATTACAGACTTCTAGATATTATTTGGAAAGATTATTCATAGAGAGTGAGATAAAGGAGGTACACATGAAGCGACAGAATGGCTCAGGGTGGGGGTGTTAAACTTTCTGGCTCTTGGGGTGAGAAATAGTGTTTAGCTTATTTTTGGAAAGTGGAGAATACATTTTGGCCTTAGTCCTGCAGCTCTTTTGCACTGTATTCTGGGAGGAAACTCAAAATGCATTACTGCAGCATGTATGAGCTGGTGACTTCTTTTAAAGAACAGGCTTTACTTTTCATCGGCTGCAGCAAAGAAAGAGCAAAGAATAAAACTCTGGAAACCATTTTTGAGGACTAAACTGGTAACCACCTCAGAGTTCACCACAAAATACAAGGACGTCATGAGAACGGCCACACATAACTGGGACAAATAAGGCTAGATTTTATTTATTCCACTTCAAACCACATTAATCCCAGACATCACTTCTTCAGAATGCATGGGTCAGGGTGGGGCTATGCGGTCAAAATAAATAAGAAACAAAATGGTTATTCTGGCAAAAAAAGCAACCTTGATTTTTTAATTGTTCCGATGGAGATTGGGAATAAGATCTAGTTAGTAAGGAAACCAGTAATTGGGTTAAAAACCTTAATCAATGCCATATTTAGAACTGTTGTGCTTGCACTGTTACATTAGATTGATCTAAGATAATGGGATGCTCTTTACTGTACATTCAAAGATCAAAGCTCAGCATTGTTAGATGTACAGTGTAGTTTTGGATGATTGATTGTTTGGCCCAGGATCTCGCCTTCTAGACCGATAGGCGCCACCCTCATTTGAGGTGTGACCTCTGACGTCGGTCAGAGGTCGCCAAGGACAGGTGATGGAGGACCACTGACCCCCAGAAGGGAGATACAGTTGCAAAGGAGGAGGTGGGGATGTGGAGGAGAGTTTGTTCTAGATTTTGCATGTGGTTTAAGAACAAGTATTGGAAGGTGAGCCTGAACTATATAGGTTAAGGAACCAATAGGATTAGAGTAGCAAGCTGAGTCTCGCTCCTAAAACTACGGCAAGCCTCTATTTACGTATAATCAGGCCTGTTACATAATATGTGTTCCAAATGTATTAAATTACCATTGCAATTTAATTCTGTAGGGAGCTAATTGTTTTACCAGCTATTCTTATTCAGGGTAATACACTGGTATTATGAAGGTACCCCGAAGGTTATTTTCTGTAAGGTGGAAACCACACAATAAAGGGATATTTAGAGTTGATATTGCTGAGAAATGCAATATTGAATGAAAATTTCACATTTTCAGGAGTAATCGCCTTCCCTCTATTTCCCACTATTGAAACATTCAAAGCTTTTAACCAGTGCGGATTTTCATTTTGTCTTAGAGGGGGCTGGGCTAATTTTGCTGGTTTAACACTGTGCAGCGATACATATCTTTATTTTGTACAGTTTGTTGAAGACAGGAGCTGAAAACTGAAAAAAAACTAATTAAGAAAGCAAGAAAGAATGAATGAAAACAAAACTGGGATTATTTTTGTGCGTGTGTCAGTATGTGTCTGTATGTGTGGACCAGTATATTACATTTCTGTACTTAAAACAACCTTCATCCATTCGTTTTGCTTTCCTTGAATGATCCCTGGATCAAAGTGGCTGAGTGGCGGCTGGCACATCCTGTGAATACCCCTCTTGTCTCAGACATCGTGGGGCCCTTGTGTGGCCAACAGGCATGCCCCAAACAACAGAGTTCCCAGCTTGAGGCTCCTAATCTGTCAGCTCTGATGATATGGTTGGCTCCAGACCCCTCCACTTCCATCGTGTCCTTTTATCCCCTGGAAATAGGAATAAAGACAAAAATGAAAGTTTAATACTGTACCATTACAGAAGCCTATTGGACAAAGAGGGGGAGAAAAGGATAAGGGGAAACCCCCTGTCTTTATAGATGTAAAGAATCAATCAAACGGCTGTGAGTTTCTGAGGTTACTAACCACGTTTGAAAGATTCGTCTTCATGAATGTACCAAGAAATTAAAGAAACAAACATTTTAAACTTTTATTCATGTAGAGTTCTTTGTGCCTGACACAACAGCTTTTTCTTATTTTAGTCTGTAGTAAAGTTTAGCTTAACTGGATATGTTGAATTAAAATGACAATAATTGTGAATGCACTTGAAAACCAAAAATTTGCTACGGGTTTGCAATTATTTAAACACCCACTTTTTATTCGGAGCACAAATATAAAAAATATTTATTTGAGTTTGAAATCATTTGAATGCTCCCCACTTTATTACGCAGCACCGAGGTACAGCCCTTACGCAGGTGATTTTAATCCCCCAAAAATGAGATTCGCAAGGTTCTTATGTGCTGTAATTGATTATAAAATAAATCACAGTCTTATGATTCAAAATGTGGTGGTTTCATCATACATTGTGACATCCTGGTGATGAGAGAGTCAGCCAGACATGCCAGTCAACTTGTTCAAGGTGGTACTGTCCTGAACTAGGAAGGGACTGGGATGTGATTCTCACAAGCATCATCTGTTATGTATCTTTGTGTAATGCTGCTTCACTGAACAGTATCCAAATAAGATTATTATTAACAATGCTTTCTTTTGCATTGCTACAGATTAAAAAAAAAAATGACATTGACTTGCTGCTTATGAAAGGCTTTTGTGCAGTTACAGCTTCAGTTCAGTAATGAGAGTAGATTTTTAATGCATTTGTGTAACTCAGCAAGCCACTAATATTTGATAAACAAGGGCAAAACGTGTTGGAATAGAAGAGTCCATTAAACAAGGTTAATCCAGAGCTGCGAAAAAACCTCAAAGTCAGAAGCAAGGCAGAGGCGTAAAAAGCAGGGCCAATGATTCAAAAGAACTAATTAATTAATAAATAATTTCTATAACGAACCCTTTCTGTGCATTGAAACATTAGTCTGCACTACTACATCCTTGGTTGGTGCAGTTTGAGAGACTCAAATTACATTTAAAATGTGAACTGTTGTTGTGCTATTGTGTTTGAGCTAAAACTTTCTGTTGTGTGTGTCTCCCTACAGTACATCCCTTCTAATCGAAGCTCTGTAGTCAGTAGGGTATTCCTGGCGGGAGGCTTTTAAATAATTGAAAGAAATACAAGTGAGAAGCACAACTGGATGCTTGGGAGTATGATTTCCCCCCCTGTATATGAGCAGGAAACGTTTGCATTTTCTTAAGCTGGAAAAGGAATCCAGGCAACCTTCTCAAATCTATATATTTTCTTTTTATCTCAAATGTGATTTTTCTCAAATAAGACATCACAAAAAATATTATAGATTCTGCTGTACAGTCAATAATTCACACCCAGTCAAGCATGTAGTATAACAGGATTCCACTGGCAATAGGCAACACTAAGTAAGTTGTACTAGTACTTGTAATTCACAGTTTACTTAACTATGGATACTTATTTGTTTTCAAACTCTGGGTGCGCTATTAAGAAGAATATGCAAATTTAAGATAAAATACAAGACAAGACAAAATCATTTTGTATTTTATTTATGAATTTGTCACCTATATTTTGTTGCTGTGAACCTGCCAGAAGATAAGACTCCAAAGTCTTTGTGATGGCAATAAAGATGAAAAAAAAAAAAAAAAAAAAAAAACATGCCATTATTACAGACAGCAGTACATAGTGACTTTCCAACTTGTGAAATTAAAGAAGAGACTTTATAATCACCCAAGACAACTATCTGGCAGAGATATGCATTTATAAATAGCAAAACAGTATCACTCAGTGAATTACATCATAGAAAATCAGCAGCATGATCTCAGAAAAGACTCTTTCAAGAAGAGACAGTGGCATTAAATAATGATGTCAACCAAGACTGTTACAGAAAAGTGCAGTGTTGTTTAAGCCTGCCCGTGAACACTCATGGGCTTGTCCCCCTTTCCCAGGGTTGAGAGATGAGACCACTTTCAGATGCCAGGAAAGAGACACATCTCTCCAGACCCAGCTATGATTTAAACATTATTATGTCAATGTGGAGTCTCCAAGTCGTTGTAGGGCTTTCAAGCAAACTAGCAAAGGCAGCATAATACTTTTTCATTAATCATCAAAGAGATGTGTTGATGACAGCGTACTACATTTGTAAAAAGGTATTACCATAGTAAAAGCAAAGCAAAGTGTAATAAAGCAGTGAAAGCATGGTAAAGCATAGAGAAGCACTGTAAAGAATAGCAAGACATGGAAAAAACATAGTAAATAAACACGGCAAACCAGGGTAGACTATGATAATTGCATTGTATACACATGGGAAGACAGCTAAAATAGTGTGCAAAAATACCATGGTAAACTTTTATAAGATAGTACTTTAGAAAAGTATAGTATCCTTAATTGTGTTGAAACACAATTTTCAATTTTTCACTTGAGTTCCCCCACGTGTAGGATAACACTCAAACCCAAGCCGTTGCTCAGTTAAACTTTTAATTTCTAACACTGCACTTGACTTTCATTGCACTTTGAGCCCCACTTATGTTTGGTGTGATGTCCAGTCATGATAGCCTGATTGACTGCTATATAAAAAAAAAGTTTGTGATACTGTAGTTACAGCAGGATCCTGTGCCAATGTCACTGTGCCCATACCAAATCAATCTAGCTAAATGTTTTTGAATAGTTCTAATAACACAAAATGTTAGATAAGAAAACTAGTATTTACCAAACAAAACAAAACAAAAAAAAACACTCTAATTACATGATGATGTTTACTGGAAACTTTCAAAGTTAAACTTGATAATAATAATCTTATAAGACCTTTTAAACCTTAGAATATACTATAATTGGGGTGTATGGTATGTGATTTAGTAAAAATAGTAACATTTACACAACTAGTTCTGCAATATGCTATGGAAATTTCCTTATGATCTAATAATGCAGAAACATGCTTTAAATAACATGCAATGTGGCTTTTCTTTCTTCTTCTACAAAATCCATTACCTTTCTGCAACCCTTGTATACAGATCGTGAGAAAGTTTTTTACAGTGTGTTTAGTTTAACTCTATCCAAGGCTATAGGCTATACTAATCCAAAACTGTTAACACATAATAAAGGAGAATACAGTTACAAGAATGTGCATGAGAGAAAAGAGAGATTTATAATGTAACGCTGCCTTTCTTTAAAAGTAAAAACTGTTCAAGTGGCTTCCCCTGGCAGCTTGGGAATGCTACCCTGTTCTGAATGATCAACACAATGTGGTTTTGTGTTGATGAGGTTTTTTTTATGTACACTGGAGGTTCTCATCTAGTTGGTAACTGCTGATAACAGCTCAGTGTAAAACCTGTGTGTCAGTGAACTGTGTATACATGTGATGGCACACATTACAACATGACAGCGTGTACATATAAAACCAAAGCTAGGACCTGACCCTGTACTGGCTCTACTGTTTCAAACAAACGTATGAGTTTTAAAGTGGACAAACAACTCCATTAAAAAAAAAAAAAAAAAAAAAAAAAAAACCTAATATTCAATTTGTATCACCTATAAAATTAACTAATTTTTTTTCATAAAGTCAAATGGAATCTGCTTAATAATCTTACATTAACATATTGAATTGCGTAGCACTTTGTAGTTTTCTATATACCTAATGAAAAACTTAAAAATAAAAAAAATGAAAAAAGATGACATTTTGTAAATCTAACATGAAATGTTGTAGTAGTATTATGGCTTCCAATAGACTTTTGCAATGCCATTTTGTCGTTTATTTGACTGCACGATGTTAAATAAAATATCTAATTTAAGTTCTTATAGTTTAAAAAAAAAAAAAAAAAAAAAAAAAGTCCCAATCCTAAAATTCTAGGTGATGACCATAGCTATAGTTATGAAACACATTTACTATAACTACTGCTTATAAAAATTGTAATATACTAAATGCAATATCGTAGATATCATGGTACCTGTAGCGTTACATACAAAATATTACTAATTAATAACTTTTTTGTTGATTTAAAAAGGGTTTGGAATTTATTTTTGTGCTTCAAATTATTACAAAAAAAAAAAAGTGTAGTGAAAGGGATCCAGTGCAGCATTGTTCCACTGTGTTTAAACAGATTTCCTAATAAATAAATATAACAATTAAAAGAACAGGTGTTCTTGACAGTTCTGTACAATGAAACAGAGCCATAGCATCCTTCTAAGGAATGAGAAAGGCCTAGGTTATGCTTTTCATAAAATAAAGTTCCCACAGACTTAGATAACAAGTGCAAATCCTACTTGATCCCTTTTATTCAGGGTTCAACCCTTTAGGGTTTTGTTACACGCACAGTTACATGAACATCTTTTTTGCACGATACAGTACAGTACGAGTCACATGAGTACACTCTCTTCTTTGGTGGGCAATTGTCTGAAAGGGCTTGCAGACAAAACACTGTTTCGGTAAAGCCTTTTATGAGTATGGGATTATGGGGGCAAACAAGACAGACTAACCTATTTTTTTCTTCTTAGATGATACTTTGCATATAGTGTTTTACATCTTACACTGCGGGCAAAGAAAAAAAAACACACTGATAAGAAAGTTCTCTGATAAATGGCTGTATTTTTCTGGGACAAGTTTACTTAGCTTTAATCTCTATTGCACCCCCTAGTGTTCTGGATAGCTTTCTGAATTCCCATATATATATATATATATATATATATATATATATATATATATATATATATATATATATATATATATATATATATATATATATAAATTTAGTAATCCCCCATTCTTTTTTTCATTTTTCTCATTTTCCCAATTTGGAATAGCTAATTATTTTTAGGCTTAGCTCAATGCTACCAACCCCACAGCGGTAGCGAAGACGGACACATGCTGTCCTCTGAAGCGTGTGCCGTCAGCCGACCACTTCTTTTACACACTGCAGGCCCACCATGTAGCCACCTGCATCGGAGGACAACATAACTCTGGGCAGCTTACAGGCAAGCCCGCAGGCGCCCATCCAAACTACAGGGGTCGCTGGTACACGGTGAGCCGAGAACACCCTGGCCGATCTAAGCCCCCAGCACCCACCCACCCCAGGTGGCACTCAGCCAATTGTGCGCCACCCCCTGAGAACTCCCGTCCACGGTCGGCAATGGAATGGAACTCGAATGGAATCGGCAATGGAACTCGAACCGGTGATGTCCAGGCTATGGGGCGCATCCTGGCACTCCACGCATTGCGCCTTTACTGGATGCGCCACTCGGGAGCCCCTCAGCCTTTTTATGGTTGATTGAAAATATATATTTTCAATTACAGGACTACTATAATGGTTGCAAATGTCACAGCTGACATTCTGAACCATGTCCTAAACTGTATTAGACAAACAGCGAAATACAATTCTGTATGTTTTTGATATGATGCATTGCTTATCAATTTATACATTACAATTCCGTGAGCGGTAGTAGGTACAAAATCTCCCCAGCTGGCTTTCTGTTCCCACAATAATCCTGACCTGACTGACCCTTGTACTCCGTTCTCAGTTCCTCCAAACCAGAGGCTGCCAATACCATCAAAATTGTTTCTCCTGTGGTCTTAAACCTTTAAATACATATTTAAATTCAGGCATCCCAAGGTGTAAGGCAATGCATTCATCCACTACACCATGTAGCCCTTCAAGACCTATTCTTAAGACCTCAAGGCCTCACAGGGACCTGAGAACCAGTCCATTTTTTTTTAAGCTCTGATTGAGTTTCTTATAGTCATACCTGTCAAGGTCCCAGGACACTTAACCAGGAGATTTTTGTAAGTGGTATTTTAAGCGAGAGAAGCAGCACGGGGGGAGGGTGTAAATATAGATGCTTGAAACTAAACTCGAATTCAGTATAAGAGTCCTTTAGTGTAGCCTTAGAGATGATGGTGTTAAATCAAGGGTGTGTTTTGGGGTGCATATTGTTATATATGCAAGTGGCAAACTTGCAATCTCTCAAGACTGTCATGTTGGAATCATAACAGCAGCTGTCACTGTCCACTGCTCGTTCATACTCACATCCGGGTGTCAATCACTCATGTCACACCAGTCAAGTAGGTAGGGAATAGACTGTCCACTAGACGGCGTGCGAAGGAACCAATCTAAGATAGGAAAAAAGAATATATATATATATAGATAGATCGGGAGATTCCTAGATTAAAAGGGTCCCGGCCGGGAGATTTTCTCTGACCGGGTAGATTGGTCTTGAAAACGGGATGGTCCTGGTCAAAACAGGAGACAGGGGTGTATAGTTCTGCATGAGTTCCGCTCCTTAAGATGTGGAAAAAAAGCAATACTGGTATGCTGGAGGAAAATGTATCTAAAGGCTTTCATTTAATCCATTCCTCAGTGCTCGTACAGATGTAATCATGGAAGGAGAACCAGCCAGGCAGAACAAGCTCTAGTTAATGTCTAGCAAAAGCAATGTCATACAAACCGTAATGTGATAAAAATCTGACCATGGAGTGCAATCAGTCACCGTGTTTATATTTTCATATGCAACCCCTCTCTCTTGTCATCTTCGCTGCAAGGAAAGACCTGTCCAGACCTGAGGACTTTTAACAGATTGTTTACCTTTTTGTACCTTTTATTCCTGTCCTTCAAAGGATGCAGATGCTTTTAAACAGAGAGCTATCAGATTTAAAAACAGGCCTGAAGCAAAAAACGAAATGCTTTCTGATACATCTGATTACTAAGTAGTGTGTTTTAAGGCACCTGGCCCTGACAAGGAACCTACTATATAAAAAAAAAAAAAACTCATGGAGTTTCACAATGTGCAAGACAGTCCCATCTTGAACTTGTCCTACTGTGAGACATTCAATGACATCTCAAACATGGATATCATTCTCCTGAACTATCTGGGTCTGCTAAATCAAACCTCAAAGAGAGGGAGGACTGAAGGACAGCTGTAGTTCTGATAGGTCAACGTCACTTTGTAGGATTGGGTCAAGATGTGACCACTGTGAATAAACCCCATTGTGACAATTTACTGGAGTACAGTGCAGTTTGCATTCAGTCTATCTGCACTAATTACACTTCAACTGCTATGACCATAGATATATTTTCACAGGTAATTAATATCATGACCAAATTAACTGGTCTTACTTACATAGTTATGCATTTCCCATGAAAGAACACTAACACACACACACAAACTGGGTGTTATTACATTAGTATAATCTTCTATTATACACATAAACTACTCCAAACAATGACAGAAAATTAAGATATGTGTTTATTACAGCTATGGGCAAATGTTTATACTGTGTACAGCTATGCCCAAAAGCTTTGTGTCGTCCTAAAGAATTAACTAATTTTGCTTTATAAAGTTGAATGAAACCTGCTGAATAATGTTACAATGACCTATAGAATTGCATACCACTTTGCAGTTTTTCATATACTTAACAAAAAACGGACAAAAATTGAAAAAGGTGTCATTTCGAAATCTACCATGAAATACTGTACTACTACTATGGCTTCCGGTAGACTTTTGCAATATCATTTTGTAGTTTCTTTGATTACATGATGTTAAATAAAATATCTAAATGTCCATATTTTTTTTAATGATATCTCAATCCTAAAATTCTAGGTGTTGCTAAACTTTTGGCCAGAGCTGTACACAGTATACAAATGTGCCCATAGCTGTAATCCACACATCTGAATAGGTTATCCTAGGTTATTTAAGCATGAAATTAAGTAAAAGCCAGTTTCTGAATCAGTGTAAATGTCAACAGTAGACTGATGATGGCATTACTGATGATGGCATTGTCAGTTGTCATATATTACTGAGCACAACTTAATGACTTTCATCAACACATGGAGAGTTTTTTAGAATGCGTTGGCTTTGCTGCCATGGCTAGAGATCTCTATTAGACTTCTGTAAACAATATCTTCATTCCTTTGATAACAGGAGCTGCATTACTCAGGGAGAAGCTTTTTATTTTTTGGGGTCAGTTTGAGTTGATCATTTGGCATTAGTTAAAGCCATCATGTCTATGCAATTTAAAATGTAGGTGTGTTTGATTTTTCTTCATACAGCATGAGAATAATATTTCCTCAGCCCTAAGGGAAATAGCTCCCTAATGGAAATTTCAGCATTCTCTACTGTCAGAGTTGGTGGTTTGCTGGTTTTTGGCTGGTTGTACTGGTTAAGATGATCCAAGAAAAAATAGAATCAGTTTGATGTCTCCACTCATGAATTAATCTGTTTGCTGTAAATATTGCCAGGGGTTTAATGTTGAGTGCCCAACAAGAGGCCAGTAAATATTAGTTCCAATTCCCAACTCTTAGCTGGTGACCAGATCAGGGTTATAACATCCAACAAGAACAAATGTGGCATTACACTGCACATGGTAGCAGTTAAGAGTAAAATTAACAGCAGTTGCCTGTCACTTTATAAGGGTTCAATTAATATAATGCCAGCAATTCAAAACATTATTTTTAAATGTGACGTATTTTCCTTGAACCAAAGATCCCAATGAAACTGACCACATATAATAATATGACTGTATATATATATATATATATATATATATATATCATATATATATATATAGATATATATATGTGAAAATATATATATAGATATATATCGCAAAGTTGTATGTAATATACTGCAATGCGGTTCTTCATCTCCACTTTAACTGTTTGTGGGTTAAAGTTGTCATGCCGTGCTGTAACACTTGGGCTGGAGCGGTCTCAAGATTAGGTTTAACAGCCAATGTTCTGCATGTGTGACTGTGAGTGGACAGAAGAGCCCTGCGTGTAAATAGAGGGCAGGGCTAATCCCTGTTGAATATGGAATGCTGTGGGTGTTGAGAGAGAGAGACAGGAGAAGGAGAAAGAGAGAAATAAAAAGCAAAATGACAAGTGCTACTCGTGCTGGAAGGAGCAGCACAGTGTTGTGTTATTATTTTGCTCTGTGAGCAGTGTTTTTGTATTTCCTTTTTTTATTATTTACTTGTCTGTGTCGTTGTCAACTTCCGAGTCTGAGGACGTCACCACAAAGCTGTCTTGTCACAGTGACCTACAGCACAGGGGACTCCATTAGTGTTTGTTTGCTGTATCGTGCATGCCTGCCTAGGGCCGGCACCCCTGTGCTGGGTGACTGTGGTTGGTTTAGAACAATCAAGCTCTTTTAAAAGTTTACTAGCAAAGCAAAGCACAGTGTTCAATCTACTTGATCTGCATACAGATCTTGTTGGTTCTCTGGTTTGTGTACTTTCCCTAAATACCAATAGTTTATTTTTTAGTTTTTTTTTTTTTATATATACAGGTTTAGGTTGAGGATGAAGGTCACTTGGCTGGCTGAAGGAATAAAGCTCTCAACCCCCTGCACATGTGCTAATTGGAAAAGGATGCTCTAGAATCCTTGTTAAGATGCAGTTTTATTAAACACCTTCCTGTTTCTAGCGGAGCGGTCATGCTTTTTGCGAATCTTGAGCTGTGGCATTGTTGTTTGGCAACATGAATAAAAAGAATATTCCCTTACACCGGTTGATGACAGACAGAGTAATCAGATCGAAACCTTTTGGCATCACTGTCAAGCGTCACATTTGGCCAAACGTTTGAATAGTTGAGACTTGGCAGTTCTTAAAACAGCTATCGAATGTGAGCTTCTATTGTGCAAATGGAAAAAAAAAAAAGAAACTTAAAGACAAATGTTTTCATCCTTGCTGAAACAAATCAGTGAAATGAAACAGGGTTTTGTTTTTCCTAATAACAGAAACATATGCTTTTGAGATGCAGGACTCCAGCTTTTCATATTTATTGGGTCTTAACAATAATTGAACAAGTGTGTGTGACTTTTTATATTGTTCCTTCAAAGAGATATTGTAATGAGAAAATGTAAAACGAGGACTTGAGGATTTCTCCCCCCCCATTTGTCAAGCATTGGAGATTTCACTTGATGTGTGACTTGCCTTTGGCTCTTTAAGGTGCACTGCCTTTTCGTTTCAGATCTTTTTCATTTCCAGTATCTGGTTCCTCTCTTCCAGTAACTAGCCATTGATCACTATAAATGTTTTTTACAGGGTTAGATAGCTAAGAAAAAAAAAAACTTATAAAAGTTTACCGCAGTATTTTTTATTTTATTTTGGTAGGTAGGATTTGTTTGTTATTTTGTTTTTAAAACAAATAGAATAATAGAAAAATAAATAAATAAATATGTGGTGTACCAACATACCAATGCAATCTGTATGTTCTAATTGTATTTAAATCTATATAGCTTTAAATATTAGATGGCTTAAAACACTGATGTTTTTTGTTGATAATATATTCATCTCTAACTAACAAGCTTAACAGTTACTCTAAACAGTAAATATGTAAGCATGGCTATATTCAAGCATTACCTATTGTGAAAGGGCTGTAGCATTAGTTTAATGGAAAAAATACCAATATACAGTGACGATAGTATGTATTACTTGTCATTTCTCAACAAATATCTTCTTTTTTTGTTTCTGTGAACAAAAATTTCTAATAGATGCAAAGAACGTACTTGATTACCTTCTGTGATTAACCAGCAAAGTTTTTTTTTTTTTTTTTTCCTTGCTTGGCCAGAGATTTCTCCAAGCCTTGGTATTATATCTTTCTATTGACATGCTAACAGCAGAGCAGTTTTAAATCAGAAGAATGAGACTCTTTGTCTAGAATTTGCTGTATTGTGTTTCACTGAGTAATGGTTTCATTCAGACTTTCGATTAATAATATTTGGAGATTAAACATATGCTGCCTCGTTCTTCTTGGTGCTGTAATTGAATTGGAAAGATTTGTAAATGCTGTATAAAGAGTTATTGATGCTATAAATAAACTCTATCTAGCAACAACCCTCTACTGGTATAGCTCTGGGAGAGAGGAGCTTGATTGCTGACTGAGCACAGGCTCCATTTTCTTCAATTATAAAATGTAATTTGGTCATTCAATTGCAATATCATATTACATTTGTAAAGAAAAAAAGACTCCTGATGACATGATACATTCAGTTTTATACTCCCTTGCATTGGAATCGCTTTTCATCAGTATTGCTCTAAAATGATTCACTTTGAACGTATTTGAATTTGGGAATGCTTGGAGTTCCCTGTCCTGAAATTTAAAACACACTGTTTTGTTTTTTTTTAAAAGCAGATGACCAGCATCCTTAAGATGACTTTCCACTTGTCAGCGCTGCCATGCTCAAGTGGTCCAGATATGGATATAGGACTATAGTACTGCAATGGATTACATATTGTGTATTGGTAGGTCAAAAGAAGGACATTTTACTGTGGTACAATAATATTAATTCTAACTGCCTTTGCGCTACTCTTGCTCCTTGCATCGGTCAATGAATATCACTTGAGCCCTGTGTGCTCACTCTACATTGAGCAAGTCAGTTTACATGGTAAACTTGTATAAGGGAATTCTCTTTCATTCCAATAGCACGGTTACAATACTATATACATCCACAATACCGGAATTGCACCTCTGTGGCCTGGGTTACTTTGCCGACATGTGCCTAATGCAACACTGTAAAAGGCCTTAAAACTGTCAGTCTGAATTCAAACTCATCTGTCATCACTATGAAGCAATGAGACTCTTCTCCTGATAGCATGGGCAAAGGCATCGCTTCTTTCCTGCATTCCAGTTTATGATACTAAATATTGTCTGTTCGGTTCCCAAGCTCTTCAAGAATGACATGTAGTTCCACCGACATGGTGATGAATGGGTCTAATATTGCGTGTTATTAAAAGCAGCTAAGCACGTCTATGAAGAGAGTCTGTGGCAATGCAATGCTTTTTTCATTGAATCAGCACCGATATTCACACCATCAAAATCAATATGTCAGCAATCTCTAAATCCCCCTTGTCTTATTGCAGGGGTCAGGTATCAATCTGGCTCACAGGGTGACGAATACGTCCAATCAGCGTGCCCTGAGTCAAAAACAGCAATTACATGAAGTGATAAATCTGGGTATTGTACTTTATCTACCATTAAGGTCCAAATCATTTATAAAACATCAAATTGTCTTACTGAATGATGTTCAGATGTTTTTTTCAAGGCTAACCTTTACTGTTTGTCTGTACAAGGCAGCATTTATGGGCTTATGAGTTTTCGAGCTAAGAAAAACACACAGGCCAGAATTACTATGACTAAAATTGTTAATTAAACAATGCAGATAGGAGTCCTAATAATCATACACTAAAATGAGACATAGTATCCTCTTTGTGCTTATTTAATTTTTGTTAAGACTTTGTTTGATATTAACCATTCTGTTTGTGCTACACTAAAGTCCTTACTAGAAGCTAATAAACTGGCAATGCTAAACTAACATAATCAGTTGCTGCCCTGAAGGTGTGGGAAGGGGAGAATAAACTTGGATTCAGGTTACAGATTTGATTTCGGAAGAGTGAAGACAACTTGTTCACGGAATCAAGAGGCAAGGATGAAGTAGGTAATTGTACCTGTAACAGATGTTCAAAACCCCAGTATGAATGTGGTCATGCTGGACACTGTTTAATAGAGCAGGCTCCTTGAATGGCAGCTGAGTGACAGATGAAAGTTTCACTGGAAGGGTTTTTACTTTCATGTGGCAATTAGGGTACACAGGTGGGAAGTTGGAATGTGTCTCTTTCAGACAAACTGAAAGGAGTTTCAAGGCAAGACCATGTATATAAACCAATACCAAAAGTCCCTCAGACTCAAGCAACATCCACTTAAACCCGACAAGCCTAAGAGTAGTCCTGTGCAATACGGGTCAAATTTGGAGGATATTTCTGTTTTAGTAATTTTTATAATTTTTTAAAAAAAATACAATTTATGATTGATTACAAAATAGTACATAAGAATAACCTCAAAATAATAACAATCACATTCTTCTTCTTCTTCTTCTTCTTCTTCTTCTTCTTCTTCTTCTTCTTCTTCTTCTTCTTCTTCTTCTTCTTATTATTATTATTATTATTATTAGTAGTAGTAGGAGTAGTTGGAGTACTCATAGTAGTAGTATAATCACACTTTGCAGTAAGAAAGGTTGCTGTAGAGTGATTGTGGTAGACTGAACTACTTTTTAAAAACGTGGGGTCCACTGCTAGAAGTCCTAAAAAAAAAAAGTTAAGGTTTTACATTCCGTTTTTAAACGTTCTTATTAAATGTCAATTATTTAAATCATATGTCAGATTATTTAAAATATGAATTCAATTTAGATGATATTTCTGTACCACAGACAGGCAAAAAAAACATCACTTACTGCGCTCTAACTACAATTCAAAACTTAATTAAAGGTTTGGTTTTTGTTGCCTTTTTATTGAACCAGCTAAAGTGTATAACAAAATGAAGTTGGGATAATGAATAATAAGACTTCTCCACAAAGCGCTGCGAATTCACCTCAGCCCTGAAGCAGAGACTTGACAAGCGCACCAAATCAGGAAAAACTATGTGTTAGATTTTATCAAGTGAAGGACAGAGTTGAGACCACAAAGCTTTTCAGTAATTACCTATTAAGCTGTAACCCAGGTCTCCCGGGGGAAAGGTAACTCAGTGGACCACAATCCTCAAATGGGGCATTTTATATGTTAAAGAAAACACATAAAATGTTTTTCCAATTATTTGATGCTGTATAAATGGCACTGCAGTGACATCAGGTCCTGTTATTGAAGATGTGAAAAAGTAACAAAAGTTACTGTCAGTGCTATTCAGACAGGTTTTAAATAAAAGATATTGACCATGCTTTAATCCACCCACTACAGGTGAAAGCTAATAAACTATTCATGATTCCTGTCCCTTTTTTTTTATCACCGACCCGTGCTCATGAGAACAGCTGCTCTGAAGTTTAACTCTGTCTTGTATGATCACATCTGTAAATAATTAATGCTACATTTAGGCATTTACCACCTAATTATCTTGCTCTCTTGAAAGAAACCAAAGAACAGGATTACCTTACTTCAAACAAAAAAGTTTAACAGATGACATGAGTTCTCGTGCAAATGTTCTACCACCCCATCCTCTATCTGTAGTAATGCTAGTTAAATACAATTCTGATAACAGACCAACGAGAGGCATTCTACTTTTACCACAGATAATCTCCCAATTATATTACACTGAAAGGATATTATTGTCTTAAATTAAGCTGTCATCTCTTTTTGGGATACGAATGATAATCCTAATCAACAAAGCAGAAGCAGTTAAATACCAGTGGGATGTGAAGGGCAGACTCCATACAAAGAAATAAGTTAATATTGTAATGTATATAGGTTCATGGTTAATATTAACAATGTACATGTTAATTTACCTTTCGTGTTTTACTAAAAATCCCCAGGTGACATTTTACAGTGGAACATTGATATTGTCCACTAGTCGAACATGGATTACGTGCATTCATTCTATTTGATATTAGGTTTACCAATACAAATGGTTGTATCATATTTCAAGGGCAGTGCAGTATATCAATACAAATGGTCGTATCGTATACTAGAGAACACAACTAGACAATCTCATTAAATGATGATCAAAGTATAATAAGCAAGCCTATAGCAATAGTTTCTTTATTGTTTATGGCTGTAAGGTGACACTATATACATGTAATGAGCCATGCAGTGTGGTAATATAGATTCTTATTTCACACATGCATTCAGTATGACTTTTAATCCTTCATTTAGCTTTGGTCTATTTGTACCGCTGTATGATATTGAAAAATATCATTTTATAAAGGTATGGCACAAACAATGTGATGAATGCAGAACCATGACTGGTCTGTTGATCTTTAATAATAATAATAATAATAATAATAATAATAATAATAATAATAATAATCGAGAATCATGCTTATTCGTAAAAAATAAAACAAGTGGACAAATTATCATTGGATAATGATTATATAGCTTATTATTTTTCTTATTTCAAAAACTATGATAGACATTTCTGGAGAGGAGTTGGGGACTTTTTGTTGTGTTTATATCATTTTCTTGCAGGAAGATTTTTGTGGTCATTTTTCTAAATGCCTCCTCTGTACTGAATGGCAGCTCTATTATGTATGAATGCAAAGTTACAGAAATTACATGTAAATTATACTGCTATAAAATGTCCTATACTGCAAACAATACCAGCAGGGATACCTGGTAAAAGTCACTATTGCCGTGGATGGGCATCATTCAGTTTTCACTAAAAGTTACATTTTTACAATACGCAGCACAAAATATTGAGCCTGACAGTGAGTTTATGGTCATGACATGTCACCAATGCTATACAATTATAACCGTGTTTATTAACATAATAAATCTGACAGTCCATGTGGTTTCCATTTCCCCTGGTCTAAATGAGGTAGTGAAAGGCTCCACAGTGCAGGACTGGCACATCATGTTTATCAAGCAACGCAGGCAACTTAAAAACTACAGACCAAGGACAGAATGTTGCTGATCAATATCGATTTCTGTTTTCACTATGTGATGAGGACAAATGTAAAAGATTATCATAAAGTAACATTTTTTTTTTTTTATGTTTCAAAGGTTGATGTTTCCACCGATCATGTTCACATTTTGCTTACAATCCCGAAAAGAAGTTTGAGGTGCAGGCATACGGTATACAACAAGCTCTCTGCCTCCTGAAGCCACATTGTCGTTCAGTCACACCTAAACAGATGTGCTGCCTCCAGTTAATTCTTGCAGCAACAGGAGGTTATAAATCCACTGCAATCTCTGATGAAATTCACTGAAGCACAAAAGGTTTGCTTACCACTTGTTCCTTGCAATACATCACAGGACTCATTTTTATTTCATTATTAATTCTGTAATTATATTTGTCAAATCTTACAGTTATGACCTATGTCTGGTCATTCTTAGACCTCAGTTATTCATTTATATTGCCATTCATCAGGGCCACATTGACAGTTCTCTGCTTTGTCAAAGCTACAAATGTGTTTTCACTCTGAAGCCACAGACTGAAGCAATAATGTATGACTGCAACAATCATTCAGCATTGTAAACCTTAGAATAACCTTAAATCCACTAACGCAATACCCCAGAATGTCCCAGAAGGAAAGGGTGTCTCATTAAATCATTGAAAGTGGGTATACATCCAGGGTTCGAAAAAAGGCTTGTTTTCAGTGGGTGGACTTTAAACCAAGATATTTTATTTAGGACAGGTTAAGGATAATAAATAATAATGTTACTATGATTTAATATTTTCTGAAAATGGCTTTCCTAGTTCAAAGTTAATTGAGCCCCTGATAGTGGTCTCGTAATGGAGCACCTAAAAACAGATCATCTCAAAGGGTTATTTTAACTAACAAATGAATGCAAAAAACCTTGATAGGCCAACCTTAGTCGTTGTAAATGACCTTGTCTTGGGAAGAAAAACAGCAAATCACCCATTTGAAGTTAATGGAAAAAGTGGCTTTTAAGGTTTTGTTCTTCAGAACAGCAGGCAGTGTGGTCCTGTGTTATTAAGTTGCAGTCCCAGGGGTCTGCTGTGCTAAAGTTCAGTTCCTAGAGCCTGAGGCACTGAGGTTTATACTGCTGTAAAAATGCAAATATAGGTGCATGGTATAAAATCAACAAGGCAATATGCTCCCACATTCCCACCAACATATGTATAAAATTAGGCATGAGTGGCAGTTATGACAAGAAAAAAAAAAATAATAGAAACCGATGTCACCTGCACCTTTGCAGCTACTAGGGAAAAAAAAAAAAAAAAAGCATGTGATGACGTCACCAGCTGCAGCACAGTGGAGGAATGGGAAAGGGATCTGGGTGTACAGTATGTGAGAAATGTATTTCTTATATAGAATGTAATAATATTATTCCAATTATGCAGCAATTTGAGAACAAGGTGATTAAATAGCCCAAGGGGGTGCATTAACAACTTCAACAAATGTTTGTTTAACCTCAGTGATTTTTTTTAACACTATGTATGGCCTTATAGAATTAATGTGTAGATGTGAAACAGACATTTTAAATTCGATGTTGTCAAAGGTTTTATTTATGCACATTGCGGCAGAAAAATAAATGCAAACCAAGCTGTGCATTTGAGTGACATTGCCGTGGGAATAGCACCTTTATCACACGCGCGTATCCAGGACGAAGTCTTTGCGACAGTTTCAAAATGTTAATAGAGGGTTACCAATCAGGCTAGTAAATGTTTCATGATGTGTAACAAGTTACCTTGAGCGTTACGTTTTTCACCAGCTGTGTTCACAATTATATACAGAATTATGTAAAACAAATAGTACAGGTACAACTTAAAAATACATACATAATTTGCTTTAAGTTATTTGTTTGTTTATTCATTTGTTTATTTATTTTTTATTTAACATAAGGAAAAAGCAAAGTTGCATGCACCAGGATAGTCAAATATTGTACCGTGCACTTCTGTTCCACTATGGCACCCGTGCATCGCCTCAACCCAGAGCCTCGTTTAGATGGAAATATTTCCTCGTATCCTTTTCACACAATCTCAGGTCAAATTTAAATATTCTCTAGTTTATTACTATTATCATTCGTTTACTTATATGTATTGCACTGCATTGTTGCTGGAGTTAGAAACAGTCGGTACAGCACTTACTAAGAAAAATACCGGTGTAACATCAGTTTTTGCTACTTCGTCTAAATTTGCTACCGGTAGCAAAACATGACATGTATAAGCGTCACATTTTGCTACCTTGTCAAAATTTTCTCCAGGTACCAACATGTCATCAGTAGGCATAAACGTTATTTGCTTTTGGTCAAGTTAAAACAGTTATATATATATATATATATATATGTGTGTGTGTGTGTGTGTGTGTGTGTGTGTGTGTGTGTGTGTGTGTGTGTGTGTGTGTGTGTGTGTGTGTGTGTGTGTGTATATACACACACACACACACACACACACACACACACACACACACACACATACATATATATATATATATATATATATATATATATATATATATATATATATATATATATATACACACACACACACACACACACACACACACACCAAATTTGTGTGTGTGTGGTCCGTGCTTTAACAATTATTTCTGAGGGCCTACTTTCTCACTAAGTTGTGTCTCAAACTGTAAGAAGCGCAGGAGAATTGCCAAAGAGCTTTTGAAAAATGGTACTGTAGGACACTTGGCAATCTGCAGTTTATTAAGTACAGCAAGTAGCAGAAGTTAATAAATATTTATAATAGGATTACACATAGTACTTGTTTAAAGAGTGTACAGTATATATTTCTTAATCTGTTTCTCACTCCACTTGTTAAAGCCAGATGTTCAAAGAGCCAGCTAGTTCCTAGCTCTTCTGTTTATATATAATTTTTTTAAAAAAATTAAAAAATAATCCAATTTTGTTTGACAGAATAAAAGAAAACGGTTACTGGATTTGGAAACAAAAACATGACTGGATTAATTTTAATGCCTTTTTAATCCTAAAACTATAACTCTGTACTTTTGCTTTGACATTTTGCAAGAAGAGACAACTAGCTAGTGAAATGTTCCTTGTGAGTTTAACAGCTGCATCATCTTGCAAATCCTGACTGGTTCCCACAGTAGGGAAAAAAAATACTTTAGTGAAATACCCCTCCATAAATCAAAGTAAACATACTTTGTTTTAGTTAAACTACTGTCTAGAACTAATAATTAGCTTTATAATGGAAGTAATATAACCTGCTGCAGATCTAGTAAATAACATTATCTAACCTTGTCATAATGTACTGTTGGAAATATGTGTTTAATTACTAGCATCAATGAACTTTTTCATAATATACTGTATTGTACATTGTGGCCTAACAAACAGTTTTCTGTTAGTTTTTAAATGTTACAAAAACATACATTAGGAATGTCTGGAATTTTTGGGGGTATCATAAACTTTTCTTGCATGTCTTTTTTAGAGTGTAGCTGGAGTTGTAATTGGAAAAAACTGATGTCAAAGGATTTCCAGATAGAAAAAGCTGAGTTTGTTTTAAATGTCATTTTTTACATGATTGTGGCGAAGTGCCCGCCCCTGTGTGTATTTTGTGTTGTTTGTTAATGTTGGTGTATAGTCATTGGTACATTGGATATAAACGGATCTGTGTAACACGAGTGTTTAAAATGTTTATTTGAATTTATGCACAAGGATTGCACAGCACTTCACGTGCACGTAAAAAGTAATAATATGTGAGCACGGGGAATTGCACTTTATTAATTCACGTGCAGTTGTACCGCGACTCCAATTGAATGATTGATTAGCAGTCGAGTCTCGGTACAGCTGCATAAAAGCTGCATGTTTGGACCAACTGGGGGATCTGTGTTCGATGAGTGGAGAACGGGATTGGAGACGGAGGTAAAGATGATGATGATGATGATGATGATGATGATGATGATGATGATGATGATCGTTAAAAAGCTCACCGTGTTTTGTCTGTATGGTCCGTTTTGTTTGTCTGTTTATTTTGGCTACCAGTGCCGTGTCCTGTGTTTTTTGTTTGTTGCAACCTTTTTATTTCCTGACTGTCTGTTCATTCATTAAATGCTGAGCGAGACCATTCGCTCAGATCCACCAAACTCCACCTCTCTCTGTCGTTTATTTGCTCTGGTCTGACACCACCCACTCCGGCTGTCTTTGTGACAATGATGTGCATGCTGATTCTAGAGAAGTTAGAGAACCCAGTACAGTTCCTTCATATAAGTAGTATTTAGCCTGCCCAATACACTATGGCAGCATCTTAATCTATTACTTCTGTAAATATCTGCAATGTTTTAGAGAACATTGCCCTCTAGTGGAAGTTGTGTAGTATTTTGAAACCTGAATGAAAACACAACATAAACATATGTGGTATAGAATGTGTAGTTTTTTGCAGGTTTATATAACTAAGAATTAATATATATATATATATTTAGATATTGGGTCAAAGATATACTTTATTTTACCATCAAAGACTGTCCCAACCATTTTATCAGCGTCTCATCCTGGGGCAGAGAAGACTGTATCCCAGCACTGTCAGACAGCTTCAGAATTGGTGACAGTTGTATGCCCACAGATTACCATTGCATAGCCCATTCCAGTTTACTACGCTGGCTGGGTATTCTGAGTTTATGTAAAATGTGGTTGTTATTTTGTCAATAAAATCATTATTTCTTTATATCGCAGTTGCAATTGATAACCCATTAGTGGTGACCAAAGAGGAAAGGTACAGCCGTTCAGCACCAAGGTAAACTGAGAATTCCCACTAAAAACATTTTCCCACAATGCAATATTCTTGTTAAAGTACAGTTTTGACATTAAATTAACCATAATGGGTTTTTGTCATACTGCTACTGCAAACACATTTCCCTGTTTTGACATGTAACAAAACACAGTTCAGTTTTTAAACTGGTCTGACCCCATCTTTGGAATTACTTCTGCATTCATTACTGCACTGAACCTTGACTCATCCAGTTCCACGTCAATACAAAACCGATGGAATGTCTAAATATTTTATTTCTGGACTGTGTGGGTACCATTAGTTATTTGTAATACAGTACCTCTACTGTTTTATTACAGGGTTATTAAAAAAAATGTATTCAAAATTTTAATCAGATTTTATGATCAAATATTCAAAGTTTTGGGTGTTTATTTTAAAAAATGAAACAACCAGTGCCATTATATTTGACCTAGAAAGATGCTTCAACATGTGGTAGTTCCATTTTTTTTTTTCATTTTCTTTAAGTGCTTGATGCAAATTTGTATTAAATGAGGAATCAAACACCTGTGTGAATGTGGCATGCTCTGGATCTGGAAAACCTGTAGTTCATTGCAACCTTTTGATTTACTGGTGGACCTTACTGATCATACAGGCACGCTGCAATCCTGCAACCTGTCAGGGAATGTAGCCCAGAAAACGTTAGGTTGCACTGTGAGTTTCCAGTTTACAAAATTGTGCTCTTTCTACATTTAAACTGGCGGACAACATGCTCATACAGTATTAAGCCCATTGTTTTGTAGAATTGTTATTTCCGAAGATATGTTTCATCTTGGTTTTTAGGTTGATTTTCTGTCTAGTGGATGGCCATAAAACATCCCTAAACTTTCTTGGGACTGTGAAGCTGTTACATAAATTTAATGTCTCTGTACGTTAATAAAGCTACAATCAGTTATTGTAAAAAATATAATTCGGATTCTTTCATTTGCTGTAATGCATTTTAAACATAAAATTCATTTTTTAAAACAACGTGACCCTGTAATGCCATCTTGATGCATATGAATATTACCCAAACACCATATTCTTCTGATTTGGAAGTTACTTCACCCAAGATCGTAGCATAAAAGGTGGTCACGAGAGCATGAAACAAACAATATTGGTCTTGCTGACACCTGTGACGTGTATTTCAGAAAATTACACAATCCTGGCCTGCGACTACTTTATTTACGCTTCAAATGTAATTACCAAAATACTAATATAATGTATTCCTCGAATAAGGAACCGTGTAGTATTTATGCCTATAAACAATGTATTACCACTGCGAAAAAATTCACATTTCTGTAGCTTTTGATAATGTTTACATTTTGCACTGATTGCTCAACTTAAAATTGTTAGGGAGATTTTACGAAGGTCACTATGGCCTATGCACTCTGAATTTCACGCTCACAATGCCCTCGATCCCTGCCTGCAGTTCGTCGTGTTCCTGAACGCTTGATACTCCTTTCGGGGTCCCTGTCAAAATCAGATCCCCCTCTTCCAAAGTAATGATCTCGCTGATGTAGCTGATGAGAAAAGGGATTGAGAAGATCATTTGGGAGGTGTTGCCTTCCTGTCGTAACTGATCATTCACTTTGAGCCAAATCTTTACATTGCCAGGGTCGGCGATTTTTTCCTTGGTGATAAATTCGCTCACGGGACATGATGTGTTGAATGCTTTTGCGAGTGTCCACGGCAAACCTTTAGTTTTGCATTCGTCTTGGACATCCCTGGCTGTCATGTCGAGACACAACGCATAGCCGGCGATGTGGTCCATGGCAGCGTTCTGGGGGATTGCTGTCCCCCCTTTCCCAATAACGACCCCCAGCTCGACTTCATGGTGTAAATTGTGAGAGTAAAAAGGCACCATAATGGAAGACCCTTCCGTCACATAAGCAGAGGGTGGCTTCAGAAACAACACGGGCTCTGTTGGGACCGCATTTTTCAGTTCTTTGGCATGATCAGCATAATTTCTTCCAACACAGATAATTTTACGTCCCCACTCCCAAAATCGGTTTATATTTCTTGCAGAAGCCATTGTCAAGGTCAGTACTATAACTATTCCTGGACTTTTTGAGTTCTACGGTGTGCTGGAGGTGCCAAACAAGTTCAGTAGATGCTAAGCATTAGATTTCAACATTATTTGATTCCACCGCAGTTTGCATAGTACAAGCAGAAACATTGAGCGAAAAAGACAATTAGTATTTAAAATGAATAAATAAAATAAACATATACATTAGGCGGAGCAGTTTTATTAATAATATACAAAGTTTAATAACTGCGGCGCAAAAGTGCGTGTGTCACACCCCCTGATCAGATTGGTTGTGAGGTCGGGGTTAAAGTTAAAAAGGGAATGATGCAATACTGTACTTTAAACCGAACAGTGTTTATTTCCTGTTTACGATAATCACCAAACAGCAGTATTGCCATGTTATGCTTGTCATGTCATGCTTTGGTGCTGCTTACAAATTTGGTATGGTATAATATCTATTAAGAATGTATTTATTTTTTTTAAATATACAAGTGTTATACAATTTTGACAGATGAAAATTGCACTGCAAAAGTGCTGCGTTATTTCATCAGCTTACACCTACAGTTATGCTATTTAAGAACAAAAGTATATATGTTCAACGGGAACAACCTGTTTCAATTTAGACTGTCAAATTATGATATCGATTACAAAACATCCGCGGTCTGTTGATAAATATGTACTTTATACTTCATGGCAAATCAGTAAAGACGTTGCTTTTTTTTTTAATTCACGTGTTTTGAAGCAATCCTCAGATATGCAGCATGAAAGTACTAATGAAAATGAACCTGTATGAACAGTATGGTGCTCTCGAACTGTGTGATTGTGGGTAGTTTTGTGTTTGAAATGCAGTACTTATGCAGTCAATGCCATTGTCTATCTCTCAACGAGTGACTTCTCCATGTTTGTTTTTACTTTTATATTCTAGTCTCTACCTCCTCCAGACTTCGAAACATTCCAGTAAGGGCTGCTGAACAGGACAGGTAGATAATTTGATCACATTTACTGGATCAGTCCCCAGCACAGGTTTACATACAGCAATCAGACTTCATTGAAAACTGTAGACAACTAATTGGAAAAAGGGACTTTAAATTGACACTTTTTTTAAGAAATTAAATGAGCATTACCAGCTTTTCAACCAGCATGGCTATTTGAAAATCAGCACTACTGTCTCAATCTAGTACTGATCGAACAAGGATACCCCAACATGGTACAGTTTTCCAAACTAAACATTGTATTATTAACCTTTTATCTATTGACAGCCTTTTTTGTTTTAGATGTATAGGGTACAGTAGGGTCCTTGGTAAGAGTTAAGCTCAAAGTAAAACCTAGAATGAAAAACTACTATGCAGTGGGAGTCTTATTTCCAACTCATAATAAGGTATCTGTGTAATTTTGCTTTCAGGTCCAGCAGAAGTGACTGCAGCGTTATTCCATTCCTCTCGAAAGTCTTTACTAGTTTCACAATCAAGCATGAAGGTTGAACTGCTCCCAGCATTGACTGACAACTACATGTACCTTCTTATTGATGAGGAGACCAAGGAAGCTGCTGTAGTGGACCCTGTGGAGCCACAAAAGGTATCTTTTTTTTTTTTTCTTCCTGTAAGAGGAAGGTTCTCAAGTGTGAATGAGGTCGTAACACGCAGACACTTGGCTGGTTTCACAGCCCCCGATTATGACGGCCTAATGTTACTCTGTGCTGAATGTAGGTGAATCTAGACAAATGTTTCAACAACAAAATAAATTAAATGTGACAATGCTGTATTCTGTGTCAGTGCTAGAAAACGGTTCTTACTGTATAATATCTCAAAGTGCCTTCTACGTTTAGGTTGTGGAAGCAGTCAAAAAGCATGGGGTGAAACTAACTACTGTTCTTACTACACATCACCACTGGTAAGAGTCTCTTCTAATTCACGTTTAGAAAATGGAATTTAATGGCACACGTGCTCTGCATCTAAACATCTAATCTATCTAGCATAAAAACCTAAGCGGCAGCACAGACTCAATGTGTTTTAGATTTACTTATATCATTTCGAACAAGTACATTAGTACTGCAGTAATGTGTTCGGCTGGTTTTACGACCCTGATTACCAGTAATCTTGGACTACCTAATGTTACCTTAGGTCTGTGAAATCGGCCACATTTGTTTCACATTATTTCTAAAACACAATGAGTCTCATTATAGGCTTAAAATATCATATTTCATCAGGGACCACGCAGGAGGCAATGAGAAGATGGTGAAGTTGGTTTCTGGGTTGAAAGTCTATGGGGGAGACAGCAGAGTGGGAGCGCTTAACCAGAAAGTCACACACTACAATACATTCAAGGTAAAAATGAGAAATAAAAGGACAACCTTGTACTGTCATAGAAAAAACATTGAAAAGTGAAGTGTTTAGTGTTAAAAAAAAAAAAAATAAAAAGTTTTCCATTTTTTTTAAAAGCGTAAATGGATAGTTACTATTACCTCTATGTTTGGTGCATACTGAGGTTCTGTAATCATGACTAATGATGATTATTACAAAAGCTGGTTTCAGCAGGTTTAACTGATATATACAGCTGACCTTGGTATAACCCTGTTCTCGTATACCACTGATGCCTTTACTCTCATAATCGACTGGTACTCTGCCCACTTCATGGTGCTCATGATAACACTTATACAAGAACAGGCAAGGTCATGAGTTTGTATTAACCTTAAAGGAATACAGCATCAGTCTAGCTAAATATTATTTTCTTACCAAATTTAGGTTGGCTCCTTGAATGTTAAGTGTCTCTTTACACCGTGTCACACATCTGGACACATCTGTTATTTTGTTACTAAAGAGAGCAGTTCAGAGCCCCCTGCTGTATTTACTGGTAAGTGATTTTTCAGGGGCTGCATTTATTGGTATGAAACAGCCCTTGAGGTTTGTTATGCTGTTACTTCAACAGCCTTTACCACATACACGTCATGCTCGAATACTGAATATGTTTAATTGGCAAGTGTGGTACGTTTTATACTCTCTTGTAATTTTATGCTAGTTTGCTGAATTAACAGTTGTATTGTTTGATAATCAAAGCCTTCTGCAAGTACTTGGAAAATCTGACCTTTTTTAAACTGAAAACTGCTCATGAAAATAATGACACATGAAAAGTCCATCGTATGCCTACCATTTCGCTTGCTAATAAAAACATCATCAATAACATGTACATGGCTGTAGTTTTCTCTTGGGTCTTTAACTTTTACTTGTTATCCTAAAATAAACCATTTTAGTTGTACAATAAAGTTCACACACCTAATAATGGTTATTCTTAGCTTGTCCATTGATTGTTCATGAAATGATTGCAGCGTATTTACATGTTTGCAGGTGATACTCTGTTTATTGCTGGGTGTGGGAAGTTCTTTGAAGGCACAGCAGATGAAATGTACAAAGCTTTGATTGAGATTCTTGGACGCCTGCCACCTGAAACCGTAACTACCACTTATTTGAAATTCTCACACAACAAAATAATTATTACAAGAAATCTTTAGACTTTTCAGCTGTAATGTTGGAAGGAAAGGTAAGAGAAAGCTAAGAACGGATGTAAAATACTAATAGAGAACTTCATTGTTGATCTGCTACGTTTTGATGTGGGGTCTTTTTCAGAGGGTTTATTGTGGACATGAATACACTATCAACAATCTGAAGTTTGCTCGACACGTAGAACCAAGAAATGATGCCATCAAGAAAAAACTAGCGTGGGCAAAGGTATTGAATAATCAGCTTGGGTTAGATTGAAGACTTATTTTTATTATTTCCACACAATTTTAGTATGCAAAAAGAGTTTTAATTAATGGAATTGCAAAAATAAAGCTATTTATTTATTGGTGGTATTTTTGCAAAATCTCTCCTTTTTAGGACAAGTATGACAAAGGGGAACCTACTGTCCCTTCCACTATAGCTGAAGAATTTACCTACAACCCCTTTATGAGAGTCAGGTAAGGAACCACTTAAAGACTTTTAAAAGAACCATACTGTAATCTTACTGTAATTTAGTCCATCAATAATAATTTCCTTGAAAGCAAACATTTGACAAAGCATACACCTGGCTAAATTTTATAAATATCATACTTTGAGTGATGGTGCTTTTTAATAAAAGTAAATTATATCATTTGTTGTATCGTTTATAAAAAGCTGCACAGAAATGTAATTATTTTTTATTTCATTGTTAATAGTTTTGTCAGCTTGTTTTTTTTCTTTAATCTCAACACCAGGGAGAAATCGGTGCAGGAACATGCTGGACACACTGATCCTGTCACCACTATGGGTTCCATTCGCAAAGAGAAGAATAACTTCAGAGTGCCCAAGAACTGACATGCTTTGTTATGTGAGCTTTTCTGGCACTACCCTGCACCCACGGTGCACAGCTAGCAGTAACTGGAACACTTGCCTGACTCATCACCCACTGCTTTGTAAATGCAATCTATAAAAAAGAGCTCTATATTGTAATGTCTAAACTAAGCATCTTTCTTGTTCATGGGACTTTGAAGTTTTAAAAAGCAGAGAGAATCTTACATGCACAAGCATGACAGTTTTCATCACAAACTTGTTTGCCGTTCTTTTCAGGAAATGAGTTGCTATGCAGTTCTGATTTAAAAAAAAAAAAAAAAAAAAAAAAAAAATCGGCTGTACCAATGCAGATTATTCATAGTCATTTAGGGGAGGGGATATTTAAATGTTCGTGTCTGCTTGCGAAGTAGGAAAAGAACAACTCTGAATATCGTGAGGAGAGCTTCATGCGTTGCCATGAAGATAAAAACATTTAACAGGAGAAATTCACGTGTTGTCGCACACATTCTGAATTACGCTGTGCATTAGCTACTTGTTTACACACTAGTTTCTTTTGAAATGTTTTTTTTTTTATCTATAATAAAATAAAGGAGTGCTTTATATGTGGTAAGTTAATAAATAAACCCTTTTATGTTTAATTGTTAATTTAAATAGTGTTTTGGCTGTGCAGAGGTTTGATATGATGTGCTTGAATAAAACTTTTGAGTTGTATCCAATAGTTTGTCTTTCATTTTAATATTGATGATGTTTAAAATGTACTGTGATAATGACTGCTCAGTGGTTGTAGGTATGAGTGTTACCCCGGCAGTTCTAGTGTTGAAATTGTCCATAAATGTACATTTTCAATGTGTTGCGGGGCGGGGGAGTGGGAGCGCGCTTCCTGCTGGAGATCACATGAGATTAAGTCAGAAGGGGATCCTGACTGCTGAAACCTTGTGTGCCACAAGCACGATTCCTGCTCTGGTTTACATGGGTTTTTACAGCTATTTTTATCGTGAGAAAGCAATTGACCCTGCCCTTAAAGTCGCGCTGCCAAAAGGATGTCCTTTCGCTGTTTCGTGATGTATTCATGTGACAACACAGTCATGACTGTAGAGTTGCTTTTCATGTGCATGTAAACCAAGCCAATGTTAATTATTTTATACATTGGTATGGTATCTGTACAAGTCCCTTCAGTTTTTTTTAAGATTTCTAGACTATTTCCAATTGGAATTAAAGTCAATTGACAGTACCATGCCACTACACGCAGTTTTGTTTCCTATGTATCAGACTGAACTACACAGGAGCTATGAATTTTTGGTCTAAGGATGCTAGTTAAACACTAAATTTATTAAAAAAAACTAAAACCCTTCAACTATAATTTGTATTGCAAACAAAAACAGATACACTGTTTACAACTGTAAAATGTATAGACTGGAAGCTACATTTTATGTTATCATTCTTGTTCACAGGATCTTGCTGTGGAAGCACAAAAGCTTATTTACAGATGACAGACGAAGCTGCAAAGTGAAATCCTGCTGTTCTTCACCACGTGATGGTCAGGCTGCTGCTCATCTTCTCGATGGCATTGTACTGCAGGTGTACCTGCCTACCACCACCAATACATAAACCAACACTATTTACATGCAGGGCCCTGCTCTGCCACAGTGTTGCTCCTCATTATTCTCCCTTTTGCAGGCTGAGATCATATCTAGCGTGCCACATTTTCTAAAATGGTAGGTCCCCAGCTTGTGTCTGTCTCACAAACCAGTTTAGAAACGCATTCCATTTTGGTGTTTTTTAAAGAAAGCCGTCAGTCTCCTGGCTCTGTCTGTGATGCCCAGATTAAATCTCGCTGCCAGCGATTCTCTTGACTGCAGTGACACTGAAACCACAGCAGATTTCTGTTGATTGCCAGCCTAATCAGGATACAGAAGTGCCATTGTCAAGCTCTGGAACTGACAAGTCACATCTTAAATACAAACAAAGGGCTTTCTAGTTCTCTTTAACTGTAAGGTTTCTCTTAATTAAAATATAAAAAGTACTGATCAGATTTCTCATCTCTGGATTCTTTGGTTAAGGCTATGCTGTGCTAATATTGACATCAATAAGCCATCTTCAGTACCTTATTCAGATTCAGTACTCTGTAGAGTTCCTTGTGGCTCTGTTGTGTAATTAACACAATTTCTGCAGAGGTGATGCAGCCACTGCAGGCTGAGCAGTTGTTCAGGGTAATTTTGCCCTTTTCCAGCTTCTATAATCCTCCGTCCTGCAAAAACAGACAGAAAGTACAAGTTGGACAAGTGAAAGACTGAAGATTACAAGCACCAAACAGATTACAATGGTATTAACAGAAAGCTAGAAAGAGAGATATTAAAGCTGTTACCAGGTTGAAAAGAGAGGGACGAGTGTAGACAAGGTGGGAGTTTGCAGCAGTTACATTAACAGTTTGCATTTATTAGAAAAGGAAACAAATGGCTAAACTTCCATTGCATGACAATGTAAGCTCTATTTTAATGTGCTAGACACTGATTAACCATGCATACTGCATACTATAGATTTTATATGTAATGTGTTCTGTAGAGACTTTTTAAAATATCGGATAACTTTAATACTACAGCTATGGCTAAATGTTTTGCATCACCTATATGAACATAATTTTGATATTTTTTAACATTATGTAATCAAAGAAACTACAAAATTATATAGCAAAAGCATACCTGAAGCCATAATAGTAGTACATTATTTCATGTTAGATTTCGAAATGTCACATTTTTCAATTTTTGGCAGTTTTCTGTTAAATATATGGAAAACTACAAAGCAGTACGTAATTCAATATGTTAAAGTAGCATTATTCAGCAGGTTTCATTTCACTTTATGAAGCAACATTAGTTCATTCTATAGGGTGATGCGAGACTTTTTGCCACAGCTACAGGCTGTACAGTGTTGAAAACACCATCACTTTCCTAGGACTGTTGGGAAAACAGAAATAATAATACTACTACTACTACTACTACTACTACTAATAATAATAATAATAATAATAATAATATAAACTACATGTAGGAGTCTGCTGAAAGTAACTTCCATCATCTTTAATTTTAATTTTGACCACTGATTTCCCAGGATTATTCTCAACCTGGTTTCGTCACATTCCTAAATAAAAAAAATGCCAGTGCACAGACATGTTTATATTGCATTGGACATCTCAGCTTTCTCTGAACTAGAAATACTCACAGCACTGTTACAGTTGGTGCACCTTTCAAACTTCACCCATATAGGAGGTTGCCATGTATACTTTTCAGGCAGAAATATTACTACCATGAGTAATACACAGTTATATACTACATTGACTTTGCTTTATGAAGTCTCCTCCAGCAAGGTTGTGAATGTACGTGTATAGCAGGCATGGCTTTGAGCTGCACCAAAAAAGGCAGAAGAAAGTGCAAACACAAACACTGGACTCCAGAAGTCTCTGCTTTATCCTGATTCTACACAGGAGGGAATAGCAGTGTTTGTATGATTTCCTCCCTCAGACAGCTAAACCCAAGGTTAACCTGTTAATGTCCAGCCATGACCAGGACAATCACCAAAGGCTATGTTCCTCTTAATCGTGTGTATTTGTGGAAAACAAAAAACATTTTAGGATCACTTTTGCTTAATAAATATACACGATAATAATATGAAAGGAGCTGACGCTACCGCAAATGTTTCAAGTTGTTGAAATTGCCACACTGCCGCACAGTGTCATTTGACATGTTTGTGCAAATTATGTTCTGGTAAAGGAATATCAACTCACTCATATCTTGTGTGTATATTATTAGTTCTATATGTGTGATTGATAAGTCTATACAGAAAACATCTATGTTAGTGTAATGCAAATTCCAAGATACTCGGATGAAAATGCATCTGGTATTAAAACCACAGTACAAGTTTGCATCAGTTGAAAACATGGGCTATTTGTTTGAATGGGTCAGTAAAGCCAGGGACTTTTTCTCCTGGCAATTGCAGTTCCAAATGTTTTTCAAATGAACATTTTCAGGTAGGAATATATACAATAAAAAAAAAAAAACTGACAATATAAACTAGGAAGACATTATTTTTAACTCGCCCATTCCTTATCAAAGTTATTTATTTTTAATTGGGTCCTAAAACATTTAAAGTAGCCAGATGTGTGGTACCCTAAACTCTCCAGTTAGCGCATGGGTGTTTGAGAAAGTTAAATGTACGTCTATGACAATTCAAAGGATTTTTGCTGTCACTTTGGTATACACTATAAACATATTAAATATTGTCTGTTCAAAAGTCCAAATTGAAAGAAAAAAAAAATCTGTGCAAACCAATCTGAAATGTTTTTATTTGCATTATCACAAACCCCCAAACAAATGCACCATTATATACAAATAATAAAAGGCATACTCATAGAAATACTTTACATTTAGTACATCCACAGTATTCTTTTAGATCATATATTTTACAGCACAAC
Organism: Polyodon spathula; assembly: GCF_017654505.1. Classification (NCBI taxonomy): domain Eukaryota; kingdom Metazoa; phylum Chordata; class Actinopteri; order Acipenseriformes; family Polyodontidae; genus Polyodon; species Polyodon spathula. Next base: position 10,471,216 of record NC_054559.1, on the reverse strand, counting down.
TGTTACAAGAAAAAAAAAATACAGGGCCCATTAACTGTTTCAGTGCTCAAGCTCAGAGAAGAATAATTAAACCATGACAGTATATCAGTATATTGAAAAGAATATATATTTCTAGATCTCAATATATGTCTGCAGTGCTGAAAGAGAAACGAATCTAAATACCACCACCCTTTATTTTCCCAGTTTATTTTTGCACCTCTCCCCCTTTAAAACCATCACTAAATAAATACAAACAGCAAGATGTATGTCAACATTAGAACAGCTTTATGGACAATAGTGTGTAGATCTGCTGCTTTTTAGTTTCCAGAGTCTCATTCACTTATACATATATGGATATATTCAATACATATACTTCATGCATAATGTACAGTTGTGCGGCAGTGCATGAAATAAACAGAACAAACTTAAAAAGCTCAGGGTTTCTAATGCAGAAAATGCAGCAACACATTTCCATTTATACTTTACTGAATTATAGAAGTACTGATGCAATGTGGGTGCAAGTAGAGTTTTTAAGCAAATCAGCAAACAAGGATGAACTGATTTTCAAAACCAGGTAACTCCGCAAACCATTCAGTATCTGAAAGATAACTACAGGTTCATCTATTTGAACATTTTTATTGTATGTATTAATTTAATATTTGATTTTGTTTTAGCAAAGCTTTATCACTTGTATAACAAAATGTAAAGTGCAATATAAAAGCAGCCCACAATTCTAATTGATTAGAAATGTGAAATTGCTTACATTTGAACAGATTTTTACTTCTGTGGCTTTTTCTTTCAAGTTACAAAAGCATACCTCGAATTAATAAGCAGCAACCTGAAGATTTAACAACAGCAAATAATAAATCCTTCATTTAACTTACATCTCAGTAACATGTCATTATTTTTTATATTAAACATAAATATGGTTTAACTCTCTAACCTAATAAGTTCACAGATCTTATTTTAGGCATTAGTGTTCACTAGGGCTTGTGAAGCCACCCCTAAATCCTAACTAACGAGCTATGGGCTAGGAACCAGGATACCCTTGTTCTACATTATCTTGAACCATTAGTCACAACGTGGTGCAACACAGGGCACAAAGAAGAAAAACCGCAGAAATTACCTTGTCAACCCTGAGAGGCAAACATTTTGAAAATACAATATTACTGTATTGCCTACTGTAGCCTGTCATAGTACCTTGCTCTATAAAAATAACCTGTTCATGAAATATACAATAATGAAGTGACAGCTAAAATATGGTAAGCAATGCAAACTCACTATAAGACTAATGCATGCTATTATAGCGAGACACAGTGGTGGCTTGGTATGGGATTCACAGTTTAAAGTAAATAATTATGATTAAAATGAATGAGTATGTGTGTGTATCTATTAGTATATGCATTTATCTGGGCATTATTATTATCACATTGCAATTAAATCTTACTCTCTCTGTATAAGGCTACTGTTTTTGAAGCTCTTTATTTTGAATATGGAAGAACCAAATTCCATAGCAGTCTTAAAGGGAGGCTTCATTGCATATGCAAAAATTTTCATATCAATATAAGCGCAGCATATGGGTATCCTGAATAGGTACTGTAAGAGGCTAAAATAACTAGGAATAGAAGATAGTAAAAAAAATGACTGAGAATAGGAAAGAGAATATTGTGTATTATTTTCTTACGTTATTTGAGTTAGCTATGAAAAATTAATTTCTTCAGTAAACCTTACGGTGTACAGCACGCCCTGCTCTGCGTGATTTGTTTATATGAAAAGACAGTTTCCTTATTTCTTACTGAATGAAAAAACAACTCAGATGGTCCAACATGCTTGAAAACAGATACAACAAGAAGTACGTCATAGCCATGTACAGGCAGGTACAGGTCCGTTTTAAACACTTCCTCGATTACGATTTTTAAACCCTACCATCTTAAGAAGTTTTCGGTCTGCCGTTCAGTTGAATGATCTGCTTGTAGTCTTTGACCAGCTCCCTAAGCTGGTCCATATAAAAATAGACATTCTCTTCCATCCATTCTTCCACTGTGTCTGGGAAATAGATTTTCCCCATAGAAATGTACAAGTCCTGGATGACTTTCTCCCAGTCGTCGTGAAGCCTACAAAACCAAAGAGAATTATGTATTGGCTATACAGCTAGAACCAAAATCCAAGCCAGTGAAAGAAGAAAATTATACATACCGTGGTATTACTTTAACTTTATTTAATATGATAAGTATTATTTTAATAAGTCTTTTTTTAAAAAACATTGGATGATTTCTGAAGTTGCCAAAGGCACGATCGTACATGAAAACGTACAGAAATCACTGATCAAACTGTCAAATCTGAGCAGACTGACTCAAACAGTCACAGTTCAACAAGAAGCCTCAACCTCTAAATTCCTAATTGTTTTCTGTATGTAACCGGCAGTCTAGAATGGTTTTATTCAAGTGAAAGGTTTATACTGTAGTCAGCGTCATTCAAGTCACCTCAAAGGTCCCCCAGTGTAACTTTATTGTTCATGTACATACTTCAATATTTGGTCTCCAAACATCTCCATGTTTCTCGGGTTTGCAAAGCGATACTTTCTGTGGTAGCGAGAAAACGACCCTTTGATGTGCCTGATCAAACAAAGAGACAAAAACAGGAAAAAAAAAAAAGGTTTTAGTTCAGGTTTTATTTGCAACAATAAAACTATCTAAACAAAGACTTGATCGACAGCAGGATCCAATGCTAGCATGAACAGGTATGAGAGAGCAAAACAAGATTATTGCAGTTTACATTTAAGTTGTACTGGTAGAGTTGTAATGTTAATTTATGTTAATCTGTGTCAATATTAAAATGTAAATACTCTGACATTTACCTATCTTGAAGTATTTGATCAATTTGCATCTTCAGGTTTTCTTTGATGTGGTGAACCATCTGATAGATTTCATAGCCAACAAAAGCACCACCTCCTTCACTATAAAAAGACAAGCATACACTGCATATAACATTAAACCTCTCTTAACAACTGATAGCTTTGTCTTCTCTTCACTGGAGCACACTTTCAAATAAACACCTATTCAACTAATGTAAAGAACAGAGGTAAAAGATAATTAATGTTTTACTTAATATGAGCTCAGCAGGAAATCATTAGGTTTTTTTAATACAAATATCAAAAGGACAAAGCAGGCTATTAAAAACCATGGGAGGTATTTGAGGTTTCTGCAAGGACATTGTACGACGTGAAGATCAGGTGCAATAACAATGGACAGTGAATCAGTGTTTCGTCGTGCCTCGCTTGGAAAAGGTGACCATGTATGCCCTGCTTCACTATGTACAATGGCAGAAAATTTCAAATACTTGTGCTCTAGTACAAAGTAGCTTTTCAGATAAAAGACTGCAATGAAACAGTCTATTGGGGCAAAGAATTAAAAAGTTGGTCCCTGAAAAATTAAATTTGAATATCACCAGGAATGCTTTTTACCAGAGGCTCTTGTTAAGGTTGATACTTTTACAGCCCAGGATATTCAGCGTCTGTTTTCTCGCTTCATCATTAAACCCACCTAAAAACAAACAGCAATAAATGCAAACATCGAAACCATGATCGTCATTTACAGTACAGTACACAGAATACATTATTCTAACAAATTCAGGAAACACTGTTCTGGAAATATAGTCTTCAAATGCATGCAAAACAATGTAGGTCCCTAGATTCTGAAAATTATGCCAAGGACTGTCCACACAAAATAAATGAGCTGACCTTGAGCTTTAGGTATATACTTTAAGTATGTACACTGCTCTTCAACACATACTGCATGCCCTATTAGTCTATTGTATGTCTGGACATACCTCCAGGGATGTATCTTCTGCAAGGGTACTAACAGTTTAAGATCATTTTACTTATCATTTGTCTTTGTTGGAGTGAAACTGTTAACTATTTGAAATTCCCCTTAAAATACAGCTGCACAACTTTACCATGAACCAGACTCTGCAAGCAGACAGCCATTGCAGGAATGGCGACAGGAAAGAGTTCACACAAAGCTGAAAAGTGATCGTATCTGAAAAACATATCAGGAAAGGAGGGCACCGAGTTAAATAATGTCACCACAACTGCCCGTTTCCACCCTTGCCATTGCATTACATCAAACGAAGCTGCTAAAGTAGGTGATGATTCTCGACGCTAGCCACGTCAGTTGAGATAAGACCTCACATGTTAGCTTGAAAAAGGACATTATTAGAGCTTGTTTTTAGCGTAGCAGTTTTGCTCATCTTTGTGGTGGGGTGAAGAGTTGCCTTGCCTATCCTCAACAAGAAAAAATTAAATAAAATCATGCATCTGAACTGGATCTGCCACGATCACCAGCTGCAGCTGTCAGGTCATCTTGATATGCAACTTACAATGAAAATATATGTCTCTTACCTCTGCCAGCCGGTTAGTGTAATGCCTTGAAAGCGAATAGAGGTGTGTTTCTCCATTGCATTGATGACCTTCAGCCACGATAAGTGGTTGTTCATGTGTTGACCAATCGGAGTCCAGATCTGAGCAGGGCCTGACGCTCCTTTAAAAGAACTGGCGAACCACACCGTTTTGAACCCTGCCTTAGCGTAGTTAGATATGTACTTGTCTAAAATATAATTGTAAACAAAAATACTATGAATAATCAGTTCAATGTTAATCATCTTTCAAAAAGGCACTGTTTCAACATGACTTCTGGTGGTTCTGGAGGGATACCACTTACCACAAATAGGACACACAAATAAAATAAACATATGTAAATGGGACCATAAAATAAAAGGGAAGAATCTTTTACTGACATGTTGTTAAAGTATAAATACCTCAGCAAGCATGAAGAGGCTTTAACCCTTTAAGGACCGGGATCGTGTTAACACGATCATACTGAAGTGGGCTTCTAGGACCGTAAACACAATAAAAAAATAACTTTTTTACTTTGCAGTACAGGCTTAAAACACATCATTGGATAGTGGAGGGACTGATGTTCACTTCCTAATAGTTGTTTTTTTTTCGTGTGAAGTCACTGAGAGGGGCATTTAGTGTCAATTTAGTGTCAATTTAGTGTCAATTTACAAGATACAACTGTAAAAAAACAACTTGCTTTTTTGGTGAAATTTTATAGGAAGAGAGTCAAATACAGCCAAAAAAACCTGGTCCTGGGGGAGCATCCCACTGAAAAAATGCTTGGTCCTGAAAGGGTTAATCTAGTGAGTAAACAGTCTCAGACAGTACTGTACTTACAGAGACTAGCATTAACCTAAGGAATAAAAAACATATTACTGAAGATCTTACCAATCCCTTCTATGTTTAACTTGGAACTATAGTCCCATATCATGGGGGATGCAAAGCGGGTAATACCAGACTCTGAAACATAAAAACAGCAGTTAGCTGGCTACATAATAGTAATACTACTACTACTACTACTACTAATAATAATAATAATAATAATAATAATAATAATAATATTAATAATAATGCAGTCATTTGTTTTGATTAATAGCATTGATAAGAGCAAGCTTGACTTCTATGCTAACCTTCTAGTTTCTCTACGCTGATCTGCCTCATCATATCGTCCCACATGAGCAGGCTGACCCCGGGGTACTTGTTCATGATGAAGCCCCCAACCTCCTTCATGTGATTTAGGAACATCTTCCCCTTGTCCCCATTGTTGTTGTTCAGCCAGTTTTTGGACTCCTGTCCTTCCCCGAGATTAAATACCTACAAGAGCAAACCACTTTAGACAAGACCAAATCATACTTAAAAAAAACTATGCCCCCTATTGTATAGCAGTTTGTTCCAATCCTGATTTGACTATGAGCTTAATCAGACACATCTGAATGTGGTACCTATATACTGGGGCTGACCAAGCTTGTTTCAAAATATGGAACAAAGTAACAGCTATGCAATAGGAATCTCTGCGCCTCACCTCGTCTGCTCCAACGTGGATCCAGCTGGCTTTGGGGTGTCTGTCTATCACCTGCGAGATGAGGCCCTTCACCAGTGATAGGGAGTCTGGCATGTGGGGGTTCAGGCTGTTGGGGAACTTGGTCACCTCGCGCAGAGCGTGATATTTCTCGTGCTTCAGAGCAAACTGTTCACAAAGCAAAAAAGGAAGAAAAAAAAAAAGGTTACCCTTTTGGAAGTACCGAAAGGCAGTAAAATTCAGGCTGAATTCACCTCTGTATGGTTTTGCGTTTTGGTACAACAGAAATATTCGTTCCTGTCTGGAGATCAAAAAAAGCCTCCAAAAAGCCTTTCTTCATCCAGTTGTTCAGAATTAGACATGCAGTGGTGGCACTAAAAATCTTTCATACAGTTTCAATTCAGACAGTTCTGTATAATTATAGTAAGTGTTAGTTCTCAGAAAAGCGAAGTGTTTAACTTTAAATTCCCAATCAATTCTGAAGATTTAAAAGTCTAGAAAGGAGTTTTTGCTTTGACCGATCAAATAAGCTGTTAATAAATGTTGCTTGGTGTCTTTAGGTTTTCTTTAAAAGGCACTTAATTTTTTCCTGTAACATTCTCCAATAGCGTACCTTTTCTGCTTTGGCAGTTCACTCCGCTGATAGAAAATCTATATATATATATATCTATATATATATATATATATATATATATATCTATATATATCTATATATATATATATATATATATATATATATATATATATATATATATATAGACACACACACACACAATTTACACATTCAAGAAATCATCAATGAAAGCACATTTGTCAAAGACTACATAAAATACAGTTGCTCAAAAATACATACATGTGGCATCTCCTTATATCTCTAGATTCTGATACGGTCAAAAAGAGTATCGCAATTGGAGGAGCAGTTCTCTGAAACAGGGGTGAGCAGCTCTGCTCCTGGATGGCCAATCTACAAAAAAATACCTGGTCTGAAAGGGACAGAGGATGCCCATCCCTGTGCTAGTGATCTGTAAAAATTTAGGTAGAGAGAGAAAGCTATACTGACACATACTCTGAAATACCGGTGCACCAATTATTACCGCACATTCCAAATCTTTAACACAGGCATGTGAAAAAACAATCAATCAAACTAACACTGCACAACATCACGTGCGCAACAAATGCATAATGCAACACATACAATTCACATACAGTACCTCCAAATGTCCGAAGACCTGCACCAATGGGATGATTTCCAGTTGATTTAGTTCTGCAAGGTGCTGGATTTTTTCAATGTCTTCCACACTGTGCCAGTGAAAGAGCAGAGACGGTTAGCGGCAGATATCTTTGACTTGGGAGGTTCAGGTAAGACTCTGTTTTAATGTAATCCCACAACTGGCTGTTGGGAAGAAATTTACCTCAGTATCTACAGGAGTGAAATATAAAACCATGGTGAACAGGGATTAACTATCAAATCCAATTGGCCCCAAAAGTGGGTTCCTATAATTACCTGTAAGCGTTCTCTGACTTGAGGATTTCAAGCTCTCCTGTATAGGGAAACATGTCTTCATACTCAATTAAAAGCCCATTGGCACCCAGTTTGAACAGAAGCGGAAATATCTGAAATGACACAGGAAATGTAAAAGTAACAGTTAGGCTGCTAATTGAACAAATATGCATGGAGTCATTCTTATCTGGATTAGTTCTCATCTTTGCAGCTGATTCTGTGGGGTCCTCTCTACAGCAAGTAACCTCTGAATTTCTTTGGATTTTTCAGGATTCATGACAGCATTCATTGTTAGATTATTCCAAAAATGAGTACAAGAGGAATTATTAACTTCTGCAAATGTGAAACAGAAAAATCAGTTTTGTATATAAAAAAAACACTTTTTGCCTTTTGTCAGTTGTGCAAAATCAGACAGCTACAGAGCTTTAATGCAACCCCCACCCTGTTGAAAAAATACAGAATGCCCACTGACACACCTCCTCCAAATCTGGTCTATTACAGTAGAACCATTGCAATTCAAATTCAAATTTCCAATAACTATGATGTTTCTCTTTCTGGCTTCTACCATTTTCTGCACATTTTGCAGCTCTATGTCTTCTGGCAGTGTTATAGCAGATATACTATACAAAGCTCCAATACAACATCTTCCAAGAAAGATAGAGAAAGTACAACTGTGTTAGAGAGGCCAAGATGGCATGAAGCTATATATGCACAATCAATCTACCTGTTTGTATGCCCTACTGTCTCTCTAAACATCTAAACAGTATTTTTCAAAAGTAATCTGATTAACTCTTCTGAGGGTTACTGGGTGGAGTCTCAAAAGTTCAGTAATGGCCTTTACAACCACATCTTGGCCTCAAACTGTTTATCAGTTGCTACAGTATATGTTCAAGAGGGATACTGAAGAATTGTGTACGGGGCTGCATTGTCACCCTCAGAGCTCTTCTACTATAAACAGTAAGAAATATTCGTCTTTCACAAACAAACCCACCTTACCTGTTCTAAATAAGAGACTTTGGGAGGGGCCCCTTTAAGATCAAGGTGGATGATCCTCATCTGAGTGGAGCTGAAATCCTTGACTGGATGAAGCTTTGGCTTTTCCAGGTCCTGTTTTTGCTGGTCTGGTTTCTGTTCCTGTTTTTCTGTCTCCTGGGGCTCTAATTTGGAATCCTGAACTTTCCTTTCTTCCTCTGGTAGCATGACATTCCCCTTTCTTTTCCCCCAGAACATATCAGGTTCAGAAATGTGTTCCCTATCACTTAAATACAAAAGCAAATAGAAGAGTACAGTAGCATCCAGCAGGACAGGTAAGTAAAGCTGCAATTTTATACATTTATTTGTACTTTTTAGAAGGAATTTCCAAAATACAGCATGACTCAATCATTTATGTGTTATCTATCTAGCTATCATATTTATATCTGTGTGTGTGTGTATATATATATATATATATATATATATATATATATATATATATATATATATATATATATATATCTCTCTCTCTGTCTCTCTCTCTCTCTCTCTCTCTCTCTCTCTCTCTCTCTCTCTCTCTCTCTCTCTCTCTCTCTCTCTCTCTCTCTCTCTCTCTCTCTCTCTCTCTCTATATATATATATATATATATATATATATATATATATACATACATACATACATACATACATACATAAGGGCTGCTCCAATTAACAGATTAAATCGGACCGATTAATCAACTAGAGTTGAGACAAACAGTTGAAGGTACACCCACCCCTTGTTATATCACCCCTCGCTGTCTGGTGAATTTTGCCTATATCGCAGTGCTAGAGTTGGCTCCCCATTTTTACAGTCTAACTGCGCATGCCTTAGCTGCAATATACATAGACAATTACACTTAGAATTACTGTTTGTTTTATCACACCACAAACTAAAAAAAAAGCGTCTTTGATCAGTCTCCTTCTTGCTCGGTCATCCAGTTTGGTGGTTCCACACGCCTTCCACATCTTAATAATCGTCTTGACCGTGCTCCAAGGGATATTCAAGGCCTTTGATATTTTTTTATACCCACACCTTGAATGCAGTGGCGCAGTCACTGTCTGATTACAAACGTGTCCAGTGTTCCCTGCATCATTGCAAGAGCCATGCTGCGCAAGTGCCTAATTACGTGAGATGTGATCAAATTCATATTCAAAAACAGCTTTTATTGGCTGTACATGTCATTACACTTGATACAGTACTGTATTACATGTAGTCAGTTTGCCCCGAAAATGATTCTTATAAGCAGATTGCTTGATTCTTACAAGCAGAGTATTTTAGAATGGTTAGTATAGGAATGATTTTGTCCCAGTGGTTTTGATCGCTATATGTGGTTGATTCTTATATCAGTGATTCTTATAAATGGAGTGCACTGTATTGTAAACAACAAGTCGGCACATCGGTGCAATAAATCTACCTCAAACTTCCTTGTTCATCTTAGGGCAAGTGCTTGTTAGCCAATTTCAAAAACATGCGTGAGGGATTACACAGTGACAAAGAAGGTAGCACACTTTTTTTTTTTAAATGTGTTAAGCATGATGTAAATGGGCTTTTATTTAAAAAATATTAATTCCATCCTTATATAAATACCTTTATGTTGGTATTGAGTGTAACACAAGAAACCCAAACATGTTTATTTGGTTGTGCGTCACTGAAGCATTACAAATAAGGTCAGTACCAAACTGCTTTTAAGCATGTTTCTGTGCATTAATTCAGCCTAACAAATGTGAGAAGCCTTAACAAACAAGAGCAGTAAATTGTTCACTTACAGTGTATGAAATAAACTTACCTTGAGTTTAAGAACCATTTCATGGCTGCCATTACAAGCAACAGAAACACAGCCAGCCGAGCCAGAACTGCTTTTCTTGCCCCATGCATAATCTGTGAATTCTACGACGAAACACAAACAATAACATAAAAAACTAAAAAAATAAATATGGAGGCACTTTTCAAGAAAGTGCAAGCCCTACTAAACCTTCCCTCCTGTCCATATTTAAGTCATGCCTTTTACCTTGATCTTCAGAGAAGCTCCGTGAGTTATGATAGAACACAGTTCTCATAGCCTAGATAATGGTGACCTATGCATCTTGTTTTTTGGGGGCACCAATGAAAGTTATATCTTAAGCCTGCTGCATACAGCCTGACTCAAGCCGTCCCGACTCATCTCATCTGGGTTTGCACAGATTCCGCGATCAGTTGTGCTCAGTTTTGGTTTGATGTCGCAAGTGAGTTTTTCCCAACTGGGTGTCGCAAACTGCTAAGACTGTGTATGCAAATTTAATTAATACTGCCCTGTACACAGTTTTATTAACTTAGACCAACAGCGACCCTCACATTATGCATGGCATCATATACTGATTAGACGGCGCCACGAGGCAACCAAATAGAAGCGCTTAGACTATTAATTTAGCTATTGACCATTTACACAAGCTCATCTTCAGGACAAGTCACATGACAAACCACCTCACTTAAACCTGCTTAACCACTGGTTGACACCCTTATGACTAATCGGTCTCAGTCAGCAACCTCCACACAGGCAAACTGATCATATCTGAACAAAACTGCGACTGAAAAAGATCCAGCATGTTCAATCTTCAAATCCTGAAGGCATTCGGACTGAAATCTAGATAATCTTGGTTTTAAGGGCCGGCACACTGCTACGATTCGTCCAGACTGCGTATAGGACTAGTTGAGATGAGATGAGTCGGGCTCTGTACGGCGGTCTTTGGGGTCCTGGAACTGATCAACCTTGACATCATAAAACTTAACTACAGTTATAGAAACAATATGTGTGCATATCAAACGACAGGAGAAAAGTTTTATGCCTCAAAAAGCAAAAACAAAAATTATTAAAAACGTTTTAATTGGGGCACTGCACTTTTTTTTATAAAGCCACCAACACCTAATTTCCCTTTCTCCTAAATAATCCCTGAAAGAAAACTGCTAGTAAAATGTGTTTGCATAATGACGTGGAAATACGTGCTGTGTCTTTTTGAAAGCAAACATTGATAACACGCCGTTTAAAAAAATAAAAAAAACACATGGTCAAGGTTAACACTTTTGCAAGTGCATTAAATAATACCTAAATAAGAATTTGAACAGATTTTAATAGTAATGTTAAAAAAACAAATCGAAGTGCAAAATGTCAGTAACATATGCCAAGGATAAAATAAATATCACAGCAAGTGGGTGAAAGTTTAAATGTTGCTATCCAGCAATTTTCAATTCATTGAAAAAAGCTACGGTTTCCTAAACAATATGTTTACATTTTGATAGACGTAAGATACCTTGTTGGGCTAATGTAAAAATAATGCATAATAATGGAACAAATATATACAGAATTTTTATTATTAGTTAATATATATTGTATTAATATATTAAAAATATATATATATAATATATATATATATACTATATATATATATATATATATATATATATCGTCGATATTTAAATTAATAGACTTACTCGTTTTACAACAAAGTAATGTTATAATTGCACCATATGAATATTATAATACTGTCATCGTTTATAATTTCTCAGATCTGCTTACAATAAATTCAAGTTACCTACCTTGCCCGAGCAGCGTCCAAAAGTTGTAGTCTTGAGTTGTACTTCCTATGGGTGCAAACTGGATTATTTTTTCTTCTGATTTTTCGATTCTTCTGATACTACTAGATAATACAGTTAAGAAATGTGTAACAGCAATTACAATGGAATCGTTACATTCCGCGTCCTCGCTTAACTTCCGTGTTTTTTAAAACTGCAACGATACGGAATTAGATTATAAAAATCAAATCTCTGCGTAAGCGTGAAAGACACACCTACCCTGGACAACTAAAAATGTTTTGCCTATATGTATGTTGCAGGTGCATGGGACAATGTAATAATGTAATCACACCAGGAAGACACAGATACAACGTATCTGCCGAGTTGAAAACAGGTATATTCTGTCTTGTCTTGATAGTATTGTTTCACTCCTATTATAAAGTATACCTAATTTATAAATGGTAAAAAAACGCCTTTTGTTTTGTTTGTCATTAGATTGTTCAGACGAACTTTATACCGACACCGGAAGTAACCCTGACCAGCAAATGTCCTTCACCACATTTAAATAAAGCAGGTGCATGTTCGTTACAGTTTTTATAATAATTGATTATTGGTTATTTAAAAGAAACAAAAAAAAAAAAAAAAAAAAAAAAAAAAAAACAACTGTGTACTAAATATTCAAGCACAAGAACTGCACAACAGAAATACAAATACAGTTGGTTAACATTTACAATAATAAATACAATAATAGTACTTTTGAGGATTACTTTATTTTACTTTTTAAAAAAATATACACTAATGGACTCATTTTCCTATTTCTGGTGTGCATTTCTGAAACAGGATCTTAATCTTGAATTCGGAACTTCCTACCTCGAATGTGTGTTGTCTGAGGGAAGATTTAACTGGGGGAGGGGGAGGGGGAGTGTCTCGGAGTAAACAATCGGTAGGAAGTTAAAACTTATTTTTTCTGTAAGGCATACTGATACAATATTTTTGATTATGTTAGACAAAATATAATTTGTTGTCAACTGTACGGACAGCTAGCTTTTTGAAACATTTACAATAGTAACGCCTTTTTGTCAACAGACTGTTCTGGGGGCGGGGGTGTACGGGTTATGCAGTCTCTCAGCAATACTGTACGACTATGTTGTATGCACATATATCAAGTAGTTTTGTTCTTTTTACTGTGTCTGCAGACAGGCACTTTACACCAAATTAAAACTTTAGCGGTTGTCCTTAAGTTACAGTAAATGAATATCTTTGTAAAAACCAGATGTATACTATGTCTATATGTCAACAAGGTTTTTCACCGACATAATATTAGACTCCTGCTGAACAGTAAGATTGAATCCCAAATTACAGTGAGCCAAACTAATCATCTTTACATTGCTATACTTTTCGTTTATAACACTAAACGATTGTTATTTTAAATGTTGTCCTCTTAAAATACTTTCACAATGTCTGGCTGCAAAGAAACAGCAAAAGTATTATTATTATTATACTTTTCCCAGTTGGCGAAAGGGTGTATGCAGAATTCCCGCTAAAATGAATGCAAACCAAGGCACTGTGGGCAGCGATCCGGTTGTCCTAGCGACAGCTGGGTACGATCACACCGTTCGCTTCTGGCAGGCACACAGCGGAATTGAGTGCATAATGAGTGAATACTCGTCGTAGAGTGTAAAGCTATGTGGCTTGTAGCTTATTTTCCGGCCACTGCATGGCACACCAGGGAAGTCTTTGTATATAGGGGCGGGACCAAATCAAACCAAACCCCAATCGCTCTTGCGAAAGTGTTTAGCGCTATATATATATATATATATATATATATATATATATATATATATATATATATATATATATATATCACATTTTCTTTATCCCGAAACCAAAAATAACCATTTCCAATCCGCGAAAGGGGCGGGGAGAAGTTTCACAGCACTACGAGAGACAGCCGAAAGCAACACGAAAATAGCTGTTGACCAGTCTCCAACAGGTATCTGTGACCCTTTGAAGGGGTAACATGCGAAGACAGCCAGGGCAGAAAAAAAAAAAAGATCCGTGATGTATACGTTACCGTTTCGTTTGAATATCAGTGAATGCTGTTACATACAACTACTACTAGTAGTTAAAATTATAACAATTATCTGCTTTTATTTGTATTGTGTAAAATATTGGACAATACAACACGAGTCTGAAAGAAGAAAAACACACACACACACACACACACACACACACTTGGCAACTACCTTGTTCCCACGACGTCTGCAGGATCGTGCTGCATTGTTCTGTCACTGTTATGAAAGCGTGCCACATTGTTTTCATGATTTTTGTAAAAATCCATACTGTGCCCTGGCATGTGTCAGCACCATACAATGCCAGCATCCTCATACCCGACTGGGGCGGTGCTACCCAGAGCCCTGTTGTGCACAAGGCCGTATAGCTATAACTGAACAAGAACGAAGAATACAAAAAAAAAAAAAACATGTCTGTTAACAAACAAACTCTGTGCTAGTATTATACAATTAAAATGTGAATATAAATAAATAAATAAACAAACTTGGGGTGAATAGAACATCCAAAAAGCAGCGTAACACTGTCGCCAGGATCAGTACCGGTACATATACAATAATAAGCGCAATAAAATGCTATCTAGTGCCGTGTCGGGTAGTTGTATTATTATTATTATTATTATTATTATTATTATTATTATTATTATTATTATTATTATTAATAATAATTTCTGTCGTAAACCCAAAGCAAATTTAAAAACTTGTCTTAATGCTTCTGAGATGACAGTTAAGCTACCATTACAGGTATTACGTAGTTTTGTTATCTACAGGGATTTAAGGGGGGGCGCTTGGTATTCTGACACGGTACAGCCAAAATAAAGTTTGTGCTCCCTTGTACTGGAACGGTGGGCTTGTTCTTACATGCCGAGAAGTTGGGCTTCATAATGTTTCTGTGTAAGCCTACATTTTGAAGTACTTTATGAGAGTAACCAAATGTTAAAAACTAAAAGATAATATGTTTAAAGTGGTTAAAACATTCATATGTTCTTTGTTAGTATTCTAGTTTGTTTACATTTGCTAGCATTGAGTTTGATCGAAGGAAGTTCACTGTAATGAATAATTTGAACAATAGTAGATGACGTCACAGATGACGTGACAGTATGTCCATGGACTTAAAAATAAAAATGTACCATAGTCGTGGCTTACTACAAAGATAAGAAATAAATGCTTTAACATCATTGAAAGTGACACTGCTCAGCGCAAAGCTCTACGTGACTAGAAAATAGTTTATCGTTTGTACATAGTGACAAAATAATACGTATTGCTTTATTAAACATTTAACTTGAACTGGTGCAAAAAAAAAAAAAAAAATCTGGAGATAACTCCAGATCGCAGTATGATAGCAGCAGCAGGTAGGTTTGTTCTGGTTTAGGCAGATGGATGGTACTGTGAGACTGTCAGACACACATAATTGTGATTAGATTATATTTTGTAGATATGAGTATTTTCCAAATAAAAAGTTCTTAGAAGCAACATGAAAGGTCATGTAAAGTGGGGAAAAGAGCTAAAATATGTACAAAAAACAATTATACTTGTAATAGTACAGTAAGCTTCCTTGCAGTATTACTTAAACATTTATTCATGTAAATATGCCATAAGGGGTAAGACTGGTAAACCAAATGTCTGTTTTTAACATTGTATTTCCTTCTGAATACAGAATGTAAGGTTTAGCAGACTCTAGAAAAACCTTAAAAGGTTTGGTCATGTCTGTAAATTCTCTGCAGCTATGCCAACTCTTTTGAATTGCTTTTTTTTATTGATATTAGTATGAATTTTATGACACAACCAAGAGTGGGCTATTGCTCTTGAAGAATGGGTTACACAACTAGCAGTTGCGAATATGCATCTGTTTTACTAACAACGCTTATGTTTATGTTGTAGGTTACCAGCACATTCGAATGTATGATCTGAACTCGAATAACCCCAACCCTGTGATCAATTATGATGGCCTCAGCAAGAACATCACTTCAGTTGGGTTTCATGAGGATGGCCACTTGATGTACACGGGTGGGGAGGACTGCATGGCCAGGATCTGGGACTTAAGGTAGCATGCAAACAAAATGCAGACTTCCTTAAATAATAGGTTAGACCAGTGAATTTAAAAAGTGAAGATTCTGTTTTTCGTATATACAAGTAAAAACAACACCCACCCAATATACACACCAATACAGAAGATTGTGAATATGTATTTTGATCATCTAAGATTTACAACTACTGTTTCATTAGTAAATTAGTCATAGCCTTATACAGTAAAGTACAATTCACTGTCAGCATGTTATACCCCTCCTGAAGTCGAGAAATAGTGAGGGGCAGTATGTGATGCAGATAATTAAAAATGATTAACAGAAATCCAGGCATTAATATCCAGCCATTCCATTTCCATTTCTCTCTGTAAGGTCACGGAATCTGCAGTGCAAACGGATCTTTCAAGTCAACGCACCTATTAACTGTGTCTGCTTACATCCAAATTAGGTAGCCAATATTTCTGCTAACTTGGACTAAATCAAAACTTTGACCCACCTGCTAATTGTAAAATTACAAACCTGGTACCGATGGCTTGTTTTTTGTTTATCAGAAGGTTATTCCTTCTACCCCAGAAGGAACCTGCTATCGATACTGGGTTTGTAATGTGTGATTAGCGGGTGGGTCAAAGTTTTGATTTGGTCCAGGCCTTAGTTCATACACAGGCTATGAAAAAATAAATAAGTTGTCCGTCCGTCCAACCCAAGCTAATTTGTGTTTGCATTTATTTTACCCTCTTCATAAAATGGTTTGCCAACTTTATAAAATGGTTTTCAACTGGTGAAAGATAATATAGCTATGTGAACTCAATGTTTTACAGAAAACTTAAGTTTGCATTATGATAATTCATCACAATGATTTTTACAAAGGTAGCACAAAAAATGTTTGTTTAATTGTTTAATTTGATTTGTTGTTTAAGGCAGAACTTATTGTTGGTGACCAGAGTGGAGTTATTCATATCCGAGATCTTAAAACTGATCATAACGAACAGCTGATTCCAGAGCCAGAGGTTTCAGTTAACTCAGTTCATATTGATCCTGACGCCAGCTACATGGCAGCTGTCAACAGCTCAGTAAGTTACCAATACAATGTATGCAGAGAAGTTTCCAACAATCACATTTTATTAAATGCGTTTTAAATGGGTTGCTTGTAAATACATATGTAGCCTTTTCCTTCAATCATACATTGAAACGCAGAACTGAATTAGTTTGCAGGTTACAATTTAACTAACTTTCAATTTAAACATCCAGTGAATCTAAAGTGTACATCCGCAAATGATGATATAGTAAATAGGGCATTTGTGTCTTTATTTGTGTAGGGAAACTGTTACGTGTGGAATTTGACTGGAGACATTGGAGAGGAGGTGACACAGCTGATTCCCAAGACAAAAATACCAGCACACAAACGATACGCCCTCAGATGTAAATTTAGCCCAGATTCTACGTAAGTGGACACTTTTGAAGTTCTCTTCTGAGCAGGCAAAGTTTGTTGAGATTATTTCTGTGACTTCAGGCCAGTGAATGGATCCTTTACAGCAGGTATCCATTCACTGGTCTAAGGTATTCATTCGCTTCTTAGCTGAGTGGCCTGGAACCCACACCTTTCTGCCAGTGCAGAGCTTCACCTGCCCCTAACAAAATGAAAACCATAGTTTAGAAATGTGTCTGGAGGGTGTTATGCCTGTAATGTGTTTATTCTTAATGTTACCCAACAGACTCTTAGCTACTTGTTCTGCTGACCAGACCTGCAAGATATGGAGAACCTCCAACTTCTCTGTTATGACAGAGCTGAGCATCAAGAGCAGTAACCCGGGCGAGACGTCTCGTGGATGGATGTGGGATTGCGCCTTCTCTGGGGATTCACAGTACATTGTCATGGGTAAGAAAGCTGCTGTAGTCTGAGAAATTCTGATTCTGCTATATTCAGGAAATGTCTACCCACTTGTGGGTTGAAGGAAAATAATGTGCAAATGGGTGTAATCACGATTCTTGTTGTGAGACAAAGAAACCAGTCTTCAATTACAACCTGCTTATCTCTTTTTTGTTGTTTCAGCCTCATCAGATAACCTGGCCAGGCTATGGTGTGTAGAGACGGGCGAGATCAAGAGAGAGTACAGCGGTCTCCAGAAAGCTGTTGTGTGCCTGGCCTTTAACGACAGTGTCCTGGGGTGAGGAGACGGCTTCTTCACTGCTAGATTTCGTCTGAGAAGGCTGACCTGTTTCTTTGTGTGTGTATGCACACTTCCCCAGCACTGGAATATGGACCATGTTATTAGCACAGCATTATATTTTGTTTGCTGGGACCCCTGATGTATTTCTGCTCGGTAAATTTAGAATAGTTTTTATTTGTAATTTTACCGGAACAGCAGAGGCATCAGGCATTAAAGTGAACGTCAGGCCCTGTTCTACTACTTTATTGATGACAGGTGTGATGCATTATATGTGGGGCTTCAGATTTTCGGTTTTAACTGATAAAAACTGATAAAACACCCCCGATACAATAAATAAATAAAATCGATGTATCACCAGTAAACACCGGAATAAAACAGCAGACAAACTATGGAATTGGTTACTCAATTCACATTGATCACACATTTCCCATTAAAAATAAATAAATAAAAAAAAAACCTGCTACAAAAAATTATATATAGCCTAAAGGGAAAATTCTGAACTGGAAAATAACATTTTGGTGTGATCCACTGGTAACCACAGTACTATAATATCTAAGTATATAATATTTGTACAATGTAGCTGCTTTGACTGGACTTTGACTGGTTGAACAACAACGAATTGCTTGTTAAAAAAAAAATTTATATATATAGATATATTATATATATATATATATATATATATATATATATATATATATATATATATATATATATATATTATATAATCACGACCCTGTTTATAGGGTTTATAAGTTTGTTTATAAAAAATATGTTTTTCACATGCGGATTCATACAAACATCAAATGTTTGGATTTGCTAAAAATGACACAAATACCTTGCACTTGTTTGCCACCTCACCAGAAGCTGCAGAACAGTTTAAAAAATGGCAAATGAAAAAGAGCTCTATGTGATATGTGACATTACTATATTAAAAACAACAAATTAAAACCACAGGATCAACACAGCAGCTCTCGGGCCTCTATTTAAAAGTTTTAGACAGCAAGAAGTGCCCAACTTGATGGAAGTGCTGTTTAGTGATTTTTATAGAGATTCTATATCTTATATATTTACAGTTTTGTTTGCATGTTCAGCTACAAAAAAGGCTACTTGCTTGACCAACCTGGGGGGCAATTAATTGAACTTAAATAAAACGGGCTGAACAGTAATCAGTAGCCTAGCCTACTAGTGTCTTTGATATTAAAATCTATGTGAGTGCAAGGTAAGGAGTTGCAACCTGTTGCTTGATCGATCTAGGGTTGATATACTGCTGTATGTGTCTGTTAAAGCATTATATAGGTAGTTGTTTAGTATCTGCCGGCTCGGTCTATGTTACACACCGATGGTATGTACTATGATACCGTGCTGTACTCTTGATTCTGTTTTGGGAGTTATTCTTTCAGCACCAAGAAAGCATGCTTGGGAAAGTGATTTAGTTTTCTTTCACTCCAAAAGAACGATCATAATTGCAGCTTCCATGTTTATGTTTTAAACATGTATTAAAACTAGTGATGCTGCTATTACAGTCATTCTTTTGAATATAATCATTATATAGATGTGGACAGAACATTGGGTGTTTTCCATTGTTGTAATACCTCAGAAAGTGCCTGCATTTCACTTCAGTGATTGGGTGAGTGAGTGCTGGAGTGATGTGTGTGGAGTTAGGGCTTGGTTTTTAAAAGCGTTATTTTGTGCCTCGCAAAACTGGTTTTGTGCTTAGCACATACTTTCTAACAGGATCTCGCAAATTGTTGGCCACTCCAGCATTATATTTGTGCACAGTGCAAAACGGATTGTGGCACGCAAAAAGAAGTTTCAAATATGGCACATTTTGTGCAGTCGGGAATAACCCTCTGTGCGGTGCGCAAACTTTTTGAATATCTGGGCAATAGTATCTTCTCTTAAATCACAATTTTGGAACAACTTGCTCCAAATTATACATTTGTGCAAGTGCTAGACAGAGCTTCTGTTTCCCTTTAGCTTTGTGACACTCTGGTTTAAAAGAAAAACAAAACGTCTCCCATTTTCACATATTTGTTTCATCTTAAAAAAAACGTATGTAGTTTATATACAGGAGCTATTACAAATGCTACAGTTATTGCCATAAAAAATTATTAACACATATCACCTTTGTAAAAAAAAAAAACATACAGCATTATACTTTTTTTTAGTAAGGACCAAATTTACTATGCTTTTGCCAGTTTGTAATTTGCACTATTTCCTTCAAAAAGGAAGTTAGGCTGTCTAAACTTTTGGATGGATAACATTCCTTTTGCAAATAAAGGGTGCTGACTTTCTACTGAGTTAAAGCTTACTAAACCTGGCCCTTTGTTTTTTGGTCAGTGTTCAATGCAGCTCAAGTTTACCAAAGTTTTTTTTTTCAGGGTGCGTATTCAAGTAGATAGACGGCATGGAAAAAAAGGCCACTTTGTTCCTTTAGCATGATGGTATGCGGTTCAGTCAGGAAGGTAATAAAAGCAGACCGAAACACAGATGTTATTTGGAAAGCATATATCAATGCAGAAGTAAATTAATCTTTGTTTTCCTGGACCTGTGAAAGACAAGGAAAAAGGTCGTTTACAGACTGAGACCAAAACAAAGACTGGACCACTGTACAGCTGAATCTGTCATCTGTGGACTTGTGTATCAGTGAGTTACTACAGTCTTAAGGACAAAGTTGTCCTTGTTATTTACAGCACCACAAAAGAGCACTTGTCAGAAGGTCACAGTGTTTTACTGCTGTATCACATTTCTTTTTCTACAGTGTTGCCAATGAGCAACAAATTAACATGCACCAGGGATCTAGAAGCAGCTTTCTTCATGGTGTGTATTATTTCTTACACACTTTGTTTCTGTAAGGCCATTCATGTGTTGGTCATTAATATTCATACTGCGCATATATATATATATATATATAATTACTCAGATTTTTAACTCATTAAAGAGAGACCTAATTTGATGGGATTTCTGCTGGAAGGGAAAAACCCACTGTGGCAGAGCAAAGCTCTGCCCTTTTAAATTGGCAGGGATGGGGTTAACTTCCCCTGCCTGCCTGGGTTTATTATGTTCAGGTGGCTGGGGTTGATTAGTTGATTAGGTTGATTAACGATCAATCAGCGCCCAGCCACCTGATATAAAAGGAGGCCTCTGCTTCTCATTTGGAGAGAGGGAGCTGAGGAAGCAGGTTGGTGTTTGTTTTGTGGTTTTTGAATTTTCTAAATCCAGTGAAGGCATCGCCCAGCCTGGAAACTGTTATTTTTGTAAGTTTTGCTTTTTGTCTTTCTTTGTGTTTAAATTGTTTTGTTTTGGCCCTTGTGCCCTTTCATTTTGTGTTTATTTATAATAAAATAGTTATTTTTTTGAACTGCAGTCTGTCTCTGGGCCTCTATCCACTCGCCAGCCTGCCACACCCACATAAATCCAAACAAATATATTTTTATCCAGTATATTTGGAAAGTCTAGGCCAGTGAATACTGTATGTAAAGGGTCTCTGCGCTGCAAAGACTAATACAAGTTACTAATACAAGTAAACAAGGCATAACCATTATCAAATCATAAAATAGCCACGCTGTAGTTGAATTGGGCCCATTCTATTTCCATACTTCATATGTTACATTAACTGACAATCATCACTTACCTTGAGCTTTCCTCACCCAGAAGATGGGTATGCGATCACAGAGGGTCTGCAATGGTTTCCCTACTGTCAGGGGCTCCACTTGATTCCTTCCCAAGACACCTAAGAATTCTGTATGATATCTGGTCTGGTTGCCTTGCAACCAAAACTGATTCACCTTAGAAAAAAGTACATAGTTTTCACTATCTGGCAATCCTTGTGTTAAGAATCCATCAATTGTAGGCTTTGTTCAAAACCAAACAATTTCTCTCAGGCCTCTTTGCCTCAGCAAGCAGACCGCAATGATTGGTAATTACCTCTACCCCAGATCCTATTTCTTCACTAATTAACTCCTAAGAAATCAGCCTGAGAGTTTTACTTGTTACCTTTTCCACGGTTTCTTTGGATGGAATAAGAAACATGAAGCATGTGGTGCTCTGTGTTATAGAACACAGGCTAGCTATCAATGGACAAGCAATTGATCACAATACAGATCTATAGTAGTGCATACGGTAGGTGGGCATGCTGTAGTAATGCTTTACTCATCTGCCTATTAAGTAATTTAAGTCAGAACCAAAAACATCTTAGTGGGTTGTATTGCTAATATAAGTTTGCATTTTCCTTTGTTAGTTCAGTTTCACAAGTGCTTGCTTTGCTGAGAGGAAGGCAATCTAGGGCCTCATTTCAGAACCCAGTTCCTTTAATTTCTCTATCTGCGGCATGATTCTTCCACAGATGCAGTAGTGCTTCAGAGTTGGAACAACAATGTTGCAACTATTAAAATACTGTTTTATTATTAACATAGGGCACACCAGTAATAGACAGCACCATCTAGTGATCTTTACCACTCTGGATCAAGTTTCTCTTTGTTTTGTTGGCATTACACTGCTCTGAGTTTGCATTTCGTGGAACCTTCTAACTTGTGTGCAGCCTAAAGCTTGTCTTGGCAAGTCTGTTGTCTTTGCATATCCCACATTCAGGCAACACTGCTTTCCGGGGTGCTGTATTCCAGAGATTCCTAGCAAATGAAGCTATTGCATAATGTTTTGATACACAATTATTCTGCCTCTCTTCTTAAAAAAAAAAAAAAAAAAAAAAAAACGTTTTAATGGAAATGTCAAGGATCATGTGGCAGATCACACTGCTCTGCAGCATTGTACCTGAATACAGCATGATCCAAGAAAAACCCATTCTACTGAAACCAAATCTAGGTGCTTCACTTCATTAACTCCACTAAAACTGTGTTTCTAAGGTCTTTATACATCATTACTTGTGTATTTCAGTAAGGATTAATACAGACATACCTTTGTCTAATCGTCCTGTAATAATATATTGGGTGGTAACAGGATCAGGGCTCTGCAGAGCAAACGCGCTTCAAGTGCCATTTTCCACTAACTGACCTTTACACACTGTCTACAGAAATCAAATGTACACTGACAAGTGACTCTGGCAAGTTTCAGGGTTCTGATTTTTACATTTATTTTGCTTCAGTTGTTATATTGATGTTATGTTTGTCAGTAAAGCTACTTGTTACATAATCTGCCAGTTGACTTAAGTTGATTGCATTCACAAAATTGTGGTGGAGGTCAGGGGATTAAAGGTGACCACCATGCTTCAAATTAGCAGGAGAAGATCACACTGATAACCCTATGCAGCACAGTTTAAAGAAGTTGATTTTGCAGAGATACATACCTTGTGTTTTGACATGTTCAGAATGGTCTGAACATTTTCTAAATCGGCACTTTCCATTTTCCGCAGGAAGCATGTGTCTTGGTTATCAGGCTTGTAACATAATAAACCCTGGGAAAAGATATTGAGCATAGAAAACAATCAATAATCTTCATATACCACTACACATACTTCATACACACACCCAAATGCAAAGGGTTAAGATCAAAGGAGAGTTTATGTAAAGAAAATCTTCTGGCAGCCTACAAGAACTTAACTTGGAGTAATGGTCTGTTTCTGAAAAGGGCTGCTGCTGACTGGTAAACTATATCATGCTATGGGATTTCTGTTTTACACAGGATAGTGTGTTTGTTATGTCTACAGTAACTGAAAAACACAGATAAACCCAAGTAATCATAAAGCATGTGAAAAATTACCACAAATGTCATGGGTACTGCTACAGTGTGTGTGTGGTTACATAGAACATGTTATTGTTACTTTGTTAATATTATTGCTGTTAATTTGTAGGCATTTACAGTGTTACCTATTGTGGTAGTGTCCGGTGATGTTGACTTACTCACATTTTGCAGGTCAAACAGCACTGCCGTAGTATGGTTAGTCTGGGACGTAACGTAATATGTTACTACATCCTTCTGCTTGTCAACTAAGGCAGACTGGTTCACCAAGGAGCCAGACTGGTCTTGAAACGATATTCGAACGATCTGAAAAAAAGACTATATGGCATAGTTTGGCTTATTGAACAAAACTAACAGGGTTTGAATGATCTACCAACCTTGTGGTTTTGTTTTTTGACAGAAACATGCAATTATTTTGAACAAGGAACAAGTTATTAATTCTGAAAAAGCACTTCAATGCTTCAAATCAAGTTTTACCTCTTATTAGTATAGCAGCATTATTAAAGCTCTCTGTTATGAAGATTGGTTTTTAAACCAGTTAACTGGTTCTTTCTATTATTTTCTATTTATTATTATGGTAGGTCAAAATTGCCTTATTGCAGCAAGGGCACTGTAGTGAAACACAGGACATTATTTAGCATCAGAAAGCAATATCAACTGTTAATGCTACAGCATTTTCTTTAAAATATCTACAAGTTCAGGATAACATACAAGCAAGTACATTGATTTTCAACAGATGAAAAGAGGGACCAGTGATAATGCTGGTGCAAATAAGTTATATCTGTTCTAAACTTGGCAAGCAAACTTTAAAGTTGGATTTATGCTAATTTATTTTTGTATTCTTTCTTTCTTTGATGCTAGTATGTTTAATCACATCCAGAACTAACATTCAAAATAACAGACATACCTGTAGTGGAAACGTTTGGTTTGAATGCATTAAGTTTCTTTTAGTATTTTTAAGTATACTGAATCCCATAAATCTTACCTTTTGGTTATTTGGTTTAAATCCTAGAATTCCTATAACAGTAATTGCAATACAAGTTAATAACAAAACGGCGGTCAGAAATCCCCATAGAACCTTATTGGGCGGTTTGGATTCTAGTGTCCTGCCTCCCTCCTGTAAATTAGAAAACACCAAACTAAACTTTTTCGGGTATGATATCACCATGTCCAATGGCGGAAAGGTAGATCATATATATATATATATATATATATATATATATATATATATATATATATATAGAGAGAGAGAGAGAGAGAGAGAGAGAGAGAGAGAGAGAGAGAGAGAGAGAGAGAGAGAGAGAGAGTTTGTAAAGCTTAAAACTGTAAGTACCGTCGATTATAAACATTTACCATTGCATCAAAGAATCAGATACAGTAAACGTAAAAACCAATCTGACATTATTACAAAGGAGCAGAATGACCTTAAATTTAACATTTTTTAAAAGAAAATATTGATGACAGCGTATATCCATTTTCTTAAAACACAAAACAGAACAAACAGAATATCGCAAAATGATTTTACTTTCATTGCAACTTCATTTAAACAGCATTGCAGTACAAATAAACAGAATCAGAACAATAATATTTACACATTTTAACTACTGTATTTTCAAGTGAAATATACTGTAACGACGAAGACGTGGGTTATGTTTTATTTCAATAAAGACAGTTGTAGTCATTTTGTAGTCATTATTACGTCTCACGCTTAACAAAAAAAGTTGCTTGAGCCTCCTTACCGTGTTGTGCGTTTCACCTCTGCACGTTGCCATACAGCCCCCGAGCCTCTCCATACCTCTATACTGTGCCCGCTGCTTCTGTGCGCTACTACTGACAATGCTCCCTGATCATACACAATCTGAACAATGACTGGAGAGTAGCGTACCTGAGTAACATTTCCATTAGAGCCAAGCCAAGTCATGTCCCTTGTTTCAACCCAGTAATCCAGAACCACGTGACCCCCGTACTGTTGCGCAAATACAGTATAACAGACAATAGACAAAGGGGAAAGGAGCAGTTACTCTGTGGAGTGGTTGTCAGCACTCAAAAGATAGAGTTTTTGTATAAGGAGAACATTTGGCTGCCAGTGTCCAAGGTGACTCTAGGGAAACTGCAGAACAAAAACTAAAAGGGCTTATTGTGTATTGAGATACTGTAATTTTACAGTAATGCAGGATATTAATGACATATTAAAGTATTCAGTTGATATAAAATAATACATCTAATATATTTAGAATAAAGTGAACATTCCTCTCCATATTATTATATGAGATGGACATTATTTATGTACAGAAAAAAGGGATTGATTTATAATTGATACATTTAAAAAAAAATCATTGGGACGGTATGAAATAAGTAAAATGAAATTGATTAATGGAAGGTAGTTATTTAAAACCTGATGTAGGTCTGCCATAGCTATACTTAAGCAAAAAGCTTCCTTTTAAATGTAATTTGTAATTTCGATGTTCATTTTAAACCTGGTTATGATGATAGAAAAAAAAGATATTGCTCTATTTTTTTGTTAAATTGATATATTAAGTGCATGTGGTGTAATAAAAGGGAGTTGAGTAATTGCAAATAAAGACTTGATTGTTCAAATGGCAATCAAAAGAAAAGTGCATGTAGATGGATATTACAATACAGTACTTAGTAAATATAAAACACATGGTTACTGGTAATATATCAGACATTTTACTGCATAGGTAATTACTATTCTAAATGGAATAGAGTGTTTTTATGGATTTTTACACACTAAAGGAAATATGAACATCTGGACATCACTCAGCACTGACATTTTACAGCACACTGTCCAATTCAAGTACAGGTAATAATAACTACACAGTTGTTCACACATTATTACTTTATAACAGCCTCAAGAAATCATTCTACAAACAGTTGTATAGGTTACACAGTGATCTTTAAATACTGAAATATTTTTGTTTAAAATAGTGAAATTTTTTTCACTTTAAGATCTGTTTAATTATATCTTAGCCTGGATTTTCTCTGCAGTTATATAAATTTGGAATGAACACGCATATTCATTATAGACGTATTGCACAACCTCAGGGTTACAGTACTTGTCAGCTGTTGTAGTGTGTAAAATTGTTCATAACAAGGAGTAAACTCACACATCAGCTATGTAAAGGGACAACATTCTGCAGACACAAATCAATACAATAATGGGACTGCATTCATAAAAGTTGCTAAAGAATATCACTGGTTCTTAAAATCTTTGCGACACACGTCATTAAAAAATAGTTGCAAATAAATTGTTATTTTATGAATATACATGTGATAAATAAACATTTTCCCAACCATACAGCAATGGATTTCAAGCCGGTGTTAGTATTAGGCCAATACAATTAAACCACAAACATAAATTAAATGTTACCTCTCAAGAGGATTTTCCCTGGTTAAATACTTTTAACAAATAAAACAAAAATACTGCTCTGTATTTTATTTCAGCGTTGTTGATTTGGCCCTATTTGGGCAATACTTCTCTTTTTAAAGTATACTGAACTGCTATTAACAAAAAAGTATAGTACTCATGTACAGTAGCAAGAAACAAGCTCCAATGTTCAGAAAGAAAACCCTGTCATCCAGTTATAACAGAAACCTAGCAAGAAACAAAATTGTTCTATATGAGTTGTCTTGATGGTTACATTTTTAGACTTCTTTCTTTTACCTTGCATGTAATCCTATTAGCTACCACACACACTTCATATAGTTTTTACCTGTCAGAGTGCTAGGTAGGTAATATGACCACAGGTGAGTAAAATATCACCTTTACAAAGCCACACTGATGAGAAGGAGATGCCTTTTCCCAGAGCAGATGGCTGCTTTAGTTTTTACTGCTGACAAGAAGGATCATCATAAAGACAGCAAGGCTTTCTTAAATGTATTTTATGACTTACGTCTGGTTTCACAGACCCGGATTAGCATTCACCTTGGAGCATTTTACCTAGCGTAAGATTAAGTAGTCCATGATTAGTGCTAATCGGGGTCTGTGGAACCAGCCATGAATATTTAAGATAGGGAAGACTTAACCAATAAATTTTAAGTCAGATGCAGCATTGATTATAGTAAAATGATATACATTTAAAGTATATTGAAGTGCCATTTAAAAAAATAATCTAATTATCACTGCCCTTTAACTCAATATTAATCTCACTGGCATTTTCCACCAATATAAAGTACAATGGTAAGTGCAGGTTTATCAAATTAGGGCAGAGGTATGAAGAAACTAAAAACCTTTAAGTATTAAAGTTGTTTGTTATCGGTACATTCCTACATGACTGCAACTGTCTAAATATCAGTGCCCTAAAGAATTTACCAAGACCATCTTCAATGATTAAGTCTTCTAGGTGTCAATTTCTTGAAATCTACAGGTCACAGTATTCCCAATACAGTACTAATGGCTGATAAATGTATTTACCTCACATTCATTAACTTTCTTTAAATACTTTTAAAAATGATATTACGATATTTTCTATTATACTATATTTAAATCAGGTAACTTGAAAGGCCGCGGGTATGGGTACTCTGAAAACACACTAAGTGAGAGTACAGCCTCTTCATCCCTGCAGGGCTGGCAATAGGTCAGCAATGGTCTCCACGTAATAATCCGGGACCATGCCTGTCCGCTCAGGGCAGTGGCTCTCTTGGTGGGCTGTAGCCTCATCCAGATGGGAGACTCCAGTGAGGGTCAGCAGGGTCTTCAGGCCACAGTTGGAGCCCAGCAGGATGTCAGTGTCCAGCCGGTCACCCACCATCACTGTCCGGGCCGGGTCGATCCCGTACTCACTGACTACGCAGTCAAACATGAAGTGGCTCGGCTTGCCAATGATCTGAGCCTTGCGCTGGGATACCGTTTCCACAGCTCGGACCAAACACCCTGTGCCTGAAGAGAAAAAAAACAACAGATATATATATATATATATATATATATATATATATATATATATATATATATATATATATATATATATAGACACACACACACACACACTCACGATGCTCAACCATGTGGTATATAGTATTACTAACGTTAAACCAGTTCAATAATCAATACTCCCCACTGATAGCTTTTCACAGACAGAAAAGGCTGCAGTTTAGACTGGCTGCATGAAAGATGGGAGCACATACAACTGCACATGCTGTTGCATGCTGCATATTACCAAGTGCATGATAACAGTGGAGATATGTCAGCTCTTCTTTATTTATTTACCTCTGTGTTGATCAATTCTAGTTTTAAAAAACATATCTAAATAAATAATTAAGTAACAAACACAAAGACATTAACAGACCTGGCACTGCCCTTCCTCCTTCCAACGGCAGCCTGGTATCAGTATTGGTGCCCACAAACAGACAGTTAGGATTGTCGAGGTATTTGAGCGCTTTGGTCAACTTCATGTAGCTGAAATGCTCATCAAACCCCACAACCACGGCTTTCACCTCGGGGTCCAAGGGAACATCAGCCCAGTCACTTTGCCCACCAAAGACTGGGTCTGGACCAGACCCTACTGTCTGAATACCTGCTGTTTGTAACTCCTTGCTTAGGGCATTGCCGCCTACAAGATACACTTTCCCGTCTAGTTTTGCGATGTGCTTTAGGAACACAGCCGAGCAATACGCCGTGCCAAACACCTCTTCAGTTTTAGCCTGAAACCCTAATTTTGCCATTTTCTCCGCATACATCTCCCTGGTTTTGGTGCTGTTGTTGGTGACAAAAAACACGCGTTTGCCGTTCTTTTTCAATAAATTGATCACCTCGGGGGCACCCGGGATGGCCTCGTCCCCACGCCATATAACCCCATCGCAATCAAATAGAAAATTGTCTACCGAATTCAGCAGCTCTTGGATCAGAGGGCCGCTAAGCCTAGAGCATTTAGAGACAGCCATCTATCTGACAGTATGAGTGCACAGTGCTCGCTTGCACAATCCAAGCTACAAGTAACCTACAAGGCAGTACCTGTCAAAGTCTATGGCTAACGTAAACGGCAAAAAAATAAATAAATAAAAAATCGGCGAGTGACGATCTCATTCCGATACTGTAGACAGCTTTTCAATTCGCTATAGATCCCTCACATTGGGGATGACCTTCCTGTGTGATTTACAAGGTTGCCGACTGTACTTCCGCGCTTACTGTTAAAGGCATAGGCTTCAATTATAAGTTCCCAGTGAATGGTAATTGCTGCCATTTTAAATGACACATAAATAGCCAAGCAGATCAACAAATAAAAACACGAACGCAACTTAAAATACAAATTAGAGAAGCACGATTGTAATTCACTCTTAAAACGCCCGGAAGATTAAATCTAATACACCACTACATTTTCACTGTTAGTGTTATGGAAATATATCACATGTTTACGATATTTGCATTTTTTTTTAATACTGTGAACTTGGGCAAGTCATTGTGATTTCATGTATAACCTCTAACACTGTCACACAGCTGCGTGACATGCAGTACTATGCAAACATTTGACAGTGTGACTAACACTTAAAGCGGAGGGGGGGGGGGGGGGGGGGGGGGGGTCACATTTAAACAAGTAACTCGTCATTATAACTAACTAGCTCTTTGGGGGATGGGAAGTGGGCGCTGCTGTTTATATTATGGTATTTAACCAACTTTTCATCTATGTGTTCACGACTCGCCTCTCAGCCCTCCCTGTTGTTATGACGACCAAGTCGTAAATCCGCCATGTTTTCCTGGTTGCGGCGTTGCGACACAGACGGAGAGTCTGGGCGAAATGAATGTAGAAAATAATACGGCAGAAACAGAAAGCGAGCCGGCGGTACACGGTAACATCATCACAGTCCACACCACGCTTGGGGACGAAGGTTAGTACACTGGCGTTTTTAACATCAATAAGTTGATTATTTTATTGCAGTTTGCATTCTCAAGCGGCGAATGGTGAGAGCAGGCCCAATTTCCGGGCCTCACTTACTGTTTGTTACAGAAAAGATTGGATGGTATGTCGGTTACATTTCCAGCCAATAAAATGATTGAAGCAATTCTGTCAAAAAGCAGTCCAATATTATAAATAAAGTCTCCATCACTGCCGAACAGTACGTGTGTTTTAGGTTTGTTTTGTAGGTCCACTTGTCTTCTTGTGTGTTTTATAGTTTAAAATAAAATGAAGTGTTAATATATTCAGTACAGATTAAAAAAAAAAAAACATTGAGATGTTTAAGAATTGCCTTTGATATAGACAAGCGTGACCCCACTAGCCCCAGCATGAAACTGGACTGTATTATTATACATTGGTCGGAAATATATTGTTAGTGCCGAGAAGAAAAATTTATCACAAAGTGTCCTATTACTGTGGATATGAGCTTGTTTTTACAAATGTGCCTACTTACACTATAGTGGTCGACTCGGACTTTGAGTTACTAACAAGTCACAATCAGTAGATGGCAGCAAAGGCCACGCATGGTCTGACTGGTTTAGAAGATGCCCTTCACTTTAATAGATTGGCATAGCCTGACTAATATACAGTTGTGGCAGGGCAAACACCCATAATGGAAATAGTGTGTTAAATCTGTCGCTGCCAACAATCACAGGTGTGGCCATTCCACAATTAGGTAAATGAATGCTAACTGGGGCAAAGCCACCTGTATAAAGGGAGAAATCCTGTGTGTGGTGGAGGACGTTTAGGTGAGTTTGGAACTGTTTTTATACTGTAGTTTGAAGTCAGTATTGAAAGTGAATGCTCTGCTTATAGGTGGTTGTTAGATTGTTTTGAGTGGACCTTTTATTTTGGCCCTTGTGCCTTTTTCTTTGTGTTCTTTGTAAATAATAAACGTGTACATGCATGCTTCTACTGCAGCTTCTTGAGGCTCCTTTTTGCCAGTACCGTCTTGGGCTACAGCACTAGCCTGCCACAGCATTATAGATCTCTATTAGCTCACTTTTTTTTTCTTCAACTATTCATTTTAGATGAAGATGTGCATAAATGTGGCCGCTGCCAGTGCGAATTCACCTGCCTCGAGGCTTTCATACAACACAAACTGCAGAACAGCTGCCAGCGCAGCCATGAAGTCATGCCCTCCAGCTTGGGCAGCAAGTACAGCCAGGAGGACAGCCAGGTAAACCAACAGGTCTGGTAATCTATCAGGAAACCCTTGCCTCTTAACTTCATTTTAGACTATAAATTATATATACTGTACTATACATGTTTTTATTTGAACATCCTTCCAGTGTGTCATTTATATAAATTAGTTATTTTGCAAAAAGTTACATCCTGTTTTTTCTTTCTTAGCAGGTTGTGTTGTCAGAAGAAATTACTGTTGCAGCTATAGTAGTGGATGATACTAATGTGCTGTCAGACAGAGCTGAAAGATCAACAATTGTAGGTAAGTTGGGGATGCATTAGTTCAAAGTATTTAAAGTTGATTTTTAAATGTGGTAATCTTGCTTTTGTCAAGGCATAGCTTAAAGGGTACATAAGGACCTTTTTATTTTATTGTTACATGTTCCCATGTGTTGCTACAACTGTTTACGTGAGGTGTGTGTTTGTTTTAATATATATATATTTTTACACTGACCACTGTTTACACTTAAATTACATTCCCTGCCTCAAGATGGCTTCCCATGTACCTGCATGGACCTCTCGGAACTACATTTCCTGTCATCCTCCTGCTCAGTGGTAAATCCATCTGTTACATTTGTGAGCAGGAGGATGATGGGAAATGTAGTTCTGAGAGGCCTGTGTGGGTACATGGGAATCCACCTTGATGCAGGGAATGCAATTTAAGTTTAAATGGTCAAAATATTAAAAAAAAAACAAACAAACATTAAAACAACACACACCTTACGTAAACAACAACACATGGGAACATGCAACACAATAAAATAAAAAGGTCCTTATGTACCCTTTAAATGTCATGGGATCTAGTATTTAAATATGCAATTGGATGGAAAGGGTGATTGCTACCATTGTTGTTTTCTGTATTTCTGTGACACTAGTGGTTGGATGGGGGTGTTTTTATTTTTTAAATTTTTGTACCAGGAAAGACTGGGATGGGATCCTTTACTATCCTACATTGAACATAATTATTTTTCAGACAGGCATGCTAATGCTGGTGTTTCCAGTAGCTTGCAGCAGCACCAAGGTGAGGAGTCAAAGAGGGCTGGTGAGGACGAGGAGGGAGAGACCAGCCAGGACAGCACAGAGGAGGTCAGCAAGGTGGAGGCTATAAATGCCAAGCTGACGGTTAACAGAGATGGGCGTTATGTGTGCCAGCTCTGTGAGAAGACCTTTAAAACGGTTAGTTGTGGTTAATTGCTGAATGTCATGTTAATCTTGATTAATTTTTAGGTTATTTTGAGAAGTCAAAATTGATATCCAATGCAGTAGTATCTATAATGCTGTACTGAATTAACCGCATATATAATTGTTATATACATGTGTTCCATATTTTAGGCAAATATCCTGAGAGCACACTTAAGTACCCACAGTAATAAGAAAAACTTCATGTGTAAGCTTTGTGGAAATGCTTTCAGAACAAAGGGCTCGTTGATACGCCACAATCGACGGCACACAGGTAAGAGATGCCCACCTAATTATATTGTAAAATAGTAATAATGGTACTTAAATTGGCCAAAAGACACTGTAAAGGTTAAAGGCAAGTTGAGTAATTTTATGAGTTACATGTATGTCCATAATATTTTTAAACACACTATTGTAAGATAAATAAAAGTACTTAGACGTGTTAGTGTTTATCTAAGATTTTGCTCGGTTTCCTTTTAACTTCTTGGTTAATGGATTAGTTGACTACTTTGTTTTTGCAGATGAGCGGCCCTATAGATGTAACATGTGTGGGTTATGCTTCAGAGAGTCTGGAGCGTTGACCCGACATTTAAAGTCTATCACACCTTGTACTGAGAAGATACGCTTCCATCAGTGCAAAGAGATACTTGTTCAAAAAGATGGTCAAACAAAAGGTCAGAATACAGAAATTAACTTTTTATTAGTTTAACTCTAGCATTAAATATAAATAAACAATGCTCCTCTCTCTTCCCCCTAGTGTCTATTGATACAGAATTGAATATTGTTCCAACTCATTTCATTAATCCTATGGAAGTACAGCAATCTAAGATAAATGTTGCGACTGACTCTGAGGAGAATGTTTTTCGAGAAGTCCAGGTGCAAATGGAAGTGGACAGCCCTGAAAAAAACCAACAGGTATCTTATAACATTAACGCCGTTTAAGTAAGATATAATTGTAAATACATTCAGTATTATGAGCTGTATACTTAACCTGGGCTGTTGCTCTCCCCTGGGCAGAATGA
Source organism: Polyodon spathula (assembly GCF_017654505.1). Lineage (NCBI taxonomy): Eukaryota > Metazoa > Chordata > Actinopteri > Acipenseriformes > Polyodontidae > Polyodon > Polyodon spathula. Next base: position 10,437,011 of record NC_054559.1, on the reverse strand, counting down.
ACAGAAAATAGATGGTGACAATCTGATTAGCCAGGCAATAATCAATTCGGGGATAACCATGGAAAACGTGAAGGAGGACACTATAGTGAAACATACAGAGGAACCAATGTCTGGAACAGAGGAAACTGAGGCGAGGATGGGCGAGATACAAGTCACGGAAGAGTGTGTTGAAACTGACTCTTTGGACACAGTAAGTATATTGTAATTTGTCAAGCCATAAAACTACTGCAGCAGCAGTGACTTCTTGGTCTATTTTAGGAACAAAACTATTTTCCAAAGATGGTTCTTTTGCTTTTGTTCTCAATGCATTCAACATTTAAGTTCTCTTATTTCTTCTCTTTTCATGAAGATAATGGTCAGTGTTTTCCTTAATTAGCTTCAGGTACATTTATAACAGTTGTTTCTGACCGATACATTTTGATTCCCTTTTGTTTGGTAGGAACTTTCAAGCCGGCAACGTGACCATAAAACCTACAAGTGTCCACACTGTAATCGGGTCTTCAGTGGACCAAGTTACCTTCGTTTGCACGTTAAAGGTCACTTGGGTAAGTAGGTGGTTATTTTTTTCTGCATTCCGTTAGACCTGGGTTGTCTAATCCTGGAGGGCCGGTGCCCTCCTGGTTTTTGTTCAAACTGTACACTGAATTGATTCATTGGACTAATTAAGCTTAAGGGCTTGATTGGTCTAATTAAGTAACTTGGGGCACAGTTGTAGCAAAAGCCAGGAGGGACACCGGCCCTCCAGAACCAGGATTGGCCACCCCTGCTTTAGACCAACTATCCCAAGATTTAATGAAACTGTTACAAGAAATAAGTGCCCATAATGTCAATGAATGTTACAGTAACCTACGTTTTCACTGTGTTCTTTTTCAGCACTTTAATGACTCAACCACACACAACACCTGATTTTTTCAAAGCGCGGTTGTGCTATTTTTATTTTCATAGACAAAAATAAAATAAACAAAACCTAACTCCATTTGGAGTACTAAACCAAACCCTTCCACAGGAACCTTATACTAACAAATCAGACAGCTACTCTGCTTGCCGATTTAAAATGAAAACACACTTTACAGAAAAAGGATTTACACAGTACCTTTTCTTTAGCAACAAACTGTCTGGCTCTTCACACAACAGCAGAGACTGTGCTCACAGGGATATTCAGATACTTTGATATTTTTTTGTCATTCCTTTTCAATGACTTTATCCCTGACTTGCTTTGAAAGTTCCTTGGTCTTCATGGTTGAGTCTTTGCTTGAAATTCACCTGACCAAAACCTCACAAAGACAGGTGTTTTTATTCTGAAATCATATAAACCACTAATATTGCACACAGACAGAGGCCATTCAGCTAATTGTGTGGCTCGTTAAGATAATTTTGTGCACGTGAATTTAGGTTTGCCACAGCAAAGGGTTTGAATACTTTTGCAATCGTGACTTGTCAATTTTTTTTTATATTAATGATCTATTTACTTCTTTTTTTTGTTTGTTTTTGCTTTGAATGTGTGGAGTAGGTTGTGTATATAACACATATTAATTCAAAGTGTCATGACTGCAAGCTTTAAAGCAACAAAATGTGAAAACTGTGAGAGGGTCTGAATACTTTTGAAAGGCACGGTACCTTGAAGTAAAAAAATTACTTGAGATTTAACTGTGTGCAGCTCAACTTGTCACTAATGCACTAAGAAAACTAGTTAATAAACAGTCAGGATTACTGTTTCTGTTATCAGCCACTGTGTAAGTAATACTGATATTTGTCTGTTTAGGGCATAGGCCATTTAAATGCTTGGACTGTGAGAAAGAATTCATCACGTTGTACCTCCTAAAGAAGCACATGGAGTGTCATGTCGGAGAGCGGCGCTTTAAGTGTGGGGAGTGCGGGAAGTTGTACAAGACCATTGGACACGTTAGGGAGCACATGAGGGCACACTCTGACGAGCGGCCCTACTCCTGCTCCGAATGTGGAAAGGGCTACAAGACTAAGGTAATTTTATTATAGCTTGGACCTTGATACATTAATATTCTAAAATACACATCAGAGGAGGTTTCTCAGGGGGAGCCTGGGGAGGCAGTGCCTCCCCCATTTTTAAATTTTGTGTGTGTGTATATATATATATATATATATATATATATATATATATATATATATATATATATATATATATATATATATATATATATAAATTGACCACAAAACATATAGTACAATTAATAATACAAGTATAAGTCTCTGTGTGTGTACATGTGTTAACAGTACAAAAATAGTGATTGTAAGCAATATATCGCCTTTTGCAGGTGCAATTCTAATGGTGGCGCTTCCTCCATGGGCTTTGCCTATCTCGGTTTCTTCCTATTGAAATTGCTTAAGAAACGTGGTGCTTGAACATGTTATCTCTTATTGGATTAAGCGCAGTAATTCTTTTAGTACAGGGAGACAGCACCACCGACCCTGTATTGCACATGTGTGAGAGAGCGAGGATTGAGAACAAGGAGACAGCAAGAAATACAGAGCGTGAGCTAGATGCAATTGGAACTTGACCATTTTAATTATCGCAGTTACACAGATTTGGAAATATTAATATATTAGGAGGAAGCCTTAGTAATTGGAGGTAGGATAGGAGCTTCTTATTTTTTATTATTATTCAAATTGTCTGCTTTTTAAACTTTGTTAGAGTGCTGATTTTAGGTTACTTTTTGCAAATACGGAACATTAACAGCTATTGTAAAATGGCAGATGATCGGCTGTTAAAAGTTCCCTTTCGATCCCTCGAATACACTGAGGTTTGTGTAAAATCTGAAGGTAGGCCTAATCCTGAAATTACTCTCATCAGCTGCTGCAATTTCAAGAATTTAGATTGATCTGTGAAACTCTAAATCAAAGGAGCATGTCAGTGCTGAGATTGACACTGCTGGGACAAACTCGCATCGAACACGTAATAGACGAAGGGGCATGGGTGCTCATTGCAAAACAGTGAAAACGTGAAGAGGAACAGGGCTATTCTTAAACGCTGTATCGATGCAACCACTTTCTTGGGCCGACAGGAGTTGGCTTTCAGAGGGCACAACAAGAGAAGATTCGGCCAACAAGGGAAACTGTCGGGAGCTCGCAGAGGTAATCGCTCGCTATGATGAGTTACTTGCAACTCATTTAGAGCAGTCTACTGTTTTTACTGGAATGTCGGACAATTCAGAAGGATTTGATTTCTTCCGTTTCTTCAGTGCTGGAGGAGAAAAAACGAAGTAAAAAATGTCCCTTTTTTTTGCATGGCAGATTGGTGAAACTACTGATATTAGCTGTCATTCTCAGCTTTCTAGCATTGTGCGATGCGTGGATGAAGCTAGAAGTATTCAAGAGAGTTTCCTCGGTTTCTTTGTTGTAACTAGTGGACGAGATGCGCAGTCAATTTTCAATCTTGTCAGTTCAACAATGGCAGGGTTTTATTATGGGGGGAAACTTGTTGCACAGACGTACAATGGCGCTGCTGTGATGGCATCTCAGTTAAACAGGCTTCAAGCTAAAGTAAGGGAAGTGGCTCCCAGCGATGTCTTTGTACATCGATGTCATCGTCTCAATCTTGTATTAAGCCAAGGGGTAAAATGAATTACACAGGCTAGAGTATTGCAGCAAGAGGCAATGGATGTTGTATTCTGCAAAAACAGGATCGAGAATCTGGTTCGTTCTACAGAAGAGAAAAAATCTGAAGCAGCTTTCAACAACATCTGAGAAACCAGCGAACGTGACAGACAACCCAGCTGATGCAGACACGGGAAAGAGATGCCACTAAGGCGGGTTCGCAGTCGCGCCAAGACATAAAGCTGAATTACAGGGCAAATTTAAGCAGCGACATACAAACTTTGATAGCCTGGGATTCCTTGAGCTGTTGAATGCCGAAGTTTGCAGCAATGAACAACAATTTTCTGGAAAAAGCAATGGGCTGTTTAACGTGGGGATATGCATGATTTTTTTAAATGGAACGTCTGAAAACAGCTTCAGGTTTTTTATTTGGACAAGGAGTTAGGTGGCCAGAGTGGCAAAATGTCTGATTGACTGCGTTGCTTCAAAGGCAATGACCTAGACAAAGCTAAACTGTGCAAGCTGATGTGCTTAATAACAACCATCGGAGCAACCTCGGCCGGTGCGGAAAAAAGTTTCTCCTGCCTCCAAAAGACTGAAGAGTTACACAACAAACAGTATGGGACCAGAACACCTCAAAAACTTTTTATTACATTCTTAAAGCTAACTTTTGTTTGTATAAGTCAGTTTTCAATGTTGTCATAATATTTGTGCTTTTATGTTTATTGTTATTTATTATGAAATTATTATAATTCTACTGAGATGATAATTATTCAGTTGTATGCTTATTTGTGGACATTTGTATGTGATCTACATTATAGTTTTAAATACATTTATAGCTGGGGGGGATTCTCTTTTTCTAATTACATTGGTGGTTAAATGCAGAACAAGGAAGCACTAGCTATGGTGTAGCTCATGTAATATTAATATATAATTAACTATAATTCTCAAAAAACTATTTAAAGCAAACATGCTACCTGTAGTGTTGTATACAGTCGTTTATGTATATCATTTTTAATACAGTAGATTATATTACATTATTGTTTATTACAGTAGATTACCAGCAGTGAAACAGGGAGACAGACCAGAGAGAGAGAGAAAAGGAGGGATTGAAAGACAGAGTAGACCTCAAACGGCCATCCACCCAGTCTGCCCTGCTGTGTGACGCTTTGTGATCAGAGAAAGGGAGGGAGAATAATACGTCTTCAGCTAACCACCCACCTAGGGAGCCTTTTCCACACTAACACCAACCTGTGAGCTGCTCTGTGACACCCTTATATACACAGGTAGGCTCCTTGTGACACACACCAACACGCATCAGTGCCGTACAGTTGGGTTCAGCCACAACTCAAACTCACTAATTCTCCACTCGCAGTCCCGCCTCCCCTGCCACATAACTCACCAGCCACCACCTGATATATATATTTAAGTATGTTGTTGTCTTTAAGTTATGCCCGTTCTCTTTTGTTTTGTTTTTAGAATGCATTGCAGGTACACGTACGGACTCACTTTAACGAGAAGCCCTACATGTGCCAGTTCTGCTCGCAGGGTTTCAGGGAAAAGGGCTCTCTGGTGCGGCACATCCGCCATCACACAGGAGAAAAACCATTCAAGTGTAACAGGTGTGGACGGGGCTTTGCAGAGCACGGCACACTGAACCGACACCTCCGAGCCAAAGGTTGGTGGCTCTTACTGTTTATTGAAGTTACATGTTTAAATTATTTTTGTTTGTGTTAAATACTATGAGATAAATATATACTGTATTTTATTTGCTTTGTAACTAGAACTACTTTACATATTTAGGGGGATGCTTTGTGGGAATGAAGGATTGTAAGCAGGTAGAGGTTTCTGAGGAAGACCCTTCTGCAGGCAATGTTGCTGCAGCCATCATCGCTGATGACCCTCCTACTGTTCTGGTAGAGTTCTCCTCGGTGGTGGCTGACACACAGGAATACATCATTGAAGTAAGTGAAAGAACAGCAGCAGGTACCAGACGTACTCTTGTGCTAATTCTGGTTCTTGGCATCGCCATCCTTTCCAGTTCTGAATTAAATCCAATTTCATAGCCCCAGTTTTTCATTATTTTCTTTAATGAAGTTAAAAAGGCAGTGAGTTTGGATTAAAATCCCAGCTCCGGTACACAGTGCTCGGTCAAATTCCTGTGGTTTTCTTGTTTTAAGGCTCCTGGTGAAACGGCTGAATCGGGTGAAGAAGGTGGACTCGTACAGGATGGCAGCCATCGGGTGAGTCCCTTTTATTGTTTTGTTTCCTTCACTGTCACATTTCTGCTTTTCCTTCATTTCCCATCATCCTCCTGCTGACCCATGTAACTGAAGTGGATTTACCAATGAGTAGGAGGATGATGGAAATGTAGTTCTGAGGTCCATGCAGGCACATGGGAAACCACCTTAAGACAGGGAACGCAGTTTAAACGTTTTTTAAAAAGTGGTCAATGTAAAAAAATAAATGTAAACAATACACAGACCTTACTTAAACAGTTGCAGCAACACATGGGAACATGTAACACAATAAAATAAAAAGGTCATTATGTACCCTTTAATTTACAATCTATGTTCTTCACTTAGGTTGGAAGGCACATAATGAATGTGGTACAGCAAATAGTGAATCAGGCTAACTCCGGCCATCAGATTATTGTTCAGAATGTCGCAGCGGATGAAAATGCTGGGATATCTGCAGACTGCATGGATACCATCACCATAGCAACGCCAGAGAGTCTCACTGAACAGGTTGCCATGACATTGGCCACTGCCATAAGTGATGGCACTATACTGACAACAGAGGGCAGCCTGGATGCTGGGGATGGGGCTGTCGCCATGGTGGCTTCACAGGACATTGAGATAATGGAGCAAACTGAGGAATATGTCATTGCTTCACCAGAAGTGGAGATTCAGACAGTCATCATTTAAGACCAGTCATATCTTATTGGTTACTTGCGATTCAGTGTCATATAAACCATTATTCTGTGCATAATGTGTAATAGAAAAAAAAAAATCAGTAAATTGGTTATACAGGGATGCTTTAAGCCATATAATTGCAACATGTCCATGTGTTTACATAAGTCTTACTTTTGTTACTCCATGTTAATTGATTGATCTTTTAGTTTTGTCTGCACTTGTACTGCCTTACACAATTACAGCTGTAATAGTCAACCCTGTTACATGGCAGCAACTCATCAGAGAATAGATGGCAAGGCAACGGGCAAGCCTTAAAAAAAGAATATGAATAATTTGTGGTAGAAAATAGGAAATGTAAAAGGTATTATTAACAGCAACACAGATGGAATATCTGTGATCTGGTCAAATATTCAATTGTTGCAGATTGATGGCAGGCCTACTGGTAGTCTTTCTGGTGCTGTTGTTGTTTCGCAGTCAGATGGCCATTACACTGCTGCAATCATTCCTGGTTTACTCATTTAATAGGCAGTTTGTTGAAAATTGAGAATACCAAGGAGAAGCAGAGCTGGAAAGTAATGAAACCTGGAACAAAAATCTGTAAAAAAAAAAAAAAAACAAAAAAAAAAAAAAAAACCAACCAAAGAATTTCAAAATAAAAAAAAAAAAAAAATAGATATAGAGATATAGAGATATAGAGATATATATAGATTATATATCTCAGTATCTCAGATTTTCTATCAGCGGAGTGAACTGCCAAAGCAGAAAAGGTACGCTATTGGAAAATGTTACAGGAAAAAATTAAGTGCCTTTTAAAGAAAACCTAAAGACACCAAGCAACATTTATTAACAGCTTACATGATCCCAGGAGCTCTTATTCCAGTCAAAACACATTACTAAATATTTGATCGGTCAAAGCAAAAACTCCTTAATAGACTAAAAATATAGTGGTTTGCTGTGCGTGATGTCTGTATTGTTACGTTTGTTTCAGGGATTTTTGCTCTTGTATTGTTTTATGCTTACTGCAACCATGTAGCTAGATTTAGCTTAAATGTCACATTTTGTAGTACTGTAAATATGAATATGTATTGTAACCTATCAACCACCTACCTGTACCTTGTCAGTGCTTTTAATTAAATGATACTTCACTGATTCAGTGGCTGAGTTCTATTGCTTAAAATATTACCTCTGACAGAGAATTTGGGCCATTCTATTTCTCAGTGCCATTACCAAAAATAGTAACACAAAGATAAATGGCACCTGAATTTAACTAATTTAAGTTATGAAATATAATAAGTCGCAAACTGAAAACCCCTTTTGATATAATTGTGTTCATTTGCTTACAAAGTGTACCACCAATATTAAAATAAATAAATACAAATAAGGATATTTTTCACCATCCAGGGGGGATCAAAAACCCCAGCATGAAGACTATTTGTGTGAATGTCAGGAAAAAGTGCAGTATCTATAGACGCTTGTCCTTTCCATGCAAATGGGGTTGCAGCATCCCTGGCAACAATTACCTGTGATGAATTCACCTGTATAACAAAGAACAGCCTAACAGACTGGAGGACTAAGTGGAGGAGGAGCCTGATTGCTAGGACAGTGAAGTGGGCTGCCTGAACTGAGAATCAACAGGTACAGCACAAAGTATTTGGTGTTGAAGGCTCCGATGCAGACACAGCTCCAAACACAGTGGTGATCCAACCTGTGGACACATGTTGCAGGCTCCTGTAAATAAAAAATTAACAAGGAGGTATTCAGTCTGGAAAACAGTGTGGTGGGCCATAGTTAATACGAGTGTTCCAAATCTTTTTTTTTTTTTTTTAAGGTGCACATAAATTCACTGCTATGCAAAAAAAAAGAATACGTCCGTAATACTTAGTAACTAATTTCAGTAATTTATTTATATGTACTTATTGTCTATTATATCTGAAAATTCTTATTTGTATTCATTTTGCACAAACCACTAACTTTGTAGTTTTAGAAATAGAGTGGGCTGAAAGAGACAAAGTTATGCTTTGGCATATGCTTAGTTGAAGGCATGTAAATATTTCAATAGTTGTAAAGGATAAGAATCAACATAGACTAAACAAAACCTACGATCATTGCAGTATTAATAGACTTCTCTAGCAGGTCATTCTTACGCAGTGTTTAGATTGGGTTGGCTTTACAGGACGCAAGCAGGGCACAAAACACCCTGATGATACATCGCTTGGTGATATGAGTGCAGCACTAAGAGAAGAAGTACATTTTCACTGTTAACAACACATGGGGCACGATAAGGCTTGGTAAACTTATATAAAATATCTCTGCAATAACCAAACATATCATAGGCAAACTCGCCATACACAGCTGCTTCTAGCATGAAGTGCAGGTTGAGGGGGGAAAAAAGAGTATATGAAAAAAAAAATCATAACCTCTAATCCTGCTAGTTTGAATGATACCCAATTACAGTCAAATGATTTTACTTCATAAATGTGACCACAGTTTTATTATAAAGTAATATATGTAATATTTAAATGAAACATTGTTATTGTGAAAGAGCATGTGGAGAATTTGATTGGAAGCTGTTTGCAGCCTTTCAGGAACCAAATGGGAAATTATCTGTTTATGCAAAAGGTTCATTTGATTAGGCATGTCTAACAAAACAACTGAATATTATTTAAATAGACTTTAAATGTAAAGCGTTAAATGAAAACCACTATTAAATGTAACAATTCAGCTTATGCCTATTTAACAGACTACTTAACAACAGCAAACTGCTTCTGGACTTAAATACTGCAGCACTTATCAGTTTGTGTGTCATGTGGTCACATCACGTAGTTTAACAAACTGAATAAAAATGTCCCTCACACTCTTTAAAATAGAAAATGTATTTGGTTTAACAGATTTTTTAAAAAATAACATGTCTTCTTGTAAACAGAATGTTTAACATTCTCATTTTGACCATTATTTGTTATTTGTTCCATTATCTGTCTACAGGGGAAACACTGCATCTCTATAGCAACAGCCCACTTTATCTGATAAACATCATGATGCTCTCAGCTTTGAAGCTGTGGCTATTAATTCAGTTTTAAATTAGCTGCCAACACTGCAATTGTAATAGCAGAAATATTTCAAAGAAGAACAACCCAGTCCTTAGGCAAATGCATGTATTATAAAGTTTACAAAGTAGACAATTGAAAGTTTTTTTTTCAAAGTGATCAAAGAAAGAGTGCTGCATGCATTAACATCTATAATTCATCAGAAGTAGCAATGAGGTGTTATGGACTAGTATTCTGAAGAGCTCCACTATGTAAAAGAGAAGCAACCGGTCTTAAGAAATCTTCCCCTCAAAGATGATTCAACAGTTTCCAGAAAACAGAATCTACATGGATGGGACTCTCCCGCTCCCTGCAAACTTAACATCAAGAATAAGCAAACAGTTGGTGGAAACATCCCTGTCTGAATATAAGGACAGACTGCCGAGGTTGTAAGTACGCAGTAGCCTTTAGAATTTGATTATTGCATTTACTTTACATGCAAAATCGTTGCACAGTGCATCCACCTCTTTACTATACAATGCACCTGTTCTGATTCCCTAAACTAGAAAGCATTCTCAAAGAGTTTTGATTAATTTGCTGCTTTACTCACATTGGTTAGATAAATGGAAAGCTTTTCAAGAGGAGATGGTCTTTTTCCTGAATATTTTCAAATTAGGGCAATGCATGTCAAAAGAGATACCACATAAATTAAGAACAAAGAAGGAAAGTCAATAAAAAAAAAAAGTTTAATATTAACACTATAGTTATCCAGGGTATCCAAGATGTTATATTGCAACTTTTAAGCCAAAAGGCTTATCCTCCAGATTCAACTGTACAGAACAGCACAATGGTCATGATGACCCAACCTGTTCACTTAGCATAAAAACAACATGTAAATGTTAAAAAAATGTAAATCAGCCTGCCAAGAAATGGTACCTAGTTAAATTGGATGCTTTAAATGGGTTTGCATTCTTTTTTGAGTAGTGCATGCATTTCAGGAACGTTGTTCAGGTCTGACTTAACAATATAGTCGTACACTTGCCACCTTTTTATTCAACAAGTAATTAAATAATGTGGTTATAAGGTTAACGTTGTGACATGAAATAGTTGAAATCCAAGCTAAAATAACTATGTTCTTATTTGCAAACAATTAAATCCTGATTTTTCTTTTTTCCCACAAACACCATGGCAGTACACAGGAATATCCCCTAGAAAGTGTCCTTAGAGCATCAGATGATTCTTAATGGTTAGGTTAAAGGTTATGAATTGGGTTTGAGGTTAGGTTTTAGGGCAGGGGTTGCTTAAGGTTAGGGTTGGGGTTGAGTTAGGGGTAGGGTGGCTTCATTTCGTAGCGTTGCCGAGCTCTGGAGGTGAAAGGTAGGACTAAATGGCTATGCCTTAGAACATTAGTGCACAACTTGGTCCTGGAGGACCGGTGTCCCTACAGGTTTTTATTCCAACTGCATCCTAAAGTACTTTATTGGACCTTATTAGAAGCTTAATTGGTCCAATTAACTACTTTAGAGTATAGTTAGAACAAAAACCAGGGGGGACACCAGCCCTCCATGAACCGAGTTGTGCACCACTGCCCTAGAATCATTTGATGCCCTCAGGACACTTAAAGCCTAGGGGTATTCTTTTACGCTGTGAACACCATGCGGAAGCGTTTTCAGACAGCCAAACGCAGGTTTGCATTCCTGGAGACTTCTGCCAATGGCACCCATGATTGGTTGCAATGTACCTCAACCCCTGGTAACTGAATCACCTATTGTTTACTGTACGTGTTTAACCGTGTAAAATGCATGAATAGTACAACAACACGGTATGCTTCAAGTCAGTTGTGAAGCATTAACATTTTTAACCTATGATAAAATAAGTTAAAATCACAGACAGCACTGTTTATAAAGTTTTAGTTCACTTTTAAAAATTGCAAGGTAATAAAGTACAGTCAGACAAGGATTGTAAATCACAGAGAAGAAAGCAAAGTTACTGTAGCAAACTTGTCAGGCTCGGACGAGTTTTTACTGCTAGACCGAATCACTTCATTTAAATTGAACAGTTGTCCGATGTACTTTAGTATGTTAAAAGGAACTACCCAATGACTTCTAAAATGTCTTAAGATGTTAAATAGTAAGTAGAGCGGTTTTGAAAAATGTGTAAAATTAGTTATACGTCCCCCTGTTACAACTGCTGAAATAACTTGTAATTTTTCTTTCCATTGTTAAGTTTTTACACCTATAACTTTAAAGTCTGTTTCAAAGCTATTTTCAAAATGTCTGCTCTAGTGCACTGGAGTTTTCTGTCCTCTAAATCACTACAGGAAGAGCAATTTAAAAAACATAACAAGTGCTCTGGCTTTTCTGTTCGGTACCCCATCATGAATCGTTATTGCTGTGTTACCTGTTTGACAATAATCCTTAAACTATCAGAGCACTAGAGCGGATATTTTAAAAAAAACAACAACAAAAAAAAAACTTTGTAACAGACTTTAAAGTTATAAGTAGAGAAAGTTGTCAGGATGTTAACAATAAAAAAAATACTGGTACTTTATTTAAACAGTTGTAGCAACACGTGGGGACATGTAACGTTATATTTTTTGGAGCCCCGCTATTTGCTCTAATCCCAGTAGGCTACAGTGCACAGAAGAAAAGGCATTAAGGATAAACTGAAAAGTTTTCAATATTATAAAACTGAAATTAACAATAACTTACAGTATCGGTCAGATACACTATATAATGCAATATACATTGTCTCAAACTAAACTAGTAATTAAAACAATGCAGTTTGTATTAAACACTTTCCAACATTTCTATCAGCCCTACAGTTATCAGAGGATTTGATTTTGCAGAATGGAAACACTCCTTACATTCACCCCTTTGGGATCTCGTTCAAATCTCACCAAGAGACACTGGATTGAGTTCTGTCAAACTGGTTCAGGGTTTGAAGACCCTATATAGCCTTGAGCCTTCGGTCCTCCTTGTAAACATTCAAACACTTTAATTATAATATAGGTTGAAGAAGAACTAAGCAGCTACTCAGATATGTATATTGCTGCTGTCAAATAGTGGACTACTGTACAGCATAAAACATTTAAAAGTAGCACCTAAACAAGAAAAAGTTACTCTGTACTTAAAAAAGATCCATACACATGGCTACCAGACATATTGTACTACAGTACTGTATTATGTTACAGCTGTGCTTGTATGCTGCAGCATAAACCTTTATGTCAGATATTCTTTCTGAGGCTATTGGGGACTGCTTGCATACTCAATGGCCTATTAGGTTACAGAGGCTGGATTGGACTAGCAAGGGAAGCTTGGACTAGTGCCATCAGATTGTACCTGCTCCCAGACGCTTTAAAGCCACTCTGATGCTTTTTTGTAGGGCACGTTAAGCTTTCTTTTAATCTGCGAAGAGTTCTGCTGGCTGCTGGTCACTGTGCACAAGGGTAAGCAAGCAAATGCTTTATGTTCTTCTTTTGGAGTCCCAGTTTTAATAATGTATTGACTTGAGCATGGAGGCAATTGAGGAATGCAGATCTACAATGTGTTTACGTGTGGAGCTTTTCATAGTTGCTGTTTTTAAAACGTGAATGTCATTATTGCAAATGTGATTCTATTACTTATAAATTAATAAAAAAAACTAGTCATCTGTCCTATAGAATCTTTATACTGTACAGTACGAAACAAACCTACTGTTGCTATTCTGGTTTACTCTTGTAATGTGTTCATTGGTGTGTTTTTTTAATGTAGAATTTGTTTTTAGTAGCTTGTGGTGAGCTACCTCTAGTGGGTGATCAATGTTATGACTGTTTACCAATATAATGCCTTCACAAAAGTGCTCTATTAAGCAACTGGCTCTTCGAACCCTCATATACTGTACCTTGTTGACTTTTAGTCGATGCAATACAGCAAAAAAGAAATACAGCTCAGTGTAATAGCAGCTAAGGGTGCCACTGTAGTTTTAATTTGTTGGCGTTTCTTCAACTTAAGTAGAATCACTAAATTATGAATGCGTTTCTACCACACCCTCTGGCTTTCTTTCATTAACTCACGCCTCACAGCCAGTCTGTTTTTACGTTGTTGTTATTGTTGTCTTGCTGCAAACTAAAATCTTTCTTAAGAAACACCGTAACTGGCCTGGAGGTGTTGCTGTTTCTGTATTTCAGTGATGATGGTTATAACTGGTAGCATTTCAAACAATGTATTTGTTTTTTGCAAACGTGGCTAGCGATTTTTGTCTCTATTGTGGGGCTGCTGTTACATTGTTTTGTTTTTTTGTCAGCGATATACTTTAGTATTTTTCCTCTTCCTTTAGTTCTGCAAGTTCTTATGGAAGCGCTCTAGCTAGCCATGAATACTTGTAAATTAGTCATGAATAGTAAGAACTCTCCTTCCCTGTTTCTGTAAACGTGACAGTGACTAGTTTCATATTGTATGTGTTGAAAACAACTTTCGTAGTATTGCAGAGGATGTATTTCCATATTTTTAAGGGGGAAATGTTTAATTACACCCCTGAATACACATTCCCCTCCTCCTATTTCCTTTACCACCTAGAGCTGCAAGCTGTAGTGTTAAAAGTAGGTTAAGCAACATAGTGGCAAGCAGTTTTCAGCGCAAATTACCTTTAGGGAATGTAAACCGGCAGTAACATTGCAGCAAGATATTGTATAACCTTACTGCTATTTGAAATAGGTTGCACTGTATATTTGGCAGGGAAAGCAAGTTAAATCACAGTAAAACAGTGTAAAAACTATGACTAATAAAAATGCACAGAAAAAGCAACATGAAAAAAGCATGGTAACCTGAAAGATGACCACACCAAATTGCCATGGTCAGCATATGACATGGGTTGACCTTGACGGAGTAAAACTATATTACCCTATTACAGAGCTTTGTGTCCCTCCTGCAAAGAGCCTATCCTGATTAGTATCTTTTTCTACCCTCCAATGTATCTTCTGTTTCTTTCTTTACTGCAGTTTATCTAACCCCAGGGCTTACATTTGACTTACTGTGCTTCACCTATAGCTGCTGCTTATATAGAAAGCGCAATTAACAGCAGAGCAATTGGCGTCCTTCCAAGGTTTGGCACACTCTTTTTTCTGGGCCAATTCTCTATTCCTCAGAGGGATGTGTGTTTTTAGAAAAGGGTCCTCGCAGTATCCTTCTTGTGGAAGAATTATTAAAGAGCCCTACGATGTGTCCTAGTTTTCTGATTAGAACTCTAACAGGACTGGCCGAATTCACCAGAGGTGCCACATGTACTCCGTGATACAAATCCACTCTCTTCCAATCCTTTTTTTCTGCAATTTTTTGACTCACCTTTAAGATGTGCAGCAAGGCTGTGATACCTTGTGCTCCTTTAAATTCCAAAAGCCTAAAACCAGTTGGTTGTTGATGAGAGGGGAATACAAGCCCATGTTCTTTCCTACAGGCCTTAGGTTTGACTCAAAATGAAGAAGTTTCTAAAAAATCGTAAAGGCAGATATTCTAAGCGACAGAGCTCATCTGGGTCTGGTTCAGCGGTCAAAGATTTCTGTAAGTAGATTTTCATTTTGTCTGATATAGAATTTGACCTGCTTTGCAAAGTGAACAAAAGGGCCTAATGTGGTTGCTTTGATTTCTCTAGTAATTCCTTGCTTGAAAGAGTTATATCCAATTTTCTCATCAGATGTTACATATATAATTGATATAAAACCTGTGTGACTCAGGGAACATCTAGTACTGTACATGAGCTGTGTATTGCAAGTTGTTCATTTCAGAATTTTTTTTTTTCTGCTGATTAGCAATGATTTCAGTAGCATTTTATTTGGTTCATAGTATGTGTGCAATATCCATTTATATTTATTGTACGTCAGTCTATCTGTAAAAGCATATGTATAAAATCTACACTTTCACTTGTTTTTACCAAATATATTGCGTCTTCTGCAGCTGCAATTATTTCTTAAAGTGGAGTGCATGTAACTGTTAAAATATAGAGCTACAAAGTGTAATGTTAAATGTTACAACACTAATGGTCCAATGAATTTTCTGTATTTAGTTTACAGTTGGTAGCATTTGTGGTATTGTTAGACAGGGTTAGAGTGAAATCAATCTAGGAGGCATTATCTTTCTGGATATCGGTAATGAATTCAAGCTTGGTATTGGATCTAATCCCTTGGGAATACATGATGTACAGCTATGGCCAAAGGTTTAGCATCACCCTATTTTGCTTCATAAAGTTGAATGAAACCTGCTGAATAATGTTATGTTAACATATTGAATTACTGCTTTGTAGTTTCTCAAATTGAAAAATATGATTATGAGATTATGTTCTTATATATA
This sequence comes from Polyodon spathula, assembly GCF_017654505.1. Lineage (NCBI taxonomy): Eukaryota > Metazoa > Chordata > Actinopteri > Acipenseriformes > Polyodontidae > Polyodon > Polyodon spathula. Next base: position 10,421,180 of record NC_054559.1, on the reverse strand, counting down.
TGGTGATCTAGGTGATGCAAAACTTTTGGCCATCGTTGTACATCACTGAACATGGAAAAGTACCCCTGAAATACTGAAGCTGTTGTGGTTTTGCTGCAGATTACAGCTTGCTAAATAAAGCGTAGAGATGAAGAAAATCAGGGCATCTAAACATATGGGTCGTTGCTGTTCACAACATGCCTGCTGCAAGTTTCAAACTGGACTAAATACATGATTTAACCACTGAATTCTGTCACCTGGATCAAGAAGACCAGGTTTACCCAGTTACTTTGAACCATTTGTATGTGAAAAATATTATATTTCAGTTTTAAGCAGCTTGTCAGTTTAATTTAAGAACTAAAAAGCGTGTTTTTGTTAGTAGTAAACATGATTTTGTACTGTTACATTATTCATTTTATGGTAGTTAAAATGAAATCTCTAGAACACATAAATTATACCTCACATGCATCATTCTTTATGGCTTTTTGCAACCTTAAAAAAATATGGCAATTTCATTTTTAAGGTTAGGGTAAGGGTTAATTGTATGAATGCATATACAATTGTAATCTTAAATCAACAGAAGTAAAAAGGTTATTTGATCTGCCATTGAAGGAGTTTCTTGTAGTAATCCTTTATCAATCCACATGGTGTTGCATTGGTACGTTCGAATATAGAACCCTTGAGCACTGTGGACTAATGAGGAAGCAGACCCCCAATAATTCCTAGTCAGCATTTCTTCAGCCCATTTCAATGCTGTTGTCATGGCTTGGGCTTGCATTCTGATTCCTCCTGCCCAGTCATGTTACCTTCTATTGGCAAGCTATTAGTATAGAGTGTGACCACCAGTATGTGTCCATGTTACACTGGCCTTATACAATTAAACTAGCTGTTCCTCCCCTATTGCCACATGAACTAATAGTAAACATGCACCCTCATGTGAGACTTATTCATAGCTCTCAATAATATACCTAAAGAGAGTTCTGAACCCCAGGACTAGGTACAGGACAAGTTTGTGTTTGCAGTCCAGTGTTCCTTGGTTTAGTTATTTTCTTCCATTTGTTGTGTTTTGCAGTTCTTACGATGCAGGCATCGAACCAGGGCTGGCCGGAGGAGTTTGGTTTCCGAATCATTGGGTCTGGGCCTTGTTATATCCTCTATGTAGAGGATGGGAGCAGCGCACACATTGCAGGTCTCCAGCCTGGGGACCAGATCCTGGAGATCGAGGGGCAGAACGTCTCCTCCATGAACGCAGAGACTCTGATCAGCATGGTGTGGAAATGCAAGAATGTGCCACCCAGCATCGGTGTGGTCTCACGAATCGAACAGGTTGGCAGTATGATTTCAGTACTTGCATTGCCTTCATGTATTAAAACATTCTTCTTCTTCTTCTTCTTCTTCTTCTTCTTCTTCTTCTTCTTCTTCTTCTTCTTCTTCTTCTTCTTCTTCTTCTTCTTATTGTTTACTGCTTTTCTTGCTGCAAAATCATTTCACGTTTTAATGACACTGAAAAAGAGGCCTGTTCATGAAACATGAACTCGCTTTTACAAACTTTTTATACTAAGAACAGACATTCATTTAACAACACATTTGTAGGTGGACATCTCGCCAGGGAAAGATGGCCGTTTTGGGTTCACCATCGTGGGAGACAGCCCCCTACTGGTGGAGGACTGCCTACCAAACTCTCCGGCGGCTGAGTGCGGGCTCAAGGCCGGCGACTACGTGATGGAGGTGAATGGGATACCGGTGAAGCAGCATGAGATCGCAGCCACCATGATCAAGGCCTCGCACGGGAGCACTCTGCGGCTGGGTGTGCTGTGCGTGGGGAGGAGGCAGAAGAGAGCGAGCAGTAGCATTCGAGACTACGATCAGAGCGGTGACAGCGTCCACCAGGAGCGCAAACACAAAGCCCTTGAGTTCAACACCAAGGTAACAGGAGGTGTATATCAAGGTCGTAGTTCAATTGGAAGTTGACTGAGGCATGCTTTTTCACCAATGTTTATAGAATCCAGTTTCGGTATGTTTTGGTGTTTAAGATTTGGCTTCATGTACATCCCAAGTTTGTTGTCACTGAGAGAAATGATTGTCATGTTGATTTAAGAAAAACATATTTCTTGTACTTTTTAAGCTGAGCTTTATTGCTCACTATTGTGGGCATACCTTAGTTCTGATTAAATGATTGTGTCATCAATTTGATGAATGTTTTAACACAATAAAATTACCATCGCACACCCACGCTCGATGGGAGGCTGAACTGTAAATCCTGCCAAAACAGCTTGAGCCTGACCCCATAGTGCAGGGACTATTAAAATTCCCTGTCGGAATTCGATTACCCAAAAATTACAGACTAAATCTACTCATTCCCTGCCCTTAAAAATGCAGGAACGATATGCAAAAAATCTCAATGTTAGATTCTGTATATGCATTTTCTTTTTCAAAATGTCAAGTTAAAATGCATTTGAGAGTTATAGTTTTAAGAAATTGAGGATCATTTGAATTCTAAAAGGTTATCTTCTTTAATAGTGGCTTGGTGTATTCAAATGGCATCTGGCATCTTTAGCTTATAATTGTAATTCTTTATTATCTACAGCATGCAAGTCAGTTAACTTCTTCAGCTATGGTTTTTATTTAGTTCAATTCTTATTTCTCTTATTTTTAATAATTAAATATTTAGTAAAATGTTAACTGGATCTGTAAATGTTAATAGGGTTGCAAAAGCAGATTGTGTAATACATTGAAGCCCAATTTTCAACATATGCTTATAAAATAAAGATTTGAAATTGGGTACAGATGGGCTACTGTATGTACTAAATGCAATATAATGGAACACTTTAAAGGGAAAGTGATTTTAGCCACATGTTTTTTTATTTCTCTCTTGGTAGAGCTTTCATTCTCCTTACTCAACAGCGACTCCTTCTGGTTGAGCCATGGGAGACGGAGTGGCCTACTGTAACTGTAACGCTAGAGTTGCTCTTTCCATTTCTGCAGATTGAGGAGGTGCTGGGAGACCAGCCCGAGGTGAAGGAGAAGCTGTTCACTGTGCTGAAGCAGTACGCAACGGAGCGCAAGGTAGATTACCTGGCCTACGCCCTTCCCATGATCCTCACTGAAGATCTCCACCACCAACTCATTGACAGCATCAGGTAACAGGTGTCTCTGTTAGCATTGGCAGATATCCCAACTGGATACAAAGATTAATTTCAGATGGTGTCCTGTCCCTAAGAAAGTAGATCGTTGATGGCTTTTTTTGATGTGCACAAGTTTCTACATGTTGATAGAGTGATCTCTTACATGACCTTTCTTCTATATTTAGAAGCACTTGCATCACAGTGGTTTCTAAGCAAATATTTTATTCTTAGCCAGTTATTTAGTCACATTTGCATCAACATGGTAACCAGGCAGATCTGTTATTGTTAGATGTGCTGAGAAAAACAGTAAAAGAACCTGCACTGTATTGGTACTGGTCTTGTTTCTATCAATGGCCAGAGATGCTAATGAACTGTTTAAAATGGCAATTTAATGATTGATGAGTAAATCATGCTGATTGCTTCACACATATAAGCAGCCCCATGTTTTAGAACAGGCAAAAAAATAAACTTAGAGTTTAACCAATACTTCCTTTAAGGCGGTATACCTTTGTGTTGGAATACACTGTACGTTTGAAGTTACTTGTTCCCATGTTTACAGACAATTTTATAGATATATTTTTGATCAACAACCCCTATGCAAATTTAAAATGATGCAGTAGGCTGAATTAGTTGCTTTTTCCGCTGTCATTCCCTGTTAAGCCCTACTTGCCAGAGTGCACAAGCAATAGAAATGCTCGGATAAACAAATTAGTGCAGGTTACATTGCATAATCAGTTTTGAGTTGCTGTTTTAACTTAGACAAATAGATTTAATACCTAAGGACCAGTTATTTTCAGATTGGTCTTGGCGATTGTAGGGCTCATTTTAGAAGTGAAATGCACCTCCATTGGTTTCCTTTCTGCTCTCAAGAATTGGCACTTTTTTTTTTAATCCAGTGGAATATGCTTATCTTCCACTATAATAACAGCTGGTTTTTGATACTGACACCTCCTGAGGCAGAAATGAAAAAAAGAATGAAAAGACATTTATACGGGATGTTGTTCTTTGTACACATGCCTCTGATAAGAGCTCTTTAGAATATTGTTTAATGTCCAGTAATGGAACTGCCCCAGTTACACAAGTAAGCTGCAGGTTAAGGAAATGGGATGTCATCCACATACTGTATAGGAAATCCAATCATGTACTCAACCTAGCTACACAATGACAAATCACGAGAGCTTAGCCTAACCTTAATGTTTTAGGATGTTTTAGGAGTTTTAGGATTCTTTTTTTTTTTAGTGGGGTAGCGGGTAGGTAGATAATTGAAGATACTAAATGATGAGTCAATATTGTTTTTTGTCTACCACAGATACGCCAGTATGAAAAGGTTAGAGGTGGCATGTACACTGGATCTTACTCGATTTTTTAAATTTATTTTTTACCTGGATGTAAACTAAATAAAGCCCAGGAGGCCAAGATTTTAATGAGCTTCAAAACTCTATTGTGATGATCCAGCTTTACAAGTTGTTCATTATTGTTAGAGGTATGGACATCAAAGGACAAGCCAACAATTATGTTCTAAGGAGCTTGTATGTGTACATAGGACTTTAGATACTGTGTGTATTTGGCGGACCGTCCATTACCAGAAACCTATCTCCCATGGCATATATGCCCCATTGGTTCCATGTTACTAGTGTTGTATGCAGCAGTCCACTGTGCAGAAATTGTGCTGGTTGTGAGCGATGTCAGTGGGAATTTGAGGAGTGATTGAAACACTGCTCTTAACAACAATCCCCAAATATTTCAGGGGGTCCAGAGAAGGGAAGTAAGAATGTATTAAACTGACATGTTTTTTTTTTTTTTTAAATACACTATAAAATTGATTGTGATTGTAGGATACAACCTGTGTTGGTAACATATTGTGAATAATAATAATAATAATAATAATAATAATAATAATAATAATAATAATAATAATAATAATGTTTTAGTTGTGAATCTGATCTAATATTGAAAAAACAAACTCAAAGCAATGTGAATAAAGTCCAACAGACTCCCTTAATTTTATCGTCAGCCCTTAAATTATGTCATGCCATGTTTATAATAATGATGCAATATCCTTTGCTGTCGATGCAGTAAGATGCGTAGGTTGTTCTTGTATTTGTTCTAAAAAGAACCTGCTCTAATTGTAGTTGGTCTATTTTAGGAAGTGAAGGTACAGTTTATTGATATGATTGCATATATTACAGTCCGGGTTGTCATGCATATGATGAAGTATATATTGATCATCTGCATATTTGCAGATTATACCTGCTTTATAACAGCCAGGCTGTGAGACAGATCCTGGCACTGATTACTCTGCTAAGTTTTGAAAGACAAGACGTTAAGAACCAGTGCATATGGTTCAAGTGATCATCTCGAAAATAATAATTCAAGATGGTTGAATTTCTGGGAAAAGGGGGTGTCATTTATGGGAAATAATTCTGCTGTTTCAGGCTTTTAGCTGCCATCTCATTGTAAACCTTCTTTCCTGCTTTAATAAGAGGGATCAATCTCCAGCTTAAACATCATGCACAGCCTCCCTCTGATTGGCTCGGTCTCCCAGTTGGCATTGGGCCTGTCCTCACTATTTTTATTTTAGGTCACTGCAGCCTAGCCTTGTTTTTCGATGTTCGTATTAAAGGAATGTCAACACCCTTCCCAGGAGCCCAGCTCAGAAACAGGTCGACAGCTGACTTCATAATTCAGAGGAAAAATAACCTTCATAGTCTGTGTGGTGCAGGACAGAGAATAATACCAGTAATGGAGCGGGTGGGGGGCTTTGAATAACAACATGTATTACACAATCATGAGAGTTATTGATTAACGCTCTAAAACTCCTGTATAGAACAATACTGTTTATATTAACAGGTACATGCATGTATAGCAATGTCTGTTTTTCCTGAAATTTATATTTAAGTTTGGTTCATAAAAAACAAAATAAATAAAAAATCTCACTAGATTTGCTATTTTTGGCTCAAATGGATTTACTTCAATTTATCCAGAGCTAAGCTCCTGTAGGTTTTAATTTGCTGTCATTTTCTCTAGCAGTTTGATGTTGGTAACTGTCAGCATGCATGTGCTTTGACAAATTGTTGCCATTCTCAGCCTTTACCTTGCTGTATAGTTCATTTACATAAAGAGATCCATTTTTTTTTCTGGCTAAGATCGATGACAAACTGCAAGAGCGAAAGATGAGCTGTGTTGGGTGAGTAAAATATAACTGCTAAGATGCTTACTTCAATAGAAAAATTAATATGGACTTCTGTCCCAAATTGCAATGACTAATTGCTGTATTTTGTGTTTTAATTGACCCACTGTACAGCGCTGTATGACTTGTGGATAATTCTTAAGAATTTGGGTTACATGGCTATGTGTGCCAATTTTAGCAATCACCTGTTTTGCAGTGTATCTTACAGTATGTATGAAATTATGTATGAATAAAAGGGATGTTTATTAAAAATAGATTTTTCGGTTTTTGCTCCTATTGGCTTTTGCTGTTCTGTGCAGGTTTATGTAGATGAAAGAGAGGACTGGCTTTACCTTTAACTGCAATTTCATCTGATCTATGTAAAACTAAGGAGCTTGCAAGGGTAAAGAGAGCTTCTGTGCATTTGATGTGTGTGTGTGTATATATATATATATATATATATATATATATATATATATATATATATATATAGCTATATATTATAATATATATATATAAAATCATTTTAGTGCTGACCAGGGTGCTAGACACTGGCCTAACTACTGGCCCCTTAGACTACTGAGCTACTGTTTTTACTGGCCCGGGTGCAATTTTACCTGGCCCAATATATTTATATATTTTTTCATGATGGCTTTTATTTTCAGTATGTTTCTAACTGTGTATGGTAACCAAAGAGAGCCCACATCTCAAAAGAAAGTGGCTAAAAGAAGCCTTTCGATATATGTTACTTGAGCCATTTAACATGCTTCTCAGAAAATGAAACTTTGAAAATGTATGCGGATAAATGATACTCATTTTTTCACAAGCAAACATATAGCCGAGCTGTTACCATATGGTCACAGCAACACTAGAACTGAATTATAATAACCCTAATTAGGGATCTGTGGGTCAGTGTAGTCAAATATACAATTACACAAAAAATAAATAAATATTCCAATAGCATATTACACATTCCAGTACACAAAAAAAACAGCCTTATACATGAACTACTAGTAGAAGCATGTCTTTTACTTTTTAAAATGCTGACGCTTAACAAGTTTTATGTCAGCCTTAAACCCGTTGTTATTTGCATATCAAACGTAAGGACCCTAATTAATGATGCAATGCTTGTAATAGCAGCATTCTACAGTAATCGTATTCTGTTTGATATTGTTGCCAAATTTATTGCCTTGTTTTTAGCTAATGTTAACAGATCCCTGCTTGACTGTACACAGCAGCTTCTGCAGCTGTTGCTAGCCAGTCGTGAAACATCTTCCGGGAGCATGGAACCGGCGAACTTTGAATGTGTTAACTGAAAAAAAAAATGTATATAGCAAGTGCTAAAAGAAGTAAATCAAATGTGGGTAACATTGAAATTGGAAGGGTTTATTTAAAGTTATGATGAATATAAAGACATACTAAATGTTAAGCAGAACAATGCAGTGACTAATAAGAAAAGGCAAGATACTTGGAGTTGGAAAGGCAGAACATTACTTTTTTCACTGTCATAATGGAGCCAGATGAAGCCTCCACTCTAAATGTTCGTCTTCTTTTTTTTTTTTTCACATAATTACTTCTTTATGATTTATTGATTTCACTGCTTTCCTTTTGGCTTATTTGTTGTTTAGTTGTACAAAACCCGATTTGTAAAAGATTTGCCATGTCACAGGAACGAGTACCAACACAGCACTTCGGTACATAGTCTCACATTCTGACTGTACAACAAATATGACGTGCTGCGGGAAAGTTAGAATTTGTTCGTAGTTATGTTTTTAAAAATGGTTTGTAAATTAGATTTTAGCTTTTTAGCACACTTGCCCATTTTCCTGGATTCATGAAATGGAAGCCATGTACACTATATATATATATATATATATATATATATATATATATATATATATATATACTAGTTAAATGTTACCGGCCCAGTTGGGCCTGTGGTGCTACCGGCCAAACTGCTATCTCTACCAGCCCGGGCCGCCGGGCCATGGCTAATGGCTAAAGACTTTTAGGACTCGAGTCGAAATCCAGTCGCATTTTTCGTGACTCGGACTCGATTCAGACTCATTCGGGCTCTGTGAATCGAAGATATTAATAACGAGTCCTTTTTTATTTTCTATTACACAAATAATATTACAGTTACTAGGACACCTGTGCACAATGAAAACCCACCCAACAAAACATTATCCAATCACTGGTTAGCCCTGTTGTCTTAGCAGCCAATCATAGTAAGAATAAGAAATTGGAAGCGAGGTAGGTTGCAGTGTACACACACCCCCACTCAAATTCAACTGGCTGTAACCCCCCCCCCCCCCCCCCCCCCCCCCCCACACACACACACACACACAAACCTAACTGCAACTATCGCAGACCAAGCTTTTTTTCCTCTTTTGCATTAAGTTCTATAAGGAATAAATGATGCCAGCATGGTAAACAAGTAAATATTTATTTATCTTTACTAAGCAAAAACAAATAAAAATGTATAATCATACTTTTAGAGCTTCTTAATTCATATCAGAAAGTCACGATGTGATTAAATATTCTGTGCTTTGCTTCTAATCTCCACTTGCAAGCAACGTCAATGAATTCACCTGGTAAATTCAGTCGAAAATTGGCTACCGTCAAATAGACAGATATATCAGACTGATAGGACAGGACTGATTGATAGCAACAAAAAAAGAAGGAAAGAATAACTTAACACTACTTAATTTACCAAAATGAAAATTATTTATTATGGGTGTGGGAAAAACACATTAACAATACACTGTGCAGCATCAACCTAGAAATCTGTCTGTGTGAACTTCATGTTTTTGCTCCATTATCAACCCTCACAAAGGGGAAATACCAGGGGCGGGCGGTAAACAGTGTTCGCTTGCTCGCTGAACCTCCAGTCTCTTATTAATGAACTGCGCTTCCCTTCATTTGGGTGATGTACGTTTCATTTCCCCCTCTCACGTGACACTGGCACATCAACAATGCTGTTCATCCCTGTAGATATATAGAACTAGACGTGCACCATTAAGTCGTCCAGGTACATGATACAATCGGACCGTGGAACTCCCACGAGCACCCGTTCCATCAGGCTCTCATACGTGTCTGGACCATTGCACAAATGTCTGAAGGCCATTACTGGCCAATGGAGAAGATGATCTTCGGCAGTGCGTCTGAGGCCTGTTCGACCTGCCAGTAACCACTGCCCACGTTGAGGGAGCTGAACCAGCGACAGCCCGTGATGCAGTCCAGGGCTGCGCCGATTTTGGGGAGTTTTTATGGGTCACTGCGTTCAGCTTGCAATAATCCACACAGAACTGTAGTGACCGTTCTTATTTACCAGCACAGCTGGTGCGGCTCAGGCTGACCAATGGTTCGATTACCCCGGCAGTGGACATCTCAAGAATCATGCTCTTGGCTGTCTCCCACTTTGCCAAGGGTAATCGCCACGGCCGATTGTAATTGGAGCTAGGGGCGGTTAAGCATTATAGAGGTTCTGCCCCTCTGTGTCAGATGAACTCGCCTCTTCCCTGGCCGATACGGCCCACCATTGCCCCGCTGTCATTTCCCGCTGGTTGGACACTTTGATGCTGATGGTACTGGGTGGCATCATCGGGTGCGCAGGTGACCATGACTCCCGTAAGTTCCAGCAGCGTCTCTCCCCTCTCTCTGGCATGGTTTGCCTGACACCGGTGGCACCCTCATCCCGTCGCTGTCCTCCTTGGCCATCTTGGGTGTCCGGTCTCGCTCAACCCTTTCGGCGTGGGCCAAGGCCTGCTCTAGGGAGGTTTGGGCAGCAAGCCTTTCTCCTGCCTTAACAACTTTATTTAGAAAATATTTTTGCAAAGTATGTTAGCAGGGTGTGATTTGATAGGGGCGTGTCCCTGGCTCTGCTTTTTGTATCCCAGGCTCTGCTCTTTCAGTTTTCATCCATGGCAGGGAAAATAAATTTTGTACTGACAATGCCTTTCTGCTGGAAAATGTGATTTATACATGCAGTATGGCAATTCTGTGTACGTACATGCATCACAGTCACTCCGTTTTTAGTTTGGCAAATGTTGTTTGTAGCATTAGAAGCATACGTTGTTATTGCCTTTTAGTTAATAATAATAATAATAACAATAATAATAATAATGATGATGAAACATGTTAAACAACAACAACATTTGCATGTTAGCATATTAGTGGTGTTTCAACGTAATGCATGCTTTCCTACGACATGGTCCTGAAATGGAAATGCTATATTAATGTTGTATACAGTTCATTTTTAAACATACGCTGGCAGTGAGTAACAGTTACATTGATTAGAATAAATTATGATGGGCTACTGTTTTCTTTTCTGTGCTGTTTACTGGAGAAAATATGAAGATATAAGAAGATATGAAAAGTGTTGTCAGTCAGAATACAATAGTACGATTTTACTGCTGCAGCCCCTGCCTTTTTTTCTGCCTCCACGTTTTTTTTTTTGCCTACCAATCACCACCTCCAGCTCCTTTTTAAAGTTATTGATCATTAATTAGTCAATTTGCACCTGGCCACGGGCTGCAAGTGAAGTTTCGATTAGACAGGGAAGGGAGCCTAACCTCACAGCCCTGCCATATCTAGCACATACTTTGTACAATAATGTTTTAGTTATACCCATTTTTAATTACAAACCCACCAAACTATATTTATAATGAAACAAAACATACTAATTACAGGATCAGGCCTCACCAACCCTGACACAGGGTCCTCGTAGCTGATTGATCCCCGAATTAGAACAGAAAGCTTGTCAGCTCTAATGCCCTTTTTTCTGTTTCTTAAATTAAGAGCATTTTTCTTCTATACAAAAGTCTCCTTCAAATAATTGAATACTGCCTCCAGTCCCCCCTCCAATGATCTATTGTATCGTGGCACAACCTTTTGAAAAGCTATAATCACGTCTTCACTAATGCAGGCAGATGTGCACCATTAATCACAAGTGTTCTATCATTAGGGTCTCTGTTTTTCTAGGACAATATGACTAATATAAATAAAGATTTTTTCTCATACCAAAGAGTAGAATGAGTAATGTGAGACAATAATAGTGATTAAATTAATTTAACAATACAATCATAGTAAGTACATATTAGTATTGTATAAATATTTAAAGGCAATTTATTTTTTAATGGAAATTATTTATTGAAAAGTATTAAAAGAAAGATTTAGTATAGAAAACATTACATATACTCTGCCTATTGGTGTAAGGAGAATATGTAAATTGACAGCTGGGTTTGGTAACCATTTTTTTAGAATGTAATCTCACTGGGCAACATAGAGGACTGTAACAACAAATTCAGGTGATGTCACAAAACAAACATTTAGTAATATGACATCTGAACAGCTTAGCACTTGCATATGAATGTTCTAGATACAGCCAGACATTCATAGTTCATTCCAATGGAATATAAAAGGAGTGATGTCAGAAGCCAAAAGGATATTTAGTTATACAGGGGTGGAAATAAGAATCCTATTGCATAGCAATTTTACCCATTCCAGGTTTGATTAGCCACAGAGTATAGAGCTCAGGTGTGTCTTATTAAACTTATAGTAAAACCAGAAATCAACCAAAATGCTATGCAATGGGAGTCTTATATTTCCATCACTGTTAAGGAATTCAACTTGTTTGTGAGACAAACTAGTCAAACAATGTGGATTGGCTGAAGATCTGAGGAAAGCTTCCAGATGTATGTATGTTTCAAGGGACTTTCACTCTGTTAGCTTGTCTACAGCAGGGGAGTCCAAAGTTGGTCCTTCCACTCTTGGTCTTTGTTCAAACCTTGTTCTAAATTGTTTAAATGAACACATCATGATTGGACACCCCTGCTCTAGAGGAGTGAGGTGGATGCCCCCACTTATGCTAAAGTTGTGTCTTTGTTTATTTCTTCACGTAAACCAATAATTCAACACATCCACAAACCCTAACAGAACAATTTACTGACTTAAATCCCAAAGCAGAGCACAGGCATGTGAGGAGCTGTGCGTGATAATGAGATCCCAGTGGTGTGAAAGGCTGTTCATTAATGTTTGATGCTGTTGATAATAAAGTGTTGCTCAAAGGCATTATCAGAGCTTTATATAGCATATGTATTGTCCTGCAAGGCATGAATTTACATGTTGTTTGTAGCAAGCTTTGCATTATCAGCATATCCTGAGAAAATTGCACATATTGTCAATGTTTGCATTATGTTACATCATGGAGTGACTTTCAAAATGACAGTTCCTTAAGACATCAAATGTCATAAATTTAGATGTAGGACACAAAAAAAGTACAGACAGAATCATTTCCAAATATAAGGACTTGGACTGTATAATCATTGAATATCTGTCCATTATTTTTAAAGCGATTTTTATTGGCATGTGCTATTCTAGTGCAGAATGATTCCGTGCAGGATAAAAGATAAAGCACTGGTCATTATCTACTGTAGGAAGGATCAATCTTTTTTGTTTTTCAATAGCTTTCCTTGCTTTCAGTCCATCACATTCTCTCCACCCATGTCAGTTAGTGGGCAAGCTGTTTCCAGGAGCTGTCTAATTATCTCAGCAGCAGCTCCCACTTGCAGATACATGCCTGTAGAATTCCAGTGGGACCGCTGCTCTCCTTTCTTCACAGCATCCTCTCCTGACGCTCGCCACACAGAGACTCAACCGCTGGTGACATCCCAAAAACGGGAAGCAGGGAACTTCAGATTGCATGGCTTGCAAAGGTGCTTTGGAATACTAAAGTTTTCGCAAAAGAAGCAGAGGAAAGAAGGGAATAAATGATGAACACATGAAAACCATGAAAGGAGGTCAACTTCACAGAGATTAACTGATTTGATAGAAAAGGGTTAAACAAATTATTGAAAGAAATAATAACCTGTTGGTCTGCTGTGCCAGTCGTTATCTGCCATGGTCCACAGCTGTTTTGTGTAAAGCTCACAGAAGCTGGCAGCTGTCAACAACTTCTGGTTGATTGGTTTCGTTTGTCGTATATAATTTCGATCACAGCACTAGGGGGATTTTGGCTGTTCAGCTGCCTAAGGGGTTGACAACTGCTTCTGATTCCAGAAACCAATGGGAAAGGACAAGAATTTTTCCCGACACTTTCGGTATGTTTTTACTATGTTTTTTTTTTTTTTATTTTGTACCTGTACTCAGCGATCCAGGTAAGGTTTTGTGTCAGAGAGTAACTTACCCTCTAATTTTAACACAGAGAGTAAAATTTTCAGGGAGTAAAATGCAACACTATCTTGAAGACAAACATAATCTTGATAAATACTGCATGGTAATGGGGTAGGCATTAAAAATAATCTTCCGTTTCAACTGCTAAGGTTCTTTATCGGCTCACTGCATTTCTTCCGAGATATCACACTGACTGCAAATTAATTATGTTACCTATATTTTAACATATTCTTAAACTCAGTGAACATGTTAAACTTCAGTGTAAAGCCATACACGTAACTAAAATAAGGAAATGCATTCATAAGTTATAGAACAGTTTGTTTAATATTATAGACATGTTCTTTTAGTGGTTGCCTCGGACAATGGTTCCAGTTGGATTTGTAGCTGGACTGGGGTGTTTACTCTTCAACCTGTGTAGCTTCGAATTTTTGTTATTCTTACTGTGATTGGCTGCAAAGACAACACGGCTAGCCAGAGATTGGATAATCTTTGTTGGCTTGGTTTTTCTTGAGTACAGTTTCCTACTAGCTGAAGACATTGTATTCTGGGAGATGTAGTTGTTAGGGGAGGTAGACAAGCAGTGCAGCAAAATTCCTATGCATATTTTTACGTATTCAATTTTAATTTAATGCATATTTTGGATTTTTTAATGCATAAAAACACCTTATATGCAGGTTATCTGGACCACTGCTTGTACTTTGTGGGACCTATTCACATAACTACTCTCAAAGTTGACTAAAAATCTTACTTGTGAATTTTAGGGATTTGATTTGAGTCTAGGCACAAAACGAGAATTTTGAAATCATTCTTTTCTATCTGTATCTGATTATCTACCAATCTGTGTCTATCTCTGTCTAGCCCTATGTAGTCCCGTAGAATTTTGTTTCAGGGAAAATTTACTGTGTTAAACCTTTTAAAAATTGAACCCACAAATTAATTTCCCCCCCCCCACCCCCCCCGCCCCCACCCCCCCCACCACCCCCCCAACCCCGGGCCCAAATGCGGTCGTGGCGGGGGGGCGCGGTGGCACCCCGCCCCCAATCCCCCCCCCCCCCTACAAACCCCCCCCCCCCCCCCCCCCCCCCCCCCCCCCCCCCCCCCCCCCCCCCCCCCCCCCTCACTCGCCAACAGAATTCAAACCAGGTGAAGGGTAAGGGTAATGTCCTATCCAAGGGTATTTCTGTTTCCCCTCCAGACACCCCAAATTGTACTGCATGAGTTGGCTCAGTCTCACTGGATTTAAGATGAAGAATAGCTATTTATCTCCCCAGCGTGCCGCACCAATAGAATCATTCACTTCATTAACCCTTCATAGTGACTTTATCACACACTTCTGTTACTTCAGAAACGTAACCCCACACAGATATACAAAGGCTGTTTATCCGATTTGGGTTTTGTAAATCAGGCTTTTTGGGAAAACTATATTAAAACAATTGCATTCTGTGACTTGATAGTTGTCCTTTTAAGAAACAAAAGATCAGCTGAGAATAACAATACCTTTCAGCAGGTTCAGGCCAGCTGCAAAGCCTTTTGTCGTTGTTTTTTTTTTGTTATTAGAGTTGTGCACGATACTGGTTTTGAGCCTTAGGCAGCTTAAATGAGACTTCAGTTGGCTACAAAATGACATTTTGCCAAGCAGACCCATAACCTCTCTCATCTGAGCATTCTTTTAGAAACAGGAGGGCTCTGTAAGTACAAACCAAGGATTACATGCTTATTCACCTCCCTGTGAACGAATCTCCAAATCTCAAGTAGGACCAGCTCTCACATTGCTTTCCATTTTCACATGCCTGTTGTATTCAGGCCTATTGGTTATATTTCAGGGCAACACTGAATAAGATGCTGGTATTTTGCTACAATTTTTGGAAAAGCCAGAAAATAAAAATGCAAGAAAACAGAAACAAGTTGAATATAGATTTTGAATGCAGATGATAACTTTTGCTCCTCTTCAGTATATCGGTTTAAGCTTGCGTGTCTTTTTGTGTCAACAGTATGTCTAAACTCTGCTTTTGGCTGCACAGTTTTTACCCAATTCCCCTTCTATTCCCAGGCTTGGCTTGTTTCTGAAGTGAGTCCAATCCTCTTTGGATTTTGAAGTGGGTGTTTGCTAGACTTTGAGATTAGTAACATACGTTTTCATATCAAATGCTGTCTATGTTGGAAATGGTGACCTGAGGGTTTTGCACGAGATGGGACAGTAAGCAGACCTTCCACCACATACTTAACGGCACTAGAGACCATTCATTGAGTAATCATTGAGATACACAGGCGCTGACTCATTTTTCCAATAGGAGGTAAAACAGTTGTTGTTTAGAGATTCAGGGATAACCTGGGATGAAAATTGTGGTGTGCAGACACAAATATGTCTTTTTATTCCTTTCTGTAAAGCACACCTGTGTGGATCAAGTGATACACAGTATGTAAGATACGTGTCATGTTAAAACCTGCTATATGTTTAGGACAGTATCTAGCAGGAAATGATCTGGATAAATGAACAGTGTGAAACAATGGATATATAGGGGCATAGAGGTCTATTGCTTCAGAATGTGAGCCTGTTCAAAAAAACATTTGGATAAATTACCTACCAAACAAATGTATTATCAACTAATAAGCACCTTATTATCAACCCCATTACTGTGAGCATTCTAAACTTTCGGCTCTTTCTGAGGTCTTATATAGGTCTTGCAGCTGATTGAAATGCTGTCTGATTTAGTTGTTTGTCTTGTTTTAGATTTCTTTTTCTTTCCTACCAGTAATTTGTCCTTGATTCTTTGCCGGATTAATTTTAGCATACAGGTGACCTGCTTCTAATTGAGGGCACCTCAGAAACTAAATGAGTTTTGAACACTATCATTATATAAAGTAAGATTTTCCTGATTTAAAAAAAAAATAATAATAATTTAACTTTTTTTCTCCCCCCGTAGAGGGTAGAGCCTGGAAGTAGTGCTGGAGTGACTAGCTCAAGTGTCATCATAAAGACACTTGACAGTTCAATCCGTAAACAAAGACAAATAACTAGAAGGATTAATTTTATAGAACGTTCTTTATTTTAGACACACTTCTTCCAGTCGGGCACATAGGGTATCCTTTATCAGTCAGAGCGATGCAAACAATGCTAGGTATTGAGACAAGACATTACTTAATTTACTACACAATCCAAAGGGAACTGGGGGTGGGTGATGGAGAGGCATGGTGGTTTATTTGCTGTCATACATTAGTGGGTAGTTGGTTTACATCCACTGTGTTATGCATCAAAGAGAAAGAGTTGAGTAACCCACTGCCACAAAACAGTTAAACCGCCATGTCTCTTTACTATACTATATACACTGCTTTAAGTTCAGTCCTGAAATGTAGTAAATACGACCTTTTACTGTAATCTAGACTTCACGACATGATTTCTTGGTTTTAGACTTTAGAAAATATAGACGCCATTTCAGAATTTAATCAAACCGAAGACTCCACGGTGGCATTACGAAGAAATGCATTCTAATGCTGTATGAATCTGTGCTGATTACCTTTCAAAATCAAACAAGACCCACCCAGAGTGAGCTTGTTCTTAACCCTTAACTGCTTTGTAAAGGCAAATCTGTTTCTTCTAACTTGCTTGCAATGCAGGTCTTCTTTAAAAAAAAAAAAAAAAAAACATTGCCATTATACTAAAGTTGTTTGATGCGTACATTTTAAAAAAATGCATGCTATATAAGGGGAGAGATGAAAGGTAAACAGTCAGATTTTTTTTTGGATTAAACTGATCCTATAGATTCACAGGCAGCCCTTATTTAAAAGTTAAATAGGTCAAGAAGCCACAGTTGAATAGCATTTATTGTGTAGTCCTAAAGTCTGGAAAATCTGTTCCAGATGAGAACGCTTTTCTCATTTCAACTGAGCTAACCTTGGAGAGATGCTTTTTAATACTGTCACCAAGGACACTGGCCTGGTTAACATCACCGCCCTAGAATGAATTGATAACTGGCTATTGAAAACTAGCATGGGCAAGCTGATCTGTTGACATGTTCTAGGGACATTACAGTACTGTGGGCAGGGCATGATTTACTGAGCTTGTGGTCCGAGAATACAAGGCTTGTTATTCTGAGAGCACTCCACCCAGTATTTGCAGATGTCATCTAAGATTTGAACTAGCCATTCACTCCTCAATGCCTGGGTTAGTGTTCCAATATTAGCTCATACTGTACATAGTCACTCGCCAACCAAAATGCATGAGTATCTTCCTGACATTGTGCTCACTAGCATGCTAAGGAAGCTTCATTTGTTTGTGTTTGCTTGTATGGAAACAGAAGTGCCACAAAACAGCTGATTGCCTGTTGCTTATTTGCATATTTGAATAAGCTGGTGCTGATGTGGAAAGATACATAATTACATGTTTGCTCTAAATTATCTGTTTGTAAACATTTTTAAAGTCTCAATCAAACAATTAGCTTTGCAAGCGTAAACCATTGTTTTGTTCCAGTGTTAAGTTTATCATTGCACCAGAACCTTTTAACTCTGTTCCTGTGGTTTTTTTTTTTTTTTTTTAGGAAAATCTTAAAATGAATGTGATCTTGTGTTCAGCGGCTGACTTAAAAGTACATCTTTCCACAGGGAGTAACTAGAAAGATTTAGTTGGACTTGTTTATATGATGCACTGTGTATTTCTGATGCTATGCCTCTTCATATACAGTACTGTGCACAAGTTTTAGGCAGGTGTGAAAAAATGCTGTAAAGTAAGAATGCTTTCAAAAATAGACATGTTAATAAATTATATTTATCAATTAACTAAATGCAAAGTGAGTGAACAGAAGAAAAATCTAAATCAAATCCATATTTGGTTGGACCACCCTTTCCCTCAGGGATTTTGTAGGCATATAGTCAGGTGTATGATTAAACAATTATACCAAACAGGTGCTAATGATCATCAATTCAATATGTAGGTTGAAACACAATCATTAACTGAAACAGAAACAGCTGTGTAGGAGGAATAAAACTGGGTGAGGAACAGCCAAACTCAGCTAACAAGGTGAGGTTGCTGAAGACAGTTTACTGTCAAAAGTCATACACCATGGCAAGACTGATCACAGCAACAAGACACAAGGTAATTATACTGCATCAGCAAGGTCTCTCCCAGGCAGAAATTTCAAGGGAGACAGGGGTTTCCAGATGTGTTGTCCAAGCTCTTTTGAAGAAGCACAAAGAAACAGGCAACATTGAGGACCGTAGACGGAGTGGTCAGCCAAGGAAACTTACTGTAGCAGATGAAAAACACATCATGCTTACTTCCCTTCGCAATCAGAAGATTTCCAGCAATGCCATCAGCTCAGAATTGGCAGAAAACAGTGGTACCCTGGTACACCCATCTACTGTCCGGAGAAGTCTGGTCAGAAGTGGCCTTCATGGAAGACTTGTGGCCAAAAAGCCATACCTCCGACGTGGAAACAAGGCCAAGCGAGTCATCTATGCATGAAAACACAGGAACTGGGGTGCAGAAAAATGGCAGCAGGTGCTCTGGACTGATGAGTCAAAATTTGAAATATTTGGCTGTAGCAGAAGGCAATTTGTTTGCCGAAGGGCTGGAGAGTGGTACAAGAACGAATGTCTGCAGGCAACAGTGAAGCATGGTGGAGGTTCCTTGCAAGTTTGGGGCTGCATTTCTGCAAATGCAGTTGGGGATTTGGTCAGAATTAATGGTCTCCTCAATGCTGAGAAGTACAGGCAGATACTTATCCATCATGCAATACTATCAGGGAGGCATCTGATTGGCCCCAAATTTATTCTGCAGCATGACAACGACCCCAAACATACAGCGAAAGTCATTAAGAACTATCTTCAGCGTAAAGAAGAACAAGGAGTCCTGGAAGTGATGGTATGGCCCTCACAGAGCCCTGATCTCAACATAATCGAGTAAATAATCGCCGTAATCAGCTGCAGATTACAGTGCTAAGAATGTAAATTTTTTTCTTCAAAATATCATTCTCCCACACTAAAATCTTGCTCAGAATGTTGATTTTCAAAGATATTCTACGAGACCAATAGCAAAGGTAATCTAAAAGCCATTGTAATCGCTATCTAAGCACAGGCACATCTGGCCCTTTGTTTCAGAGGACCCTGCTTCATTCATCGCTTCATTTAGTAATGTTATAGAGCGGATTTTGAGGATTGAAAATGCATTTGTATAATCTACAAGTAAACCCACTTTTATAGGGATGTTCTTTCTTGTTGCTATTAAATTATTTTAATTTAAATATTTATATTGTAATACCCTAAACCTCCTCTGGGAGGCAGTGTGTTTACTGTGTCTACAGTGACACCAGCTGGTACAAACCGGAACAGCAGGCAATATAACAATTGCTACAGCAAAAAAAAAAAATAAAAAAAAAAATTGCTTACTTAAGAAGCTCAGCGCAGCATGGAGAATAGTTGAGTAAGTAGCAGGGTTCAGAAAACTATAGCGTTACACGTCCCCACGTGTTGCTACAACTGTTTAAATAACGTGCCTGTCATTTTTCTTATCATGGTTAACATACTGTAAGAAAACACATCCCACTAGCATGTAAAGTTAGTAAAAAAGGTACAGTTTATTGATAGAAAACAAACACAGGAGCTAGCTCTAGTCTCAGTAGGATGTGCCTGAGCTC
Organism: Polyodon spathula; assembly: GCF_017654505.1. Taxonomy (NCBI): domain Eukaryota; kingdom Metazoa; phylum Chordata; class Actinopteri; order Acipenseriformes; family Polyodontidae; genus Polyodon; species Polyodon spathula. The sequence continues at coordinate 10,401,105 of NC_054559.1, read as the reverse complement.
TGGAGATTGGGCTGAGTCACCATTTATACAAGAGAGAGCTTCATCTACAGCATAGCATTTCAAATACACACATTTTCCTTATATCTTTATTAATAAGCAGTTTACTGTGGCTCTTAGAATTATGTTGTTATTAAGCAGATAATACAGCATACATCCTAAACTATTATGGGTTTTATAGGAAGGCAATGAAGTCAGTGCCTCCTCAAAATTTCAGTGAAAAAATAAAAATAACATAATATATACAGTCATCCTCGGTCAACTCGACACCCCACAGGGATGCCAGTGATCCACGGGCTCATGAGCCATGGCATTAACATGCATATAAGCAACAGAACTCACACGTTTACAGTATTACAGTATGTACACGTCTATTTTGTTAAATGTCCTTATGAAAATGGTTGAAAGAACTGCAGTAAATGAATCAATGCCAGGATACAGTACTGTACAAACTCGGTACAACTGGTACAGTTCGATTGAAATAAGAATTAATACAATAACTACAACGTTATTTTTATGAAGACAATCCAACCACAAACTGTTGACTATACTTTTAGATATAGGCTTGTACTGTCTAATTTGATGGCTTAAATAGCAAAAACACGTGCTTTGAAAGTTCTGCTGACAAGCGTGTCATCCCGAATAACCTGCGTTTTAAAGCTAACCGAGTGAGAGCTCATTTTTCGCTTCTCACACATTGTGAACTGATACTTTTAACCAGCTGCACTTGGAAGTTGCTAATGAATGGATGAACAATCTGTTTCCAGTCGGAGGTCAGTCACGTGAAACAAGAGTGTCAAGTAGATCAGTCACGTGAAGCGACAGTGTCGCGTTATCCATTAGTAGAGTTAACTGAGGGTGTGTGTCTGTGTGTCATAGTGTGTGGTCATATATATATATATATATATATAGAGAGAGAGAGAGAGAGAGAGAGAGAGAGAGAGAGAGAGAGAGAGAGAGAGAGAGAGAGGGAGGGGTAAGGGCCATGGGCAAAAACAGGCAATAAGCCAGGGTGAAAAAAAACAAAACACACACACACACTTCTATGTTTGCAATAAATTCAAACGTTTTATTTTTTAGTTATACATTTAGATTATATCCAGGCCATTTTAATAAAACATTCATCTTTAAAATTACAGTACTAGTTCTTAACACAACAGTAGGTCTACTAGTGACGTTTTATCATCTTTTCCCAACCGTATGAAACGTACATGGTTACTGTTGAGGTACAGTTTATACTTAATAAATAAATAAATAAATAAATAAATAAACACTCATTTAGTGTCAAATCACCCAAACAATTCCATAAAAACAAAGCGCACTATCATTATTTTTTTTTTATTTTTTTACTGTACTGGTTGTTTGAACTTTACTGTTTGTGACACGACGTAAGCCTGCTGAATACTATCCCCTATTGAACAATGCCATCTGTTTATTCCACAAAGCAATTTAAACTCAACAGCATTTTTTAACAGTTATATAAAAAAAAAAATAATAATAAAAAATAAAAACGTTGAATACATAATGTACAGGCAACCACATTTTTTTTTAAACAAAAAGTAAAAAATAACTAATATAAAATAAAAAAAAACTCTGCTGTTTACAAAACGGAAGCTTTAGCTTGTCAGCCTTAATTTGGGCAAAACTTGCACGTAAACAAACAAACAAACCTCTTACCGTACCGTACCGTCAACCCCTTTTCAGGTTAAACAAAATCGATTCGTTCCATCAAGGTATCCAATTGTTGCTTTCCTGTTTTTTTTCTTTTGCTCTGGTGTTAAATGTAGGCTTGACTCGCCATTCGGTACTTTCTGTTTTGCTTTGGGAGGGGGAGCGTTGATGACATTGGTATGAACGTTACGTTAACGACGAATTAGGAAAGCGAGTCAAAGGTTAACTGCATAACTTTGTTATTTTAATTGACCATTATTATTTCGCTGGCGCTACAATGAGGGAAACTACAGTGCGTATATTTACTTGGCTTGGGAAGTTGGCGGAAGGCGGTGAGCGGGGTGGCGATATAACAAGTGAAAATAGCATTGTTTTCATATTGGATACATTTGTTCAGACGATAGCTGACGGTATGCGAGGGTAATAGGGGACGGTATAACCATATATATCTATCTATCTATCTATATATATATCCATTAACACAGGCAGGCGCCTCACACAGGACGAGGAAATCCACACAAAGGCGCGAACCCGGGACCACTCGCACTAAAACATAGCGCCGATACCGTTGCACAGAAGAGCCGGCTCCTTTGCAAGGAGCGGATATCAGGCTTATGTCTCTATATGTGAATAATCACCTACCAGCTCTGCCGCTATATATATTAGCTCAAAGAGCCAGCTGCCCAACGTTTCGATATGTTGTACATATATTTCTCAAGGGAGAGATAATATATATATATATATATATATATATATATATATATATATATATATATATATATATATATATATATATTCACAAAAACAAAAATATTGCCTAAAATGGCATTTTAACCAAACCCTAGATTCGACATTCCTATATTAGAGCCGTTCTGGCTTCTCAGAGGAGGCAAATCTCTTATAAACGCCTGTCTACTATTAACCACAGTACTAGCAGTAGCAGATCATGTGATCTAAGCATAGGTTCTAATTGGAGGAGCCTGGAGAGTTTTTTCATCAGAGAAGGCAAGCCTCTGTTACAAACTCCTATCTGCTGCAACCATACACATTACATCAGTCTAATTCGTGGTTTTAAATGGTGAATCACTGCTTTACTGAGTAGGCACGATTATGAGTGCTGGAAGGAGAGTTTGACCAGAAGAAGAAATCCATTCTAATGGTAGGAACAACATATGGGACAGTAGGCAAAAACTAAACTGTGTCGCTGCTCAATAGTGTGGAAAATCATATGACTCTTTAGTTCCCAGTGTTGTTGACATGCATGGCTACGAGAGTTGCAGTTTTCCTCTGCATTTCTGCTGATTGGAAACGCCTTTCAGTCTGTCAGATAAACTACTATTCCCAGAAGACAGTGCGCGCTCATACGCTCGGTAGCATCAGTAGTGAGATGAAAGTTTCATATTTTGATATCCTTTCTCTGGTAACAAATCTAGCTGTTGGCTTTGTTTTTTTCTCTGTTAGTGTTTGTTGGAAGTCGTATTTTATATTATTTTGGCCTTTCCCAGCAGTATTTGTTCGTTGTACGGTATCTACTTATTTTGTTTAGCAAATGATGATGATAGGATGTGCTTGATTTTCGTCTGCCATTCTCCTGTCTTAACTTTGTTTAGAAAATATTGTATGCAAAGTCTGTTAATGAGTTTATAACAGTTAAGTATATTACAGAATAAACTATGATGGGCTGCTGTTTTCTTTTGTCTAGGCACTATCCTTGCACTATTGCACTATCCTTGCACTATTGCACTACTAATATGTCATTATAGATATAAGTTGTTGTAATCCTAACTTGTTGCATCCTAGCTCATATTGCATTTTAGAAGTATTATTTGCACTTACTGTAAACTATACTGTAATTAAATATTAATCTTGCATTGTAACCCTGTACAGTACTGCCCTGTAACACCTGTAAGTCTCTTTGGATAAAAGTGTCTGTCAAATAATAATAATAATAATAATAATAATAATAATAATAATAATAATAATAATAATAATGTAAAAAGTGTTGTCAGTCAGAATACAATAATACGATTCTACTGATACTGAGGTTTTAAGGGGACCCCAAGCCTTCTTCCTCCCCATTTCTTTTGGGCACCAATGGCCACTGTTTTACATACCTTTGTTGGCGTAGTATACAAAAAATGGTTCTTTAATGAAGATTATAAAATAATCTTACAGCCTCTCCTCCCCCGTAGAAAACTTTGGAAACAACAAAGTTTTCCAAATAAAATATTACAGTCCTGACAATTTTTTTTACATTTATTACTTTAAAGTCTGTTTCAAACCTCTTTTCAAAATGTCCGCTCTAGTGCACTGCCCACATTGTCAAATAGGTAACACAGCAATAACGATCCATGTTGTGGATGTATGCCTTATACATGTTATCAACAACATTTGTTTCAAAGAAACATGGAGTGAATATGGGTAATGAAATCCACAGGAATTAATTCAAAATTAATTACTTCATAACTCAGAGGAAGAAATTCAAGTGTTATTCATGTGGTTTTCAGAGGTTTTCTTCTATTATTTTTTAAGCCTGTTTGTGAGAAGAAGTAAATTATAAGAATGATAGACCTGTGTTTAATATTTAAAAATTGATTTGTATAATGATCTGAGGTCAGCAACTTGTCCGTACACTGACACGCATGTCCGTTGCAAGAGTTATCAGTGTTCATAGCAGTGAATACATCTAACACACACATACGCACGCTTATCTCCGGATTTATAAACCCTTCAAAAATCTATTGATTTGAAAGATCAATACGCAGATATGATAGGTAGTGTATAATATATTAGACAAGAGCCAAATACTTTTAATAATAATAATAATAATAATAATAATAATAATAATAATAATAATAATAATAATTTTTTTAATTATAATAAAAAAGGATGGGAAGATATAATGCATTCCATTTTCAGGGAGTCCCGGGGAATGTTTCCTTTTACTTAAAAAAATAATAAGTCATAAAATATCCATAAAAGCACATCTGTAAAAACATTGAAATGTTTTGGTGCAACACGTCTATGAAGGGATTTATTTCTTCATTGTAACAAGTCCTGTATCTCACATGCATTTTAACATAGTTAACCTAGATCTACATAAATCTACACCTGGGCACTAAATGATAATCTGCTTATTTCTTCAAAGGAAGGACCTTTTTTGTCTTTCTAAAGTTTTAATGCGTTAAAACATTTTGTGTCTTTTTATTTTTACAGAAGCATTCCTCAAATACATGACCTTCCTACAGAATTTATGCTCTCAGTTTCCATGGAAACAAATTCAATAGAACCGCACTTTAAGGACTTGCATGGTAAAATGACAGTTAAACTGTTATTGTAGCTGCAAAGATAATGGAGTTCAGGGGAAGTGTTTCGAGAGAGACCGCCTGTTCACTTGTAATGAATATCTAAATAGCTTTTGTAAAATGACAAACCTAGCGACATTATCTTTGAGTTTGTGACTCCATCTTACCATTATTTACAGTATATGCATGTAACCTGCCATGAAAGTGGAGAGCATTGCGTGAGACCGGAGTCCTAGGTTTGAAGCCATGAGTTCCAGTGCTGGGCTTCACTAGTGGCCTCCAATCTAAATGACATGCTTTTCTGAATAGCTGGAAGTCCATGTGTTAATCAATGATATACTGTAGCAGCTGAACTGCGTCCGGGACTCTCCTGACCAGCACTGCAGCAAAGCATCTTTGCGAGCCTTTAAAAGGGGAGTAGGTGTTAAAACGAGAGGAGCAGGGGTTTGCTTTTATGTAGCTTTTTTGTACAATAAATTGGCTATTTCACTGTAGTCATTTTTAGAAGGGTTGTCATGGCTACCAAGTAACACGTAATGCAAAAAATAAAAATAAAAACAAAACCAAAAAAAAAAACCAAACAACCTGATTCTTAAAAATGAACACAGGACATGTGGGTGGACTGTATGCTATGTTCCTTCATGCATTTAAGTCTGTAGTGTCCCGCATATTCAATTCTAATTGCGTAATTAAAATAGTTTCCATGGTGTCTGCTTGCCACATGTTTCTCTGAAAGTGGAGTTTGACTGTCATGTTTAGAATAAACACTGTTAATGATCATCGCTACTGTTATTTTTAATACTAGTGTGTTTGTTTTCTTTCAAGTTGTAAACACAGATTAAATGCAAGATCCTAAAACTAGTAACCACTAAAAAATAAATAATGAATCTATAATCTTGTTTAACACATCTCACTGGTCTGTATGTGTTTTCCACTGTGTAGAGAAAGCCTCAGTATTTGGAGGCAGGAGACAGGAGTCCAGTCTTTCCTAGAAACCATAGAAAAGAAACAAAATAGTGTGCTTTGAAGTCTTTACGCTTGAGAGTTAAAAATAAATTAATCCAGATACTGCATACAGCAACTGCATTAAAAATATTATACGCAGGAATTGTAGCTGTAATGCATTCCCTAAATAATGACTATATATATATATATGTGTGTGTGTGTGTGTGTGTGTATAGCCAGCAATGAGGCACCTGAGTCATGCTCCTCTGTTAAAATCATGCAAATAATGATTTATTTGTCCTCTTTTACATGTTGCTTTGCCACATTTCATCCCCTGTTATATGCATACGTTAAAAGTCTCACTGCTATGCATAGCCTCTATGCTCTTCAAAATCTTTTACTGTCCTTGCAGACTACAGAGACACCATAAGGGGATGCATGGGCAAGTGCCTCGTGATTTTTCATGGATGGCTACAGCCCTTATATATATAGAAGAAGAAAAGTAGTTAATAAACATCAGTCCACCTAGCTATCATGAAGAAAATGAAAGTCAAAACGTTCTAGCCATTTATTAATGTAGTGAGTTTTCAGTGTATCAGTTACTTTTCTTCTTCTTCATAAGTATTTCTAGTGATTGATATTCCCCCCTTATTGCAGGTTGTACGTGGGTCTCTTAAGCAGCAGTCACTCAGGGGTTTATATTTTTAATATAAAAGCCGTAGCAAATCTCATTAAACATTCATCAACCCATCAAACCACAGTTGAAGTTTCCAATATATTTCAATTACTGCCTTTCTAAATAATGAGGAAAATAGTACACTGTGGCCATTTCAGAAAAATGTTAACTCTCATAGGACCAGGATAATATAAGCATTCAGCATCTTTAAAAAAAAAAAAAAAAAAAAAAAAAAAAAGTCTTTAAAAATATGAACATATAGAAATGCCATGGGATTGTGGCACTACTGAAATGTTTAGTAGACTATAATTGATTTTTTCGTATCAGTATAGGGACATTTTAAAAAAAATCTATTTTTGAACTCGAACCTCTTTATGTCTGCATTCAGAACTTGTGTTGTGTTCTTGATGGAGAATTCGGTAGTTATTTAAGCAGTAACTACTTGGCTTATCAAGACTACAAACAGATAAATCTTCAGAGTGGAAAACATCTAAGCCAAAGTCAAGGACCTTATACTGGCAAACAAAACTGTTTTCTCCATGTTCACTAAAAGCACCCTGTAGTTATAGCTGCAATTCTGAGTCAGTTGTTGCATTGATCCTTTATCAATCCATCAATCAATATTGATTTTATATAGCGCCTTTCATAGTGGACCACCATCACAAAGCGCTTTACATGATAGTGAGGAACAATGCATAATACATTAAATACAGTGGAATACAGGGCATAGCACATTAAATACAAACAAGCATATTACATTAAATACAAGGCTATGTGACTTCTTAACATTGTGGATGCGTGTGTCATACAGAATCATACGAATAAGACTGAGTGAAAAACCTGAAATAGCAATTTAGACAGCAGCTAATAAAATATAAAAGGCTTAAAGAGCATTGAAAGCAAGAGAGAACAAGTGGGTCTTGAGAGTTGATTTGAAGTGAGCAACTGTGGGAGCCACATGCACTAAAGCTTATGAAGTTCATCCAAACTGTACTGTGTCATGTTATTGCTGGATCCCAGTGAAAGTGAATGGCTGGATCAGTCCTTTTGACATAATATTGCTCATAGGTGGGAATTTAAAAGATTGTCCTTTTAGTTTTCAGCAAACGTCATCATGAAGGTTAGGCGAGAGTTAATATCACTTTAAACTGTGGCTTCAGCCTTTCATACATATTTCATATAATAACTCAAAATATTACTTTGGCGGCTTGCTTTAAGAATCTGTAAGAAGCATGAAAATAATAAATTGATCATGTTAAGCACAGCATCTGAATTCCTCAACACTACTGTGTGTTATATATATATATATATATCTATTATATATATAGATATATATATATATAATCTATATAATATATATTATATATAATATAATATGGTCCCATATAGACTTCTTATGGAAAACTAACATTATAATTGCATTTCCTAACCTTTAGAATAAATAAACACTATATCAGAGAACCCTTGATGAAATTACTACTGTCTGTTTAGCTTTATTTTTCTTGTATATAAAGTCCATTACACTGCTGTAGCAGAACTCAGCACTACTGCTGCCTACAGTTCTTCCCTAACATGCAATTGATAGCCGTTGGAGAGAGCTAAGCTGCAGCAGATTTTACCAGAGGCAGTGAATGTGGAGGTGGCACATTATCAAGCACCCTCCTTCACGGAATGCCCAGCACCTGCGCTGTTTCTGTGCACGGGCATTTGGCACCTCGACTGGGAAAATCATCACAGGAGCAACGTGGACTGGCGCACAGCTACCTACGTGCTGCAGGGCAGGACACATTGTTAAAGGCATCAGCTGCTAATGGGCTTGCTTGAAGTCATTTGTTGATTCCAGCAGCAGCTTCTTTCCTTGGAGTCATAAAACAAACCTAAAGGCATTGGTCGCGTAAGTTCCCTCTAATTAATATATATATATATATATATATATATATATATATATATATATATATATATATATATATATATATATATATGTGTGTGTGTGTCTGTGTGTGTTATTTTTTTATTTGAATATATATACACACCATTGAACATACTAATAAACAGTTTTAAATAACTTTTATTATACTGCGTCAAAACCTCTCTAACAAGTCGTTTTGACTGCCTTGCAGTGTCAGTGGAAGAACTGGAGTCAAAGATTACAACGTCACCGAAGTAATTTGCTTAATGTGTTTTTATATATATATATATATATATATATATATATATATATATATATATATATATATATATAACATTTATTTTTTCTTCATGATTTAGGGTTGTATTTGCTGCAATATCCTTGGAGGATTTTTAAGGGAATTTCATCCTCCAGTTCGCTGCATCATTTCAGCTAAGCTTTCTAATAAGAGTGGATCTGTTTCCTAATACAGCTAGATGGTTTTATCTGAAACGTGTGGTAGCCTGGAAAACCCATAGAGCAACATAGGTATTCAGTGGTGTCCCAGAAAGGTGTGTCTGCCTCCTTTGCCTGAGAAGCTGAGGAGGCTGCGGACAGAGTGACTCTCGATCAGCCAGCTGACCCTCTCTGATGAGCGTTATTGTTGCGTGATGTTTGCCAGGATCTTCATCCCCAAGAAGCACCGACACCGGTTCGATGAAGTGGTGTCTCAAAGCCTGATCAACCGGATCTGCAGCAGGAAGAGCTTCACTGAGCAGAGCCAGAACCGCCTGCACCGCAGCCGCAGCGAGGACCGCCATGAGCGGCTACTGGTGTCCACCCGGGCCAGCTCCGTGCCGCGCTCCGGAGAGGAAAACACTGCCGGCAAGGGCTTGAGGAAGACCGCCTCCCTTGTCGCAGGCAGTTCGGGGGTCTCAGGGAACTGCAGGTAAATGCCAGGAATTCGTATTATGTAGCAGAATTAGGAATAGCCTTGCACAGACCACTTCAGTGTTTTTGTCTTAAGATTTGTGCATGGCACACAGTGCCACCTGATGGTGAAATGATATAACTGCTTTTATTGAATGAGTGAACATGATTCCAGGATCCTAACTTATGAGAAAGAGGTTTTTATTTTATTTTATTTACTTATTGAATATAGAGTTATTATTATTATTATTATTATTATTATTATTATTATTATTATTATTATTATTATTATTATTATTATTATTGCGCAAAGCTTTGGTATGACTTTGGTGTGATTTGTATACTTTTCTTCCTGTAATAATGTTTAAGTCTTAGTGTTTTCTCCCTTTCATTATTTAGCAGTCCATTGATTGCTTTATAGATCTATCATTTCATGTTGCAAAGGAAATGTAATCCACAGGGTAACAATTATAATGGACTCAAAAGCTGTTAAAAGCAAATTAACTCAGGGATTTATATGTTCTAAAGAGAGTCATCCAACATGCCATTTGTGTACAGTGTCTATTATAGCTGAAAAATGCACATGTCTCCATAACATTATTAAACAGGCTTTGCGTACAACATTTTTTTAGGAGAAAAAGTTATTTTGATAGTCACAATGCAGATGGAATAGTATTTGTTTTGACTCAGTGAACAAAAGGGTTTTTATTAACACATTTTTTTATAGAACAGAAAGTTTTTGATAAAATGCCCTCAATAAATACAATTCTATTCTTACTTTTCAAAATTATCCACTTAATGCAAATATCATAGTCCTTGGATGTTACTATAGAAACCAAGTCAGAGGCTCTAGTTTGATGTACAAGTGCATTTTATGATGATGAATACCAAAATAATTACAACATTGAGGTTTTCAAAATCCCTAACATGGAAAAAAGAATAAATAAGCGATATCTTCCAGGGGTAACATGCATATTCAGTTCTGTTTTCTGTTATTATTTTTACTGCAGGCCAAGTTATTTACTAGCTGAAAAAATCTCAAATGAATGTTACGTTTTTACATCTCTCGTTCTGTTGCAGGACAGTGCGTGTATACAAAGGCAACAAGAGTTTCGGATTTACATTACGGGGACATGCTCCAGTGTGGATTGATTCTGTCATTCCAGGTACGGCACCTTTATATATCTATATGTATATGTATATACCTTTATATATCTATCTCCTACTGCACAAAAGGCTACCATACCCACATTTAAACAACACCAACGAGACATCAGGGTATTACATTAAAGATTTAGCACACTGCGTTACCATAGATATTGCATTGCTACTGATATGGTACCATAGTACTGAAATGAATTAGCAGTTTGATTGTAGCTGCCCTTGTGCAGTCTATTAGTACCATTACCATTATAGTGCCCTGGCATTGCCAATTTGTCTGTTCGTTAAATATACTTTGGTACGATCTAATATAGGTGTGAAAACATTCTCCATAAAAATAAAGCTGAATGAAGCTTGATAATTCTGGTATGTCTGGAGAATGCTGACAGGCCGTTTGTACTTCAGGACATCCGTTTGTGAAACTCCTTGTGTCCCCAATAGGCCCTCTGTGTGACGCAGGACACCCAGTGAGTCACAGGGAAGAGTCAAGTATAGTTTAGAAACTAGTTAGCATGACCCTGTGCTGACTCAGAAACTGAGCTGGTGTGGGTGTATAGTGGCACCAAGGAGCCAACCTGACAGCCGTGGGTGTGTGCTATTACCAGTAAGCGAACATTGCACTCAAAATATCAGTAATGGAAACGTACAGCGATGTGTCATTTATGCGAAATGGGAATAAAATATTGCTCCCTGATATCATATTCCCTCTTTTTTGCTTACTTCAACAGTTTAGAGTTTATTGAATGCAGCTTTGCCAAAAACTGGGATAACAATAACAAAGCCCACCGTTCCTCAAAATAATTGAAACATTAAAGCACACCTCTGCTAATTTAGCTAAATATGCAGTTGAACATTGGATCTCAGAGGCATGATATGATTAATTCTACCCTCCACTTGTTAATAAAAAATAATTAATAATAATTCAGTATGCTGTGTCTTTTTATTCTTTAGTTTTGTTTTAATGTCACCCTGACATTATTATTTTTTTAAAGTATATTATTTTAATTAGCTTTAAGTAGTTGATTTCTAGTTCATGGCCCTATCATCACTTGACATGGTGGCATGTGTATGTCCAAGCTACCTAAATCTCTCTTCACTGTTTATTTTTTTTTATTTGCCCCTTCCTGTTCCTTCTAGGTAGCCCAGCTGAGAAAGCTGGCCTCAAACCTAGAGACCGCATATTATTTCTTAATGGACTTGACATGAGGTAAGGATCAGTTGCTTATTTTCCTGAATTGGTTGTCAATACAATTATAGCAGAATAGAGCACTGTACAATACTGTTTGTATACAAAGAAAGCGCATCTTTTTTGTAAATAATTAATCAGCTCTCCCTGACCTAATTAAAATAGCAAGTCCTATTAAAATCCTGTATGTAACTTAGAAACATTTTAGTACAAAATGACAAAGTAATCACTGAGACTGTATTCATTAGATAGTGAACTGAGTCTCAGCATGCCAGGTGCTTCTGAAAAGCTGTATTGCCAAGTGGACAGACAGCCTTTCAATGTGTAGTCAGAAAAATAGAACAAGGAATAGTGCTGTGTTCTCCTCAGCCATGACAGAATCTGGATGCCTGAAAGCAATGGCATATTTTTTATTATCAGCTGAGTAGTTTAGAAGGGCAGGCATTTTACTGCAACTGCTCTGCCCTGACACTAGCAGTGGCGCAGGCCTCCAGCAGTGGAAAGCATAGCGCTGAGATTTTGAAAAATCCGTCTGGGTATCTAATTGCTGTTTTTGGCACACATGTATTCTCCCAGAAACTGTTCCCATGAGAAGGTGGTGTCCATGCTGCAGGGAAGTGGTGCCATGCCAACCCTAGTGGTGGAGGACGGACCTGCCAGCTTTGTCATGGGTGAGATAATGTTCCCTCTTCTCAAAAGCAAAGCTGTTTCCTCCTGGGCTGGTTTACTGAAATGCAATGATCTCCTCTGTTCTCTCCCTACTCCTACCCCCCTCCTCCACTCACACCACCCTGGACACAGACCCTGAGCCTGAAGAGTCCCCCACCAGCTCTCACTCTCCTGCTCTCAGATCTCTGCAGTGGGTGGCGGAGATCCTGCCCTCCAGCATCAAGGTACAGGGTCGAACTTTCAGTCAGCAGCTGGAACACCTGCTCACCCACCAGGAGAGCTACACCATCTGCAAGGCTCTGGAGGGCTTCTTCCAGCACAGGTACCTGCAACACAGTCTTTTCCACAACATTCCCATTTGCCGTGGTGCACAAAGTGTGCACAGTAACTTTGCATTTCAAGTCCTTATATTATGCTCTACTGAGTTCCCATGGTTTGCTTTAGTTGTTAATATACGTTTATAACGTCAATATATGTTAATATATGCCTTTATCTTGTTGAACTGCAGTAGTATTTTTATAAAGGGATCTTTGGGTAATTACTGTCCAGTCTGTTGAAGAGCAGTCCTTCAGCACAGGTTGTTTCCTGTTCCAAGTCCCCAGGCAACCTAATTCCAATGAATTGATAAAATGGTTGAAAGCATATCCCTGCTGAGGTATAGCTGATAAAGCAAAAGTCCCAAAAAGCAAACAAGAAATATTGAAACTGAAAATGTGAGTCATGGATTTGTATTATGACTAGTAGAGAGCACTTCACAGTGCAGGGACTATTTTCCATGAACACACTTGCCTCCAGAATCATCACTTCTTTCATCACAAGCAAAAGCAGATTAACACTTTAAATTGAGGACCTTTCACAGCATCAGATCAGACTTGTTTCTTGGACTGTTGCTTACTCATGTAAATAAGTGTTGACATAATGGATGAAACTTCATGTCCTGCTTTATGCCATCACACATTCTCAGCAGTGCTGCACCCACAGATGTCAGACAGCTGAACATCGTACAAGATCACTGTACCAATTAGGACTGGCTGAACAAAATCTCGTTAGCTAGCTGTGATCCTTTTAAGTCTAGTCATCCAATGAAAGGCAATACATAAAACGTCTTGCTTAAAGATACCATATCGTTTTTCTAACCTTGACCAATATGATCGAAAGAACCATGCAACCACTGAGTTTTATTTCATTTTCATTCTATCATCATTATTATTCATGATCGACTTGCATAGAAGTTTGGGATGCTTTTGATGTTTACCTAAATAGAAAACTGTCCTGGTCAAGATCTCTAGTGCATCAAACTAAGATTGTTGTAAAATGCTAAATCACTCTGCCGTCACTTACTGTATACACTCAATATACTCTCTGTCTGAGCCAAAAGGCTGACCAGTATCTGAACCCTTGTAGATCTCTCCAGGTGAGCTCCCTTGTCAATGTGCCCTTGAAATCCTTGCAGGAATGTGGACACGCTGATTGTGGACATATTCCCAGTGCTGGACACTCCGGCCAAACAGGTGATCTGGCAGTTCATCTACCAGCTACTGACCTATGAAGAGCAGGAGCATTGCCAGCAGAAGATCGTGCGATTCCTGGGGTACAAGTCTACCATAGGTAAGGGATGGACTTAATTAAGGTTGGGGAAAATGAAAACATGTTTAAAAAAAAAAACGTTTCAGGGGAGCATGCTAGATTTGAACCCACATCTGTGACAATTCAAAATAATCTGTTCTTGATTAGGTAAGGGATTTTGGTTCAATATTCAGATTTGTTTGTGCAAACACAAATACTTAGAGGTGACATGATGGAGAGGTGACATGATGGAGTGAAGAGGCTACATTTGAACCCTCATTAATAGTGTAAAGACATGAACTATGAAGTTACATATCATTGAAGAGTAAAAGGAATTTCAAAAACCCTAATTACAGAAAGTGTCATTGATCTTGAGTGATGCATGTTTTGAAGTGGATATTTTATTTATGAATTGTCTGTTTTTTGATTTTTTTCACAGCAACTGAAAAGACTGAACAGGCCCCCGTAACACATCGACGCAGCAGTTCAGTGCGAGTATCATCCAGCTGCAGGGAGAGGTGTAGCGTCCGAGCGAGCACCATTGAGGAGGGGACAGGAAGTGCGTGAGGGCTCAGGGCTCCACTTAAAGTTCTATGACGCTATCAGTAGAGCTCCATTCCTACACATTAAAAACACATTGGTGATATATGACACAGTAGCTTCACCTTATTAACCTTTTCAGAAGCAGGAATCAAAGTACAGTGCTAAGATACCCAAAACCTGAAATGTGTCCCATCTTAACTGCGGAGCTGCTGAAGTATTGCCTTACATGATCTTTTACTCTGCAACAGTCCGTCTCATACTGACTCCTATTACAAATCATTTTGTTAGGGGTGTTATTGTTTTAATCTCCGATTTGCCTCTAATGGGGGTCACAGTGAAGAAAAATTATTATAATAATTTAAACGAAGAGAAAAGAAAGGATCAGAGTAGATGAATAATGTCTATTTTCTTGTCAGTAGGAATATTTCACCTGTTCATTTTGATGTGCAAAGACTTTTCTGGCAGAAATCCATATACTTTTCTCCAACAATCAAAAAATGTATTTGAATAAGCTATAGTGTTTGAAAGCCAAGCACCTTTCAACACCAGCTATGATAATAACCCCCTAGCTTTTAGCTTATGTATAACATTACTTTGGTAATAACATTTGTGCATTGAAGAATCATGAAAGGAAATATTTAATAAATTGTAATTGATGGAGGGTTTTCTTTGCAGTCTGACTTTTATTTTATATTGCGGAACTGAGTACGTCACAGTTATAAACAATTTTCAGTCATTTGTAGAAAAGATTAAATAATAATTTAATATTTTTCTCGAGGAAGGCTAAGGCTAAGGCTTATTAAAACCCGAAAACCAGAAGCCCTAAATATAATAAAGCAGGGGGAAGCTAACATTAAAGGCAAGGTTGGTAGAGCTGCTTGGTTGTTATTATGATTTTTGTAAAAATGTTATTGGTATTGCACTGCATCTGTGAAGTCGGTGAGACAAGCGGCATTGCTGGATCTCATAATCATGAAATTTATTGTACTGGCTTAGGCCCTGTGTCCATATTATTGTATTCATTAGTAATTGCTTCCACATTAAACCGGGATTGTAACCATGTTTGAAAACCCACTGAGACATTATTGGTCTACTGCAGAGAAAATCTGTTTGATCAAAAGTTTACATATCACCTGGTGCATCCCCTGAAAGGGCAAAACTGGCCCTACAATAATACTAACAGGCATTGGAAACAAGTCCTTCATTGCTGCAGAAGAAAACTCCAGAAGCTGTGTTTTTTTTGTTCCTAGAAAAAAGCAGATAAACTTACTGAGATCTTGCTGATGGTACTGCAGGTCGTGTTAGCTATAGGTTTCAGTTAAAGGATAAGAGGTCAGCATCTGTTAACATTGCCTGAACTAGGTCAGTACAAGGCAGCATTTCATAGATATAATCATTGTCTGGTCTAAAGGATCACTATCCTCTTTGATGTAAAGACACGTTTCTTCCGCTGCGTAAACAGTGCGCAGTCGTTCAGGTATTAGCCTTACAGACGTGATGAGTGATGGGTGTCGCATAACAAACACACTCCCGGATGGGCACTGAATTGCTGACAGAAGCCCTTAGCATAATGAGATCAGACTTTAGCTGAGAAACAGAGACTCGACTGAAAGCTGATCAGCCCGCAAGACCTCAACGTGGGACTTGCTTGGTCTTGTTTAACATTCAGAAAACTTGGGTTACCAGGCAGTGATGAAAACTGCCTCTGGGGTCAGAACTCTAACCTTTGCATTCGGTAAGGTACACCATATATGACATTTGTAATAAGAAATATCAAAGTGCCCAGTGTCCGTTAATCTCCATGGTCTGCATCAGCTAATCAGCTACTGCTGATACACAAGTGCCCTTTAGCTATACACCTGTTGACTCTCGAATTCTGCAACAGCTCATTTGATTGTGACCGTGTAGGCATGAAGAGTTGTCTGGATGATATGTTTAAACGTGTTAATGGTGAATACATTGTCTCAGATTTTTGGCTGTTTTTTTATATGGTCAGATACTTTGATTTTTGATGGGAGGTTCATGTTTTGTTTGGAGGTAACAAGCAGGATCTTGTTTCCAAACTTGGATAAGCCACCAAACCCACATTTTCAGTGAGGTCTGATTCTTTTAAATGAATTTCTCTTTTGCAAATCTAATGTTAACATGCAGAAAGCGATGACCCTGTCTCTGTTTATTAGGGGGCCACAGTGACCTCGTGGAGGTGGGGATGAGACTGGCTCCTGGAGAGAGGCAGTCTGGAGACGGGACGTCACTTCCAGAGACACCCAACCTCAAAAACGTGGGTACATTTCACTTGCAATAGAGAGTATAGCAAGTTTTCTCTTGAATTTCTGCTGAATTTCACATCAATTAGACATTTTTTATAAATATTCAAAGTAGCCTGTGAAGAGAATTCAACAATTACTGTTGTACATCAAATAGACAGTAGAGAAGAGTTGTTTCATTTTTGTGTATCTTATTTGTGAATAATAAACTTTATGTACTGTATGTGTAATTAACGTATTGCCTACAGCCTGTCTTACAGACAGTAGGCTGAATATTTGTGTGCTTGCCTTAATACTTCAGCAGATTTTGGGGATGTGGGCTTAAAGTATTGTACAGATCAATTTCACAGGGAGACCTCAAACAACATGGAACCTAATCTAATCCACCGCGTAATGGGATCTTTTAGTAAATAAGTTGGAAAGCTCATCCAGGCATAGAACATGTGTATTTGCAGCTCTAAGGTTTCAGTCCTCGGACTTTCTCTGTTGAGCTCCTTTAGCAATGCTGCCAGAATGGGGAGTAAGCTGCATTCCCAGAGTGACTGTGCCCTGGCCTGGGCAAACAGGCTTCCTGGTACTTAGCTGGCACGAGGACAATGCTGCTTTTGTGTGTGTGCCTCCTCCATAGTGCAGCTTGGTGCCATTCCGCTGTCTTGTAATCACAAGCCTTGTTCTTTGTTTGTAGATGTCTGCAGTGTACGCGGAGCTAGAAAGCACCTACTCAGGGAAGAGGAGGAAGTCCGCTCAGAAACGAGTCTCTCCAGTGCCAGAACAACTGTTAAACTCAAGCAGCAGACTGCAGCCTTCCCCAATTGCATTAGGTAAGTCAGGTAGGGAACATCAGAACTCACGAAAAATCAAACGAGCAAGATGGCCTCCTCTCCTTTGTAAACTTTCTTATGTTCTTAATTATAAAAAGGCACTGCTCACATTTGTTTGTATAAAATGTGTAGGACCTATTAAAATAAGACTGAAATCAGACACTCCAAACTTATTAAAACAACATAATTAAAAATATTAACCTTCAACAGGGAAGCTAAGCTATTTGGCAGGTATAATGAGCAAAGACCAAAAAAACCAAGGCATGCGGCAGGGATATTGACACTCAAGCTGGCTATTCGGTCATCTTTACCTGCTCCAGGGGAGAGAGACAGATCTGTCTTGCTGCTTCTGAGACAGGTTTGGCTCTCTGCTTTAAAGAAGGTCAAGGACAAAAAACAACCCGACAGGTTCTCATGTGATCCAGTGCCAAGTAGGTTACTCCTTGTAACTCCATTGAGTGATTTAGGCAAATGACTATTGCCATTATATCTGTGTATTTCAGGGAATCGGAAGTCGGGCCTCTCTCCATCCTGGCAGGAGCCAACGACCTCTCCACAGTTTCACTGCTACCCTCACAACCTCCCATCCCCAGACAGTGCTGAGTCAAACCCCTATGCCAGCCTGGACACCCCACTGCCCTCCCCTCAGCCCCTGGAGTACACCACCACCAGCCCCCTGTCCCACCGTAAAAAGCTCTTCACCTTCTCACGCCCCCCCCGCAGTCGCGACACAGACAAGTTCCTGAACGCCCTGAGCGAGCAGCTCGGACACCGGGTCACCATCGTCGACGACTTAGTGTCGCCTGAGAACGACTATGAAGAGGTTGGTTTACAGTCCTGTGTGTTAAAACCAAAGACCAGAGCTCAGCATGGTGAAAGTTACTGTGGAAATCTTTTGTTTTATAATACACTTGGTACACACGTTCACACAAGTCCATCCATATGCTTTATCAGCTGAGATATCACAGTTTAATAGTTATAAAGGAAATGTACAAAACTCACCCAAGCTAAATTATATGTAGTAATCATTTGTTTTTCAGTTTAGTGTATGAGGAGGTAAATGTTCTGAATTCTAATTAATGACTATAGCTGCCAATCAGACTCTAAACTAGTTCCATTTCATACACTACAGAAATCAAAAGCTGTGGTGTGTTTTGACATATCCTACAGCAGTGGAGTAAGCTGATTGGTTATAAAGGTTGTTAGCAAGAACTGCTTTTTTCCTGTTAATAAACAATTGGTATGTATAATTTGTATCTGTGTGTGTGTGTTTCTGTGTGTGTGCAGTGAAGACAAGAATATAACTTACTATCTGGGTGCCACAGTAGGAGATGCTGCCAGCTAGACTGGAGATGACAGGTCACTTAAACGTAAAGCATTATCTGTCCTTTCTGAAAGATCACTCAGCACAAGAGAGAGGGCAAACTAAACAATGGTAGAAACCTCTGGAGAGCCCAGTGTGAGGGTCTATTCCTCTTGTTGTGTTCCTAGCTGTATATATCTTGCGTTCTTGAGTAGCTCAGTGCTGTTGGTGCATGTTTAATTCATGAATCTCTTTTTCTGTCCCGGTCTAGCTGAGTTTCCAGGATGAGCATGAGGCCAGCTTCCTCTCCCATGGCCGGGACAGTCCAAGCGAGTATGTGAGCAGCAGCGAGGAGGGCTCCCTGAACTACTCCTCCTCCTCAGACCACATCCCCCCTCCACCCCAGAGCCCCCCACCCCTGCCACCCATCCACTTTCATGACTCCAAGCCTGAGACACTGAATCGGGATATGAACAGGAGTCTTCCTCTACCCCCACCCCCACCACCACCACCGCCGCCACCACCTCCGCCGCTACCTCTAAGGAAGCCCAGCCTGCCCCAGAAACACCACTCCAATCAACTTCTTCACCCTGGTCACCCCAGTCCAGCTCACCACTCCAATCAGAACCTTTACCCTGGTCACCCCAATCCAGCTCACCACTCCAATCAGAACCTTCACCCTGGTCACCCCAGTCCAGCTCACTACTCCAATCAGAGCCTTCACCCTGGTCACCCCAATCCAGCTCACCATGCCAATCAATCTCTTCACCCTGGTCACCCCAGTCCAGCTCACCACTCCAATCAGAACCTTCACCCTGGTCTCCTCAATCCAGCTCACAACTCTAATCAGTCTCTTCACCCTGGTCACCCCAATCCAGCTCACCACTCTAATCAGAACCTTCTCCTTGGTCACCCCAATCCACATCACCTAACCAAACAGAACCTTCACCTTGCTCACTCCAATCCAAATCTCCACTCCAATCATCCCAGTCCCTCAAATTTGACCCACCACTCCAATCAGATCAATCCCACCCACCACTCCAGTCAGACCACTCATACCAACCACTCCAATCCAACCCACCGCCCCAACCAGACCAGTCACCCCAGCCAGTCCCATCTCTCTAACCAATCCAACCTTTACGGCGGCGGAGGTGGTGGGGGAGGAGGGGGACGCCTGGGGGTGGGGAGGGAGCCTCGGACTTTTCACCGTCGCAGCGAGTCCAGCCACATGAACGTCAAGCGTCTGCGGTGGGAGCAGGTGGAGAAGTCAGAAGGGACCATCTGGGGTCAGGTTGGTATGCTACCATATATACCCCAATTGTTAAGTCAGACATACTTTTATATTGATTGGCTGTTTAATTGGGAGCAATCCCTGAGTGCATGGAGGATAGCAGCAGGCAGTGGGTTCAGGTTTACCCTGCATTGGGTAGCATGGTTCCTCTGACCACTGAAGTTATTGCTAAGTGTTCCATTTAAGTGCTGGAGTCTATGTTTATTTTCATTATTATTTTTTTATTTAAAGCTTGGAGAAGACCCTGACTATGACAAACTAAATGACATGGTAAAGTATCTGGATCTGGAGTTGCACTTTGGAACACAAAAGACTGCAAGTAAGTCTAATTGCAAACAATGACATACCACTCACCTCCATGGCATGGTTTGTGTGCAGAGGTAGGGAGCCATCTGCTGCTCAGATAACTGTAACTACAGCTTGGCTGAGCCAAATACCACTGAGCTTTGACTTTGATTAATGAGGCAGCGAAACATATATAAGATAAAAATAGCTTTGTAGCTGGAGGTGTCTGCCTAGCCTACTTCAGTACATGTTCATTAAATCAGACGATCAGTACAAGGTTCTGTGAATTCTGAAACATTACAGCAAAAATGTTTTCTAGCTGATTTATGTTGGAGAACAGTGCACAGCGAGTCTACTTGCCCCCTGCCACAGTGCTGCCTAATAAAACTGAAATGCCATCATTTTCACCCAATGCATGCATGTTCATTATCTCTGTGGGACTCTCTGTTGCGCTCATTGTTATGCTGTTTTTCTAGCTGAACATCAGTCAGTGATCATGCAGGAGATCTTTGAATTCCAGAATTCAAGCATGCCGGAAGCCCATCTGACAAGCAGCATTTCACCTGCATTCATAGTGTCAAAGATTTCTACAATTTCCCCTCTGGAGCTGGCGGGATCCATTCTCACACTCTTGTTAAATCTTTCAGTTTCTCTTCCAGAGCCCACTTTCTTACCTGAGTTTAAAAAGAAAGACGTGGTTGAAATTCTCTCTCGTAAAAAGGCGTATAACACCTGTGAGTATCGTTTTTCAATACAGCAGTCAACGGGTTTAAACAATACAAAATTAGACATGGTGGATATTGACCAAGTTGGTTATGCACTCTTTTTAAGTGAAGCCTCTTTATACAGTTGCTTGACACCACGCCTGGGTATAATAAAAATGCTATCTATGAACAGAAAATGATCTGAAGAAAGACAGATATATTAGTAGCAGACGTTTCTTTTCCTGCTCCCCTTAGCTATCCTGATTGCCCACCTGAAGCTGTCCCCCGCTGAGCTGCGTCAGATCCTGATGACGATGACCAATGACCGCCTGGAGCCGTCACACATCAAGCAGCTGCTGCTGTACGCCCCTGATGAAGAGGAGGTCAAGCAGTACCAGCAGTACACGCAGGCCCCCAACAAGCTCAGTGAGCCAGATCAGTTTGTTATACAGGTACTAGCACAGAAACACGTTTTTCACTTTCTCTTAATAAACTGTGTTGAAAATGGCCCGTTGATTTAAGTTGAATATCCCAGTTTAAGCGGCATAGAATAGGAGTCAAAACGATGTTTTTTGTATCTTACTGTAAACATGTAAAGCAGTACCCAGCCTCCTGAAGATAGCTAGGGAAGGTCTTTAATGCATCCCTTCACTCCCCCTCCATTGTAGATGCTGTCGGTGTCAGAGTATAAAACCCGGCTGCGAAGTCTTCACTGCAAGACAACTCTACAAGAGAAGACTGAGGAGATGAAGGCTGGGTATGAGTGCATCTACAACGCCTCACTGGAGCTAAAGAACAGCAAGAAACTCGCTAAGATACTGGAGGTACAATTACCATGGTGCTCAGGGTCTTCACAACATGAGGGTACAGTACCCATAGTGCTTGGGTCTAAAACCTGGGATACAGTTAACACATAACATTTTGGAAAACTGTTTTATGAATAAGAAAAAACAATGTTTACACTGGGCTTTATACTGTATGTTTCCCTTTTTAAATAATTATTGACACAATCCAGTTTCAGGAATGATTGAGCCTTTTAAACATATTTGGTTGTGCTTACTTACGCAGCTTAACTGTATTCATACATACATTATAAGGGAAAGGACACAGCCCCTTTTTGCAACATTGTAGATCTCTCCAGTAAGTGGCTCTTGACGTTAATAAGTGGGGAGGATATATATATATATATATATAACGTAATAAAACATTGCATGTTTCAAAAGGTACTTCGTAATTTAATAATAAATATAATACAGCAATATAGTAGATGCAGCACATAATGCAAGCAAATGAATATACAACAACATTGTGGATTTACTTGATTGATGAACTAATTAAATCAGATATCCCAGGTTCTACTGTAATTTAATTTATGTAATATAGTAATGACAATAATAATACAAATATTATTGCTTAAGTAACCTGTTATCTCTTCTGCATCTGCAGTTTGTGTTGGCAATGGGAAACTATCTAAACAATGGACAGCCCAAGACAAATAAAACCACAGGATTTAAAATCAATTTTCTCACAGAGGTAAGTTATGCTTTTATCTGAGATGTTTTCTCCCAGAAAATAAGTCTTAGGTGTCGATGGATACATTATGTGTAATTGCATTCATTGGCCAATCAAATACCAGTACAACCGACATTATAATATACTATAATATATTGTTACGGTCCTCAGTCAGCTTGTATGACCCTTTGTCTTTTAGCTTAGTACGACAAAAACAGTAGATGGGAAATCAACATTCCTGCACATTCTTGCCAAATCACTGGGCCAACACTTTCCTGAACTTCTAGGATTTGCCAAGGACCTAACCACAGTGCCCCTTGCTGCCAAAGGTGAGTGAATTACTTTACTTTTCTTTCCTGTTTTTTTAGTGCTTTTTAGTTTGTGATTCTCCAGGATTATACAATAATGAGAGAAAGTGTGACATTCAATTTTGAATTTGTCTTCTTAAAAAATCATTTTTTAATATGTTTCACTGTGTAAAATAGTTAAACGCAGGCCTCTCTCCCTAGTGACTTTTGTGTTCTGCTGTGTGTTATAGTTGTACCTGTATTCCCTGCTCTTCTCAGTTAACCATAGAACAATCACAGCTGACCTTAATGACCTTCACACCACCATACAAGAAATCCGGACTGCCTGCCAGAAAATACCTGCAACTGCCGATGACAGGTTTGCCACTGTAATGAGCGTATCCTTTTCATGCTGTGTTAGAAATGGAAACCCAGGAACCAGAGATCCAGCGCCACGCTTAGCCTGTTTAAGTTAGGGGGATCCAAAGTAATGTGTTTCATGTTTTGTGGCAAATCTCCTTTATGTGCGCAAATTATGCTCTTTGTATTAACAGTGGTGCTGCTAGTTGTGAGCAAAAATCATTTTCTAGAAATGCATTTTAGCTGTGGGAGACCTTGAGGGCTCTGTCCTTTTGAACACTGCTGCTGTGGTCACTTCCTTGACTGGTCCTGAAGGGATTTCTGGAAAACACCCACCCTGCTGTCCAGTCCCTGGACTCACAGCAGCAGCGAGCGATCGAAGAGTTCAGCAAAGTGGCCTCCTTCTTCGGGGAAGATAGCACAGCTACCACAACAGAGGCCTTCTTTGGCATTTTTGCTGAGTTCATCAGCAAGTTTGAGGTGAATGGTGGAGACAGCTTTCATGTCCGGATTACACTGATTTGCATCAGTCTGAAAAATAATGTAATTTACGATTTAAAATAAAACCTGCTTTAATTTAACCCCTTAAGGTGCACAAGGAATTAAGCGGCTGTTCAAATGGTTTCTTCTTAAAATACATTTGAGGGTGACTCAAGTATCATAAGGAAACTGGCAGTTTGGATGTCCAGATCCAGCCTGTCAGTAAATTTTAAACCCTGTTTGGCGCACCTTGCTGCAAAAACAAAAAAGTTAGCATATTTTTTTTTTGTTGTTGTTGTGGAACACATATGTTCCTTGTACTTTAAAGGGTTAACCTCTGAAAACGTGTTTTATAAATGATTAACTCGCAGCTGGCAAAGATTTTAACTACTTGACATACCAGTACATCCAGTGTAGCAATGATCCACTTTCTTCCATGCATTTTTTTTGCTGCAACTGGCATTATACCATCATTGGCTTTGTTATATTGAAGATGCAGCAAACAGTTGTTTTTACACTTGTGTTAGTATAACAAAAACATTATCAAGACAGTTTCTAATCTTGAGCTAAAAGACGAATTCATTCTTTCACTGGACCCCTCTATTTGTTTGCACTTAGTGATGAGGAAATTAATGCATAGAGACATATCTGCATTTACAGATAGGCAACTGCAGGACTATTATTTTTAATTTAATGCGATTTGTGTTTGCTTTGCAGAGGGCTTTTGGTGAGATGAGAGCCACAGAGAACCAGCGCAGTCCAAGAATAAGCTCCCCACTGGCCTGGTGAAGTCTTTGAAACACCAACACATTATTACCAAAATAAGTGCATTTTTCTGAAAAGAAAAGAATGATCTCAGCTCCTTTGCCGAAAAGCGAATAAATAAAAGGCCGTGGATGTAAAATGTATAAAGAACAGGACTAAGGTAGAAGCTTACAGGAGGGAGCAAATATTGTATATTGCATTCTATTACAAACAAGTCATTTAATCAACACAGTGAATGTAAGTACTTTGTGACGAGAGACTGTACGTGAAGCATTTGCAAAACGGTTGTGAATCTATGGTGACACAACACATAGAATACACTTGGGCACCAGACTCTCTACCCCATAGTAATACAGACAGGACTGTATAAATTATAAGAAGATATTGCAAGATAACGAAGGACAAAATAAACAGTACAAATCTAATCAGTAATGAAATGATTTGTCATGCAAAATGAAAACAGTTGAAATAAAGAAGCAGTTTTATCCTGCAGTTTTAAGAAGACAAAGCGACTGTATATTTAGGTACAGCTTAATGAGACGGCTCATTTGCAGTTTTCTACTTAAATATTTGTCCTTTATTTAGGGGTTATCTATACAAGACCCTAATAACATATAATATCTGTCAACCGCAAGTGCTCCGTGGCCACATCTTGCAGGCTGTCTTCAGCATTAAACATGAGAGATAAGAGACAAATTAAACCTTTAATCTAGCTTCGTAACCCCTTGAGACGATAGCAATGTCGGAATCAGATCAACATTATTGAGTACTTGCTGGTCGCTGCCAAAATTTGAAATAATAACCAAAAAAAAAAAAAAAAAAAAAAAAAAAAAGCATACATAATGTAAACTTAAATAGGTTTTCTCCATGGGAGGATTGATTTGAATTATTTTGCATATGATATCCACAGTATGTAAATCTCTCCTTTAGCTTCTCAAATTGGAGACTAGAAATACCCTGAAAGGGGTGAGATATTGTAGCTTTACAAACAACTTTTAGTGTTGAAAAACATTATGCTTTTTTAAAAATTAATTATTTGAATACTTAGGCTACTGGAAGACATATATAGTACAGTCCATACAGTAAGCACAGTCCTAAGCGCTGGTTCTCCCAAACATATTTTAAAATCTGTTTGAGCGAGGATACTTTTATCTTGAATCAATATAACGAGACGATCATAGAACGATCATTTATATGACTAAACAGCTTGTTCTAATTGTCATTTATTGTTAGAAAGCTGTACAATAAAAACTCTATATATGTATTGCTGTTAACTGTTTCCCGTTATCACTACATAACATTCTTTTTATGTGGATAGCTAGACGACCATGTAAAGATGCTCTGTGAAGAAGAGATGTTGCTTTGTTGGTTTTATTCAGTGTTTTATATTTAATTCTGTGGTTTACATAACAGAAATATTCAGAGATTCTCCATTCTGTATTTCTGATTTCTCTAGCCCTCTAAAGTTTGAAATAGCTTATACTTTCAGTAAGGTCGCAATGCTGCAAGAACTAAAGGGGAGCAATTTATTCTCTTTTTCTTTTTATATTACATTTTTGTAATTGATAACCAGCAATGACATTATTTTTATTAAGCTACTAAAACGTGTCAAGTTTGAATATATTCATTTTTATTTGCTTCACGTTGCATAAGATGAATACATAAATAAACAGAACGTTTCTCATAATTGGTCATTAAATGAGCAGTTGCATGTTTATGAATACAATCTGAAGAAGTTAAGAGTCTTATTGTATTTACAGTTTGCCTCTTCTGAGTTAGGTAACAGTTATAGCCTTTGGCTGAATTTGACTCCTGGACAAGATGAGAAACTCAGGTGACAGTCATTCTCTTAACAGATAGATTTGTTTACTTACATTACATTACATTACAGTACATGAGCAGGTATGGATATTTCATGAATGGCCTGAATGAAATTAAATTGTATGGTACTGCTATAGCTATACTTTATAATGGCTGTGTCACTGGTATAACTGAATCTAGGTTAATGTGTTGATGTTTACCTCATAGTAATTCAATATCAATGCAACATGAGTTTGTACAGATGAGTTTATTACAAATATACCATCTCCTTTCAGCACAATATAGTACGGAGTTCACGAAAACAAATGGGCAAAAAAAAAAAAAAAGATTTTAGTGGGCTAGAGAATATTGCTACTTCTGCAGTATTACTATTATGATGTATTTATTAATCAGAGAATTGTGTGTGCATGTGTAAAATATTAGATCAATAGATTATTATTCCTATTTATTAATTAATTTATTTTTGTTTTTCTGTTCATATTTTAAGCTGCTGTGCATCAGCATGTTTTAGGCCTGAATCATGCATGCCTCAGCTTGTGGCATGTAGGAAATTCATTGTTTTGTATGGTGTACAGCAATGTTAGACGCTGACAATTAAAAAATCTTTATGGAGCCTAACATTACACAAGGCGTGTCATTTTCTGATGGGGGCATTTTACAATTTGTGTATCATTAACAACGTGTTAATTAGACATTATAAAGTGTACACACATAATTCTGTACATACAATAATAGTTCAATTGATGTATTAGTTTTCCCATAACTTTCCATCACATAATTATATTGTTATAAATAGTATTATTATAAAAAGCAATCCAATTGAAGATATTCATACAGGGTTGGTATGCTTAGACGTAGCGTCTACTTTTCAAGGATTGCTGTGCCCTTATGTGAAGATTAGGTAACTTTCTTTAAGAAAAAATACATTTGTTCATTGGAAGTGGATTTAGGCTGGTCAACTTTTGTTTGACCTATCTTTTAATTAGGTAAATGGTCATAGGAATTGACGGAGGCACAGATAATTAAGTCAGCCATTGACCAGGCTGGCACATGACAGCAGCCCATAGACTCTTTTTAGTGTGGCTTTTCCAAATTATATTTGAAGCATATCTCCTGGTTAATTTCAAATCAAATTTCGAGAGCAAAGCCAGTAAAACGTTTTACACTTTAACCAGTTGTCTTAAGTTAGAATGAAATTACCATACACTTTGGAGTTTGACCCTAGTTGATGATGCAGAGTAAACACCTTCTGCTCCATTGCAGTATCAAGGAATGATCAAGCAGCTTTTTACTGGGCTTTGAGCTGCATTGAGCGATCGTCACATCCTCAATGACATTGGAGATCACGGCACTGGAACATTCAGGATTACGAGGCTGCAAAGATGTATGAAGAGCAATGAAGGCAAAGTAATTTCATTCTCCACAGGAGAATTCCACTCATGTCCTTGCAAGTTTCTTGCTTCTTATACCTTGAGTTGGTTTGAGAGTATGTGTATTATTTTAGTTATATACATCATTTCCAGTTCATTTTTTATTTATTAAAATATGAATCCAGTATACACAACTAAGATAATGCATTGTGTTTGCAATAAGGTTCCTTGTAGCATCATAGGCCTATATGCAGTATGGAAATCTTTCTGTCCAATGTCTCTCGGGCAACAGAAAAGATTCCTGCTTGGATGCAGTTTATTAAGCCTGGTCTTGATTTGTGAATGATTGTGTCTCCATCTATTCCCTAGAAGGCAGAGCAACGGTTTGGTTTCTACGGTAGCTAAATTGTAATATCCCATGGTCAAGGAGGCCACTACCCAGGCACCCCCTGCAGGCACTGCGGGTGCATTTTCACAACAATCACTGGAGGCTGTTGACATTGTGGTGCTAGTCCTTTACTTTGTATTTGTTCTGGCGTTTGGACTTTGGGTAAGATAATTTCATTTGAAACAACGGGGCAGATACGGGAAAGGAAAATCCAACTGTTAATGTCATCAGACTTGTAACCAGCAACTCAAGAAGTTCATTGAAGGCATTCAAGTTATGGATATTTGTTACCAGTTTTCTAACGTTAGCAGTTTTCCTTTCACCCAAAAACCAGGGGATCTACGAGATAACGAAGGAGTGAGGCTGGCTTACTGAGGAAAATATTCTAGAGCAGGGGCTCTTAACCCGGGGGTCAGGACCCTCGGAGCGGTCACTGAAAGGTTACCAGGAACAGGGCTGCCAGACAGCCACATCACAAACAGAGCAGCTCATTGTTTATTTAATATAAGCTCTGAGTCAAATGCATTGAATAATTTCACAGTTATGTTATGAAAGTTCATACGACTAACAATATTAGAAATATTCATAACTTGAAAAAGTTTAATTTTAAATTTAAAAATTAAGTTTGAGAGTGACAGGGTGTTTGTGTTGGTGTGTTACTGCTGTGTTTGTTTGTGACAGGGTGTTTGTGCAGGTGTGTCGCCCCGTCAGTGTGTGTGTGTGTGTGTGTGACAGGGTGTTTCTGCTGGTGTGTCGCCCCGTCTGTGTGTGTGTATGTGTGTGACAGGGTGTTTGCTCTGGTGTGTCACACCTGTGTTTGTGTGACAGGGTGCTTGTGCTGGTCTGTCACTCCTGTGTTTGTATGACAGGGTGTTTGTGCAGGTCTGTCACTCCTGTGTTTGTGTGACTGGGTGTTTGTGCTGGTGCTGATCTCAGTGTTGTAGATCCTGCTGGTCCAGGCTGGTCAGGGATGACAGCTCTTCATCTACATCCAGTCCATCAGCTCCTACCTGCAACCACCTATTGCCATTGTCTTCATGGCAGGCTGCTTCTTTTTTTTTTTTACATTATTCTCAATAGCCATTCATTAGCTGTTTGCTACTCCATTCCTATGAGATCCATTATGTATTCTATGTTTGCTTCTGCATCAAGATATCTCTTCAACCATATGTCAAGCAAAGTACTGAAAATCTTATGGTGCTCTGTATTTAATTCTCAGTGTGCGTTCTGGGCCTGATTTTAGGGAAGCTGTCTAGTTGCATTTGGATGGTGTTGGATTTCATGTACACTGCTCCACAGTGCCACGAGGAAGACACCCACCCTGCAGATATCAAGTGCATCCACTACCTCTACTACTCAGTCATCCTTTCTTCACACTCATCCTAGCTGTGGTGGTCAGTCTAGCCACAGTTTGCTTTTTGTTCATTTGGGGCTGCTAAAGCATACTGCAAATAAGAGGACCATCATTAAGGTGGCATTTCAAAAGGTTCCAACACTTTGGGAGAATTATTTGGTTGCACATCAACTACAAGTTGGTTCAGAAACACACTGGTGAGCGAGCGTTCTCGTCACGCTCTGTGGAGAACACTTGTTGCCAGGCGTTGGAAAGATGGCGGTTTCAGCTGGAAGTAACGCGGTGTCCTCTGCGTTAAGCAACCACAAAATGAATTTTTCACAATACAAAAACACCCTCTATGGCGTGGCTGAGAGATTGTGTATGCTTAACAAGGTGTGTTATATTTCGAAGATACACGAGTAAAAAAAAAATGACCAGACTATACATTGGTACGTGGCGTTGTTTAACTGTGACAAACCGGAAAAATAATACAGGACTCGGTCTAAAATCTAGTTTATATTTTAAAACATTTTCCTGTTAAAAACTGTATTTGAATACAACCCGATTTTTCCCATTGAACGTTTTTCAGGACTGTTTATTATTTGTTTTATTATTGTTTAGAGGTGCTTCCTACACAGACTCGTTTATGTTGCCAAGATAAAAGCAGGTCAAGCGGCAACGAAAGACCTTGCAGGTACAGTAAATCACTTTAAATATTTGTTGGACAGTGTGTAGCTAATCAGTTTGTACATTACGTGTGAGTATTTCACATGCCAAACGAACAACCATATGCTAAGACGAAAACAAATAAAATACTGGGGGGGGAGTGCCCTTTAATTTAAGTGAAAGCATTGTAAAAATCCAATAACAACACATAGCTGCACCATCATTTGGTTTATTGCAGGTTATTACGAAATGCTTTTTGCAGTTTATCACAATACCAACATAGAAGAAGTTACTGGTCTGCTGCTGCTTTATCCGAGCTGTATTATTCATGTGCTGGAGGTAATAACGGTAGTCCTTGAAGTGTCTTTTGCCTGTTTGTTTGTTCCAGTGTTCTATTTAGACAGTTCATACAGTAACAATATTTTGTTTTTTCTTTTTTAGTCCTCTTCAGAGGTACTTTACAGTCTACTGAATGATCTCAGTAATATGCAAAAAAGAGCTGAGTAAGGTTTTGTTTTAAATTGTGTATGTATAGAGTTGCCATGATCATATGCAAGAGTGTCTTTTTGGGTTACTTTTTTTTCTGTCTTGCAAGTATCTAGCATGACCCTTGTGTGAATATATGTCTACATTAACTAAAATTAATCTGTTAATTCTGCTCTTAAGCAACACTTTACGCAATATTTATGGATCACTTATTCACAGGTTAATTAATATTGGCTTCCCACTGTTAAAACAGATAATTTGGTTTTAAATGCAAACACTTTGAGTTATAAAATTCGAACATTCTGGAACGTTCCAACCACATTTTGTTCTTCAGTTCTCTTCTCCAGGATGCCAAGATTCTTGTGATGTCACATGACATTCCCATGAGGATGTTCCAAGTGTGGAGTTACCGCTCCTTAAATAATATAACTTTAACCTCGCAAGAAGCCACCGAGCAGAAACAACCTGTGGAGAACCTGGTCCCAGAATGCCTCCCTCTTTTGTATAAACTCTGTGTTCACTGTCTTAAGTCTTCAAAGGTACTGTGATATAACAACATTTTTTATATTAAAAAAAAGTTGCAGAGGTAGGGTTACCATAAGACTCCATGTACACAAGGACAGTTCAGGCTTTTCAACTCACATCTCAATGCATTCTGTTTCAGGTACATTTGACAGCAGGACTGCACTTACCAGAATGCATTGGGGTGTTGAAAAGCCTGAACTGTTCTAGTGTAACTAGAGTCATCTGGTAACCCTAAAAAGTAAATGAAATGTATTTTCACTTTATTCTCACCTATGATTTTCTTCCACCTACAGCACATAAAACGGATGTCTTGTAATGTGAGAGTAGACTTAAATAGATACTGACAGATCCAGTATAAAGTAAGCTGCAGGAAACTCACTTTAGCACAAGACAGAAATAACATACTTCAAATACTGTTAATTAAATATATAACTGCCCTACTTATTTAATTTTAACAATTCAAAAAATGCACAACTTTTCCTAATCCAAAATATGGTTATTATTAAACACTTTTTAGTTATTTATTTATTTTATTTCTCACCATCAATATCGGAACTAAGGGAGTCGGCGATAACTTTCAAGAGCAATTCCTTGTTATAGAGGAGGACAACATCCTGTACCTGTGCATAAGCAATGTACTGCACTCTCCAGAACAGTTTCTGCAGACTTACAGCAGACCTTTCAGTGTTATCATGGATTCAGGTAAGAAACAAAAAGAAAATGTGGAAAACAAACTCAAATCAAGAAATACGCTCTGCCACTGTGGTAGTCATCTAGATAACATATGCTGTAGTGTTGCAATTTAGTTAACAATTCAAAATATGTTCTACATACTGTATTTATTTATATATATTTTATTTTCTAGAGATTGTCTGGCCAACCCAAAGTCATCTGTACATGTGACATCTCGTTTTTGGCACTGTGAAGTCCTTCATTTGATTGTGTCTGCAATATTTTGAATCTTCAAATAAATACACTGGTAGTTGCAAATCCTATTTATATTCTTTGTTGCTTTCTTAAATGAGTATCTTACAAAACTAGGAACAACTACTCACTTGGTTAATATATAAGGTCCTTAAGTACACCAGAGAAGCCAGAAAATGAGCCAAATATCATCCATGATTAAAATGGTAGACTATGTAATGTACTAAAATTACACTTTGTTTTATTCAGTTTATTTTAGTATTAATAGATCTATGTATAATGGGTAATTAAAAAAAAAAATCAAAATCTACATGTTGGAGCAACAATGGTTCATTTTATTTTGAAATATAACATTGTTACTAAGCATTTCTTCAGAATATTTTATTGTTATAAATGGACTGCTGAGCCCAAAAGATCAGTCTAAATAACACACACACACACACACACACATATATATATATATATATATATATATATATATATAATAGATATCATATATATAATATCAGTGTTTCATTTCAAAGCCTTTACAAAATCGCCCTGTATGCAAAACAGTACACAGGATCAGAAGTGCACTTTATATAAACAGAAACAGCGACAAGGCAAGGGCCAACTGGTTACAGGTAATGTTAGCAAGATCCTATATAGATGATTGCCACGATAACTTAAATACAAACAATCCTTTCAGGGTGCCTTTGAAACAAAACAAACAAACAAAGTTGGCCCTTGGTACCATTTATGCTCTGCTACCAGTAACAGAAAAACATTGAGAAAACAAGGAAGCTTTTCCATCCTTAAGTGTGTCCCCTACCACTTCATTGCTAGGTTTTAATTAGATACTGTATTTGTCAATAATCAGTTTGTAATCCCAGCTTTAAAGAATGCTATAGAAAACAAAATGATACAGCTTTTTAAAACAGCTCAGTGGATTTTCTCTGTGTAAATGAAATGCAAAAATTAACTTGTAGATGGGCGGAGGGCGGGCGATGTTGAAAATCTTTAAAGATGTTACTGAACCCTGATGGGATTCGTACGTAGTGCACAGCACTCCTAGTGACTGAATATTGTAACTGAACAGTTTTCTTAAAGGGAAAGCCAAATCTGAATTTTCTGCACATCTGTAACAATTAGGTACAATTTCTAAAGTGAGCCAGTCATATCTACACGGAACTGTATATAAAATTAATCAAACATTATGTGATTTTTTAAAAAAAGAAATGATTATTAAATTGCTACACAAAGTGAGTGAGAAAGAGGCAGAAACAAAACTTAGTAATTAAATGGTTTCAAAACATGAACAAGGAGGTTCAATCCACAAACCATAAAACAATCAAAGAAGGCACTAGAATTCAACCACAGATCGACTGACAACTGGTACCCAGCAGTCACCAGCAGAACTTGTAAGATGCATAGTTTTTGGTCTTATTACGTTATTTCCTGCAGCAAGAGTGAGAGGGAATGTCTCTTCAAAATCATCTGTCTTAAACCACATTTTCTTTAAAAGGAAAAAAAGATGAATCTCAGTGTTCCATGAAAAAATGAGAATTCCAGGACAGTGGCAAAGTTTTTTTTTTTTTTTTTATCCAATAAGCCTGTTTGATAGCAACCAGCATGGATAGTGCATTTTTGTTACCTACAGCATTGTTGCTAATATATCCCAACAACGACAGATATTGAAGTGTCCTACGTATAAGGCTTTTGCAGCCAAGTGGTTTTCACAGAGTACAGTCAACGTTCCCATGATGTTGCAGTTCGAAAGCAAAATCTTGGATATACCACGGCCCAGGTGTAGCATTTAGTTGCAGGCGATGTTTGAAAGGTGCTGCCACGACTCACTGGAAAGCATGCTGCAGAAATGTTAGAGAAGTTGTTCCTTCTGATAATTCGGAAGAGCGTTTGCTTTCAGCATGCGAGAATGGAGAGAGGTTTAAGTGATAGTGCTGAGTCTGCTTCACAACGCAGTGCTCTCAGTGTCATGGTCAGTGTTCTGCAGCTGGTGATTAAGCTCTCGGCCAGCCAAAGGAGTCACTTGTTCCACAGGAAGCTCAGGGATGAAGCTGCAAGGCTGCCCTTGCACAGTGGTACTGGAATCTGTTCAGGAAAACAGGAAAAAGTACTTTAGCCACCTCGAGTACTATGCTTCCCCCCCCCCCCCAAATATAATCAACTGGTTTTTATTGATTTATCATGTGAAATTTAATTACAGGTATTCAGATATGCATTGTTAACAGATGGTCCTTCTGTTCAGGTGTATTCATCAAAGTACTGTATGACTGTAAAAGTTCCATCTTATTATTTCTGCTTTACTCTATCAAGTTGCACTTTCTTACTATTTAGACAGGGCCTTTTAGATTGTCACTGGCACTACTGGGGAAAATAAATCACTATACTGCATGTAAGCAAAACGTTTAGTTACAGTACTACAACTATACATAAAACTGATAATTAGTATAAAGCGGACAATCAGATTTCTAAATTGTAGCTGCTTTATGTTCCTGGCACGCAGTTCAAACTCATTTCAATTAATTAACTGCTGGTTACTCTGAGCAAAGTTCACGGCAGTAGTTATGTTAAACATGTTTTTTTACAATTGTGGGTACAATGAAAAATAACTCAAGTGTAAGAAAAACAAACCTACCCATTTAGGTCTACCTTTTCATTAACTAAAAATTACAACAACATAGCTCTCATATCTAAATATGTTTAATCTTATCAGGATTTAGGCAATGCTACATTCCCTTCAGGATATATAGAATATATGATGTTAGTCCTACATGCTCCTCCCAATAGATGGGACTGAATACATTTGATATGCTGTATCTGAATTATTACAACTTGAAAACAAATGCATGATCTTCATATGCAGGAGATAACACTGCTTTATCCCTAAAAAAAAAAAAAAAACACTACCTAAGACTACAAAGTGAAAATAGTGGTTGCAATGTTAAAAGGCAGTATAAATTATATAAATGCTACAAACCCATAATACATACAGTTGAAATCATGAAAGTGACTTCTGAAGTTCATAATCAAGTGTCCATATCAATGCAGTCTTCACACACCTGTCTTTATTGTCATTGGTCCACATGCAGTGTTAGTAACCACACAGGCAAGCAGTGTTAGGACTGGAACAGGTTACTGACAGACAGATGCAGCATGCAGTGATAAACATTGCAGATGAATTACTGGCCAATCATTTGCTTTGTCTTACCATAACTTTCCAATCTCCGCTCATACACTGTAGAGCTGGTCAAACATCTGCGTTATTTAATAGAATATTTACAATTAGAAGAATTTTGTATCTTTTAGCGCTATTGTTTTCTTTATGGTTTGCATTAAACTATTAATTAAATTTCTAGCACATTCTAATATATTTACATATATATTTACATATATTTAGCATGCATGTATGGTGAATGAAAAAAAAAGTTTGCCTCATTTGATTGCCAATTCATAATGTAAAGGCACGTAGAATAAAAGCCTTATCTCTTAGGTGAAAAAAGAAACTCAGCTACTCTAAGGAATATATAGATCGGATAGCTTTTAGCTGATAATTACATTATTAATAATACAAATTTCATTTAGTTTTACTATTTTATAAAGCAGTCATTTAATGTACCAATATACATTACATTATGAACCAAACTTTATAGTAAAATGTTAAACAAATTACCTTCATAAATGGCATGTTTTTAAACTTAATTGTAGCAGCTAACAGAATTGAAAATGTTACTGTTTTTCAGCAAAATCTGAAAAGGCCAAAGATCATAGTGACGCAAATGCTGGTAAAGACACATGCCAAAGGAGGAGGGGTCAAGGGCAAATGGGGCTGACAATGGTTGCTGCACCCTTAGAAGCAACTACATATTTTTCAAATGGCTTAACATGCTTCATGCACTGATACTCAAAAGTAATATTAAAATATTTGATTGACATGCATATCAGAATACAACTATGTAATAAATCATATCTGCAGCTGTGTGAAAACTGGTGATCAGAATAATTAAAGTCCCTTTGGAAGTACTTGTGAAATATGAATAAAAATAATTAATTTGAATTTGACATGACACTTGACACCATTAGGATTATGTGACCACTGATGAATAACACACTTGGGACATATGGGTCATATTACAGTATATGCAGTACTGTATATAACCCACAGTAAGTTTTAATCTAACTTTTTTTATTTATTTTATTTGTTTAAAGGCTTCTTTTGATGCTAGCGTCTGTGGCAGAATTCAGGCAATGAGTGTGATTACATGGAGGGCAGTGGTTTAGCATCTTTTTATGGAAACGTCACAATGCAATGTCCACAACGAAATGGCGAGCAATATGTAAAAAGCATATGAACAACAATGGGAGACGGTGCAAAAAATATATCACGTACAAAGAGCTGAGCAAGAGCATCTGCAGCTGCAAGTACGGATGTCTCTGTGTTTACAAACCTTACTGATGGAAAGATCCCCAACCTGTGAAGGCATTAGGACATAAAGCTATTAATTGACATGTACTAACAAACCACTATGTTAAGGTATGGTGCAAAATAAATAACACAAAATGCCATTAGTATAGCATACTATATTAAACTGACATTTGAGTTTATTTTGTTACATGTTTTGTTTCCACAGACTTTGCTATTAGTAAGGTCACTGTAAGAAAGTAGAAATATCAGTAACAAAGTAGCTTTGCTGACTTAACTGAACATAAACATGAGTATCAAATGTATTCTATACACACGATTTTCACAGCTAGAAAATACATGCCTTAACCCTTCAAGGAATCTTAAATAGCAGGAGTAGAGGCCTCCTTGTTGTATACTGCACCATTATTAAAACATGATGACATAACCTCAATGCTATATAACTATATCACTAAGGCAGGATTTTCTAATTTAAAATAAATTAAAATCATTGCTACTCAATCCCAAAATTAGTAGGCTGCAGTGTTCACAAGCTCCTGTGTATACAGAACTCAACCAGGTCATGCAGACGATGCATCAAACATGCCTTTTAGTTAGCTGGACCATGACCTTATTCCATTGTCGATGCAAGTGCAGTTCTGAATTGACAGGACAAAAACAAGTGCACTCATTCACTGAGCCACAGTGTTGCCAGTATGTAAATCACAATGCCAAATTAAATAAAATAAATTACAATTTTCTCCTGTAATTGACAAACATGTGAAAAGTTGTCAGCTGTGTTACTAAGTACTAAACATACATTTCTTGAAACATTCCCCGACTTGTCTAAACGTGCCCAGACTAACATCTTATTATGTTTGTGATACTTTTAATATCATGACTTCACAATGGCTTATGAATCAGCCTTTGAAAAAAAAAAAAAAAAAAAAAAGTAGCAATTATAATATTACAAGATATCAAAAATGAATAAAAGAAATAACACAAAGACGCCCATGCGAGAGGGATGGCTTACCTGTGATTATTTTGGAAGCTGTGTTGGCGTTGCCATTGGAGTTTTCATTCACAGGAGGCTGTGGTGGCGGGGGCACGCTTGGCCTGTGTCTGGGTTTCGGTACAGGCCGTGGCCTGGGCAAAGTGTTGGACT
This sequence comes from Polyodon spathula, assembly GCF_017654505.1. Taxonomy (NCBI): domain Eukaryota; kingdom Metazoa; phylum Chordata; class Actinopteri; order Acipenseriformes; family Polyodontidae; genus Polyodon; species Polyodon spathula. Next base: position 10,363,410 of record NC_054559.1, on the reverse strand, counting down.
GTAAGGGTGACGAGTTCTGGAGGCTGTCATGGCCACTGGTGGGTGAAGGCTGGATAGCTGCTGCTAGAGGAGTTGTCCCTCCATGTGTGACTAAGGGAGGGGTGTCAGGCGGTGTGGGGGTCCTGGGAGGAGACTGTTCTGGTCCTCCTGACTCACTGGCACCCCCGGTGGCCTGGCTGAAGGCTTTGGGCTGTGCTGGAGGAGTGGCCTGTGTTGGAGGCTGTGGGGGAGGATGGCTCGGGGCCTGGAATGTAAGTAGATTGCTCGAATGTCTGCGTGGTTGGACAGAGGGCTGGGCAGGAAAGTGGGGCTGCACTGAACCCTGATTGCTGGGCTGGCTGGGAGGTGAATGGCCTGTCCCCTGGCTAGCAGATGGCTTGGGAGACTGGGTAAACAGTTGACTGGCTGCTGAAGGAGGTCCTTGGCTGACAGGTTGTGCAGGGGGATGGTTTCCAGGTTTTGGTGGGGCTGGAGCAGGCTTCTTTGTAGCTTCACGGAAAAGACAATACAAAAATATACATTTTTAAAAGATAACTAAACAAGATAGGCTTTTCCCAAAACAAATATATCAGATCATGACTAGACTAAAAAATATGTAGTGCATTAGCTGAGAAAATGTCACGTTACAATTAATGTTATAGATTTTTATTTATTTATTATTATATTACTAAATCCAAGGGGCACCTGTAATGCAATTTTGCTAAAATGGGTTTTGTTAGCTGCTCAAATTAATAATGTAGGCACCTAGTAAATGATAACATAACCCTTTTTGTTTTTTCACAATATAATAAATGTCTGTGTCTCAGAGGCAGGAACCCTGGCTCACCTCTCCTGATCACGTGCGGGCTGGGTCCTGTGGTGTTCTGTGTGTGCCCTACACCCAGCTGGTTGGCAGTGGTGCCTGCAGAGTGAGGCTGGCTCTGACCTGAAGCTGCAACGTTGCCACCATTCCGCAAGGGTGGAGGTGTGGATGCCGTGTCTTTTGGTTTTGAAGAGCTGAAAAGTTTTTAAAGTAGCTTTTAAAAGGACTTGCAATTTGACATTGGAGAAAGTTGAGGGTTTTTTTTTTTTTCCTCTAGTTAATGTAATTTTGACCCCCCCCCCCCCCCAAAAAAAAAAGCTTCCCAAAATCACCTAGAATTTCAGGACTAAGATATAACAAAAAATAAATATATGAACATAATTTCGGTCGTTTATTTAACATCATGTAATCAAAGAAACCTACCAAATGCTATCACAAAAGTCTACTGGAAGCCATAACATTAGTACAGTATTTCCTGTTAGATTTAGAAATTTCATATTTGTCAGTTTTTCGTTAAGTATAACACAAAACAGTATGTAAATTCAATATGTTAACATTATGAAGCAGAATGTATAAATTCTATAGGGTGATGCAAAACTTTTTGCCATAGCTGTACTCTTCTATTCAGTACACAGTCTTATTTTCAGCCATCATTTCTTTGGAAGTGTAAAATTCCTGAAATTCCTTATAGAGGAGGTACACGTTTCCATAAGGCTTACCCTTATCAACAATATTCACATAGCAACAGAATCGGACCATGCAGAAGCGCCAGGGTGCTTCAGGTAACTTTTATAAAAATCAATGCATTATTTAATTTTTTATATCAATTTAAAACAGTCCAAAGATATGAACAGTAGGGGGCAGCAGAAAAAGTTTTATTTTATTATTTACCTTCATAACATGTATGTTAGGCAGGGTGGTAAACACATTGGCGTTTACGAACAAAAGCGGCAAGCAATGTACTGTATACACAATTTGCGAAATAGAAGTAATACAGGGATGCTGCATTTAGATTTAGCAGATGTCAATAATATATAGCTTTACCAGGAGTGAATTAAGGAGTACATAAGCCATTCTGAACATGACCAACCTTGGTCAGTTTTCTTAAAAGTTTATTTTTTAAATGAAGCCTACAGTACTTCAGTACTTCTTTACTCCGACACCTATATATATATATATAGACGAAGACATGTCGGGTGATTTCATATTTGTCAGTTTTTCGTTAAGTATAACACAAAACAGTATACCCTATATATATAGTACCAGTCAAAAGTTTTTTCTCTAAATCTTGTCTTCTAAAGTTGTCTCTAAATCTTGGATTCCTCAAAATAGCCACCCTTTGCCATAATAACAGCCTCAAAAACACAAGGCATTTGGTTAACAAGTTTCAGCAGGAAATCACCCGACATGTCTTCCCAACTCTTCTGCAGCAATTCCCAGAGATGTAGGGCACTTGTGGGTAGCTTTGCTTTGACTCTTCTGTCCAGTTCGTCTCATACGAGTTCTATGGGATTGAGGTCTGGAGACTGGGCAGGCCAGGTCATTAGATTGAGTTGTCCTTCACGTTCCTTCTTCGCCAGATAGTTCTTGCACAACTTTGAGGTGTGTTTCGGGTGCTGAGAATGAAGGACTGCCAAAGTAGCCGTAATCCTGATGGAATGGCATGCCTCTGAAGTATGCTAGGATAGCCATGCTGTTTGAACTTGCCATGGACTTGGTAAAGATCATGCAGAACTCATGCACTCAACCTCTCTGCGTCTTACAAATACTTGGCGGTTGGACCCAAATATTTCAAATTTTGACTCATCGGTCCATAAGACCGACTTCCACTCCTCAAACGTCCAGTTTCTGTGTTTTTTGGCCCAGCCAAGTCTCTTCCTCTTATTCTGCACTCTTAACAATGGTTTCTTTGCAGCAATTCTTCCAGTTAGGCCAGCTTCACGCAATCTCCTCTGAACAGTTGATGTTGAAACATCTGTACTTCTAGCAGCACTTAGCTACAAGCTGCGCTTGTATTTCAGGGGCAGTTAATTGCCGGTTTTGCAGACTTGTGTCTCGAATGAATTTGTTCTCTGATTCTGAGGTCACCCTTGGCCTGCCTGACCTTGTTCGGTCCTCAAGAGTGATTTGGTTTCTTCAAATCGTTTCATGGTCTTGGCCACAGCAGTTACAGACACTTGCAAAGTTCTTTCGATTTGTCTAAAAGATTGACCTTCATTTCTTAAAGTAATTACAGTCTTTTTTCTTTGCTTAACTGAGCGTATTTTGCCATTTTCTTCTCCCTTACATTCAGGAAGGACAAACTTGTGCCTGTACTACCTATATTTATAGTAATCATGGACCCTTACCTGTTAACAATAATTGGTGACAAAAGGTTAATTAGGTTTTAACTGTCTTGGGCGTCAGGCTGAAATCCCCTTGCTTTGGGTGACCATTTCATTAAAACTGACAATATTTACACTTTAATTTAAAAATTAAATTTTTGAATGCAATTCACTTATGATTCAGCTTATATAAGTACACATATCACATAATGAAATATTAGGTGTTTATAGACAAGTTTATACAGTTAAAAGCATAGATAATAATGAAAACTCTGGTTTCAAGCAGGTGTACTCAAACTTTTTACTGTACTGGTACTTACACTTAACACACACACACACACACACACACACACACACACACACACACACACACACACACACACACACACACACACACACACACACACACACACACACACACACACACACACACACACACACACACACACACACACACACACACACACACACACACACACACACACCTGTCTGTATTTCTGTTTCTTGATGCCTAGCTTAATAACTATTATGCAGCACCATCAATAATGGGTCCTGCTATCATTATTTTAACTGAGACTTTTTATACCTTACCTGGATTCCTCCGTTACTGGTATTAATGGTGGCACTGCTGCAGTACTAGCAAGCTGACCCTGAGCACAGCCTGATTGGCTGATCTCAGGGCCTGCGCCCATTTGCTGAGCCTGCAGCTGTTGCTCGGCAACAGGCTGTGGCAGCACCCCCCCAGGCTCCACAGGGGGCAGGGGGGGCTGGAAGGCAGGGGACGTGTGCTTTCTATTAAGAGTGCCTCCTCTACGCGGAGTCTGATCCAATAGTTTACCACCCAAGCTACAGAGAGAGGAGACAGTGAACACAGAGACATGCCATGATGAGAGCCACAGCAACACTTGCACACACAGGGGAGGTGCTACAACAAAACAACACCACCACCACCACCACCACTATGATATGACAACCATGTAAGGCAAGACTCTGTCAGTAAGCATGCACAGTTTCAAAACAAGTTATTAATGCAATGGAAGCAAGACACGGCTTGTTTATACCACTTGTGTATTGGTGTAGTGTGATATTTTTAAAACTTCAGGTTTTAACTCATACACTGCTATTGGAAGTCAGTGTATATTGAGTGTAAGGTGGATTAGTCAATAGTTCTCTGACCTGAAACATTATGGCTAAAGTCAACACCCCTTTTAAGGTGTTTAACTGTTGTTTTCCTCAGATTCTATATAAATTAGAACTGTCAAGCAATTAAAACAATTAATCTTAGTTAATCTTGGTTTTAATTGCACATTTAATTGATACAATTACTGCATCCACCTCATTTGTTTGTTTTATTACTGATGCTATTCGTATTATTTGTATTATTTTAAAGTTACTCTTATTACCTATAAGATCTTACAGGTCTTGAACCTTCTTATCTTGCTGACCCCATATGTCCCTGGTCGTTTCCTGAGATTGAAAAATGCTAATCTTCTGACAGTCCCTAAAATTAATTTGAACTCTGTCAGAGGCTGGGCCTTTAGTTATAATGCCCTCGTCTTTGGAACTTGCTCCCGATTCATATCAGGAATGCTAGCACAATCTTTTAAATGCTGTTTGAAAACATAGCTGTTAGTTTACTTGTAGCTGGATTATATATTAGACACAGGCTTTTTTTTATATTTCTTTTGTGAAGCTTGCTAGAGTGCTTGCAAGAAGAGCGCTATATAAGTGAAAGTTGTATTATTATTATTATTATTATTATTATTATTATTATTATTATTATTATTATTCAAAAACAACTCTGCATAAAAAAAAAATGTTGTCCTATTTCTGGATTAATAGGGTTGCCCCTTCTTTATAGTTTTGTATTTATTTACACAGAATTATACAGAAACTTTCCATTATTTGTTGTTAAATTGATTGAACCAACTGCTAAATCACAGTCAGTTGAAAATGGAGTCAGTTTACTGCTCACCTTAATGCATTTGAAATTATACTGTATATTATGGAACACTTTCTTTGACAAATCCATACACGTTTTATATCAATCTGTAATCAATCTGTATACAAGCATCAGTATTTCAATTTAAACCATGTTAAAAACTGTATACATAAACACACACGTGTACATTATTATACATGACTATATTATTTATTTTGGTGACACAATATTTGTCAGGTTGAGATGAACTGATAAGTTTTCAGGTCCCGGTAATGTATAGACTGACAGCATTAATATACTAAAAACGTCTGTATTCACGGATATCTAAATACGTACATATATATTTAAAAAGAAATACCTGCAGTAGGAGTCGAATTTTACTAATGAGAAGAATACTCTGTATAAAACAGACGATGCTGCGTTCAGTATGATTCTTTTGTTACATCGCATATCACTGCCTCTATTACTTCAATTTGGTGCCGCAGCATTTATTTTAAATTGATCAAAATGACAGCAGCCCTTAAACGAGGGCAGCGATTATAAGAGGGGGGTCTTTAGTAATAACACTATGCTTTACAAACGCTGCAATATTTTATTACATGATTTAAGGCATTTTAGAAGCGGCGCCGTGAGATGCTCCGATCTGCAGCACTGTACTCCTGTGTGTGTTTGGGGATTGAATACAGTACATTTACTGACAGTCAACGAGAGCCTATTAGAGTTGGGAGGTCAGGGGAGCACTGTACCAGCGAGTGTACCGGTTGCTACGGGGCGGGACAAGAAGAGGAGAGTGAACGGTAGTTGAGTGTGAGGCAGTTGTTTTTTCTTAATAAAAAAATAGTACCTCTGAATATCGGTTTGATTTCTGTTAAAGATAAAATATATCCTACTGTTTTTTTTTTTGTTGTTGTTGTTTTTATTGTCACTGTAATTTACCTGCTTGTTTGTAATTTCTCTGTAAGAGAAACCAAAACTAAATCTTCTCTGAGAGATTAAGCGTGTTTTTTTTTTTTTTTTTTTTTTTTTTTTCATATATAACTACAGGACTGAGTAAAATTCCAATTGAATAAAAAACAAAACAACTAAACCCCCTACACAAGAAGATACCAGATTTTGGACAGCTCTTAGCTTTGTTCCTCTGAGTTGAAGTTTTCACCACCCAAGCTGAGGACGAGGTAAACAGATAGGCCTTGTTTTATCCCCTGCTGTGTTCACGCTGAACTGTGCCAGGGGAAAAAAAATGGATATGAACTGCTGTCCTGTAAGTAGTTCATCTTGGGTTGTCTGTGGGGACTGTACCATAAAATACAATTTACTTACTAAGGTGTGTGTACATTAGTTTGTATTACATGGTGGATTGAGGCTGCAGTCTCTTCGGGGGTGTCACATGTACATAGCCAGAGTTGCGTGTTTCTTTATTTATTTTTTGAACAGGGATAGCAGAGAAAATACCTTTACGTTTCTTTATTGAGAGCGGTGTTTATTCGAGGGAGACATCTATTAAAACGCTGATATCTGAGTGAGGCGTTAATTTGAGTATTAGTCTTTTGTATAAAGACAGCTGATACAGAATAAGTAAATAACTAAATGACATAAATAAATAACATAAAATGTTTTTGAAGTTCATACCGTAATTTTCTTTCTTTCTTTTGTAGTTTGTTTTGTAATTAATTTTCTGTTAAGTCACAGAATCGCTGTTCAGCAGTTTTTTCATTCAGCCATTTTATCTTGTTGATGGAGTGGAGGTGGAGGCCATTCCTTTGAAAATGGGCAGGACTGACAATGATGTGAACCAATCACATGACAGACTGAGACTATTGCCCAGTGGTGTAAGGATTTGAGGGCAATAGTTAAATCTATTTGAGCTCCTATTATGAGGTTTTACCCAATCACAGGACAGAATTTCCAAGCATTGACACACACACACACACACATATATATAAATAAAAACACACACACACACACACACACACACACACACACACTGCTGTCCTCCTTGATCCCACACACATCCTTTGAGTAAAGTTTGGCAAAAAATATGTAAAATAAAAAAAGCATGTCAACTGTAAACATGTTTTTTGGTTGTTTTGTTTTTTTTTAAAGGCGTGACAAACCTATTTTGTTTGTTTATTTTAATAATGAAAGTTTAACCCCTCAACCAGGTTTTAATTCGACATGTACCTCTCTACTCTCCTTGAGCTGCAAGAATATGAGGCAGCACAAGACGGGTAACCAAGAAGAGGTGAACAGGATTTGCACACTAAAAACTGCCTGGGTTGGAGGTTTAGATCCCAAAGAAATCTCACAAAGCTGGACCGCATTGATCCGCCCAACCTCTTGTAATACTGGGCTCACCCTGAGCCCGAGCCCCGTGTCCCACTCACCTGTCCTTCCTCATCAAATCCCCCTCCAGCACGGCCATGCTGACTGGCCTCTTCCTTTCCAGCGTCCCACAATCAAACTCGCCCCCGTGGTGGTTTGTGTGATTGCTGGGAATCGGAGCAAACATCCCAGATACGTTGAAATCAATTTCTGAGGAACAAAACAACAAAAAACGATTCAGTTCAATTCTTTATAGTTGAATAAGGACCCATTGAGATCTGCATTTCATCTGCAAGGGGATGGGCCTGGAAAACATGCAGTGCAATATCATGAACTGTTACCAATACAAAGATTGACAGCGGTATGCTGTGAAACAGCCCAAGATTAAAATATTACACTAGTCTTAAAGGAAGAACGCTCAAATACTCCACAGAGACCTTATTTATTGTTAAGGTATTTTAATAATAGGGGAACTGAAAACACAGATGTTACAAAACCGCTCAAAAAGTAACGTTTACTGAACTGGACTTAAAAACAACTTATTTTTTAGTGCGCTTCAATGTACAATGTTGTTCACATTTTTCCCTGTTGGGGGCAGCAAACTATAACAATACATAAATACATCACTGTGAATCAAACATAGGAAACTAAAACAAGCAAGCAGACATATTTGAAAAGCATATAATTTTGAGCAGTAAAATATTGCAAATTTCAAAGAAAGTTAATTGGTCCTAGTTGGTATTTCTGATGATTTGACAGTTACATGTATGTAATGATACCTTATCCAGACACTGAAGTAGAATACATTTTTTACTGTGTTTTGTAACTAGCCAACTCTCCTATCCTCTCATTCTTTATATAGAATCAATTTGAGATTTACAACAAAGGAAATTCAACATCAAAAGACTTAAATCATGCAGTGTGAATTGGGCCCACTATTTCACTCATACAAACCTATAAGTGGGGGGGTTTCGATCTTAATGTTCTTATTAATCTTCTGCCCTCATGCCAGGACCCAAGGGTCAGTCCATGTCAAATCAATCACTTCAGAAAGGTTTCTGACCTGACCGCTTCCAATTTTGATTCTGTTTGGCAGGGATGTTGGTGCTATAGAGATATAAGATTTCCACAAGTATCACATCTCTGGGTCATACGTATCCAACCTTGATTTTGGTCATCCATGTTGTGGCTGACAGTCCAAGTGATTTCAAAGCTCAACAATTCAAGCTCAAAAGATCAAAATTATGTTTGACGTTAAATTTTAAAAAATGGTATATTTGGATAAAGCAAAAAGGGAGCTTTCCAGCAATAGGTTACTTTTTACTGTAGCATTAACAATAAAAATGTTACTGGTACTTTTGTGTCATTGGTCCGACCTGGGAGCCATTTCAGGCCAAATATTTGGTGACCTCTCACATAAAAACCGTTTGACCCAGAGACGTGAAACTTGTGGAAAATGTACATCTCTATGGCACCAACATCCCTGCCAAACAGAATCAAAATCCATGAAACCTTCGGTTTCGAGGGTGATTGACCTGACGGCTTTTTATCCTGGTTAAATAAATTAAACATATTTAAGTATGATTTAATTTTGTTATAATGTCTTCTAAATTGAGGACTGGGAGGTATAAGCATAAAAGCAACAAATAAAAATAAAAGCACTGAAACTAAGTCAATAGAAGAAGCAATGGAAAGCAGAGAGCAAATCTCCATTTACCTTCAGGGAAGAACCAATCTGCATGCTGGATGATTGGCTCAATAATTGTTACCACATGGACTGAAGTAGCGGCTGCCATCTCAGCAAGCGTTCTGTGTGGAGAGGGGGAGGGGTGTTTAAAAACAGCAGACAAAGGGAGCAATACATCAATGACGTATAGGCTGCAGTGTGGGATACACAAGTACAAGTCCAGGACCTGTTTTTAGTGGAACTTCGAGCCATCAGTTTGTGATCTGTTGAAAGACGACTAAACAGGCTGTACTGGTGTCACCATTTATTTTCTATGAGAGGACTTGAATTTTCATGCATCATACCCCTAACAACTGACTCCAACAACCAAGCAGTGAGAACTTTCAGTAATTCAAATCGTTTTCTCATTTTATAAATCTTTCTAACCTAGACACATAGCAACTTTTGCAATTGTGAAACAGCTCCTAGTTTCAGTTGGCACTGTTTCATTCTGTATCGGAGGCTACACACTGTGGCAGCGCCACTCCTCCTCACTCACCCTTCGTTTTTAGCCCACAGCAGGTTAGGTCCCAACACGATTGCAATGTTGCTAGGGGTCATCTTGTTGACGGCACTTTCCTGTGCTAACTTTGCAAGGAATTTGATTAGATACCTACACAAGGCAAAAATAGGATAGAACAATAATATGTAACAGTTCAGAAAATTACAATGCTGGCAACTTTATTTATTTATGCATCAGTTATTAAATAGGAAATCCAAATAGACAGCAAGAGGAAGCTACAGCCTGCACCTGGGTTCTGTTATTTTAATTAGAATTACCTTTTATAAGTTTTATATTCCGAAACAGCACAATATGTAAGACAGTACTTAATTCTTACAGCTACAGAATGTGTAACACAGCTTGCATTCAGCTTTAGTGTACTGTCATGGTCCCCTACCTCAAGTTTGCTTTGTTAGGCTTTGGCAGTTTGTCACAGATTACCCAGAGAGCCTGAAGTTTCTTATCTGGGTCTGGGACACTACAAGAGAAGACAGAAAAGTGAGACCAAAATTAAAAGATGGATGAAAAAATCAAAAAAAAAAAAAAAAAAAAACATTTGACATATGCTGACTTCACAGTTTACCTTCACACTGTAAAATCTTTTCATCATTAGTTAACTATGCTTTCATAGTTATGCTTGTTTGGGTAAGGATTATTTTAACAGGCACTTGTTTGTTTATTGTACTAACTGTAAATAACCAGCTTGCAAACATGTTAACAGTGTGTTTGTAAAGTCATTAGTTAATATATGGTGACTTCTTTATCATTTTGAGGTAAAGTTTCACTTGTCGCCGGAATGCATTTTTAAAGAAATCAGTACTTTAGTAGTTTAAATAAGCATGAACCAGAAATGAATATTCATTGTGATTTAAAAAAAAAAAAGTAACTGATTTTGAAAACCCTACTTTGATGCCTGGATCCATTCATCATACAGGTGGAAAGTCATTAAGGGCTCCGGCAACTCTCTCACGTAAGACTTTAGTGCACCTGCAATGAAAATAAGATACATTGCTCTTGCAAAAGAGATATAAGGGTTCTCTGTGACAGCATTATGTATTCAATATGAAGTTATTACTTACTGTTCAATGCCTTGGCTCCTGTCCAACCTCCATTAAAACCTCATTAAAACTGATTCTGCTGATAACATGGGAAAATACAGCACTCCCAAGATCAAAATACTCACAGGCAATGACTATTTGATGTGGTTTGTCAACTGTGTGTTACCGAATACAATAAACCCAGTCATGGCTGAGGATTTTCAAAATAGTGGAGGGCAAAAGCCAAATGTAACTACCATATGAAAAGAAAGGACATGTGCAGCTCCAAGGGAGCGATTAGTCTGTATAGAGGTCTGTTTCAGACAGATTACATCACAGAGCTTCAATCAAGCAGACTAATAGAGGCGTTTAAAGAGTCAGAGAATTTGGGGTGCACAGGTTCAGAACATACTGTATATAGATCCGAAGAAATCATTAAATCTAAATATTTATGCAAAAACATTTTTAAAAAGTCTGAAATGGTCCACTTTTGGCGTGACAGGTATGATTTAATGCAACAGTGTCATACTGAAATTAGCCTTTAGCAAGTTTATGACTAAATTGCTCACATTCCTAGAGGCAATATACAAAGGGTGAAAGATAACTAGCTTCATCTGCCTTATAAGTACACAAGTAGAGCTGCCACTGAGGTTATAACATGTGGCTTTTATTATATTTAAATGAGCACAGGCTACGCTAAGCTTAGCGGAAATATGTTTTGCAAATAAATGACTAGGAAAGCGAAATAGTTGAAGTGTACAGCAGCCATTCATCCTCTGAGCTGCCTGCCCTAGACCTTTTTAAATGAAGAGATGAGCTCCAATGGAAAATGCAGCTTGGAAAGTGCCTGCTGTGTTTTTCTGAAACAAGCTCCACATGTAAATGGCTTTTTACTTCAGCTTGAGTGACACTAGTGTTAGCAATGGAAGAGCCTTTAAAAAAAACAAAACATTTTAAAATTAACTGTCACAAGTATTAGCTCCTGCTACAGTAAGACCAGGTTTTGCAATTTATTTATTTTTTAAACCGCAGACGTGACCCCATGGTTATTTGCCAAGTAAAATCACCAAATGTTTTATTAATCTATCCATTGCTTTAATGGAAAAACCCTGATGACTGCCACTTACTCTTCCACAGCTACAAAAAGTGTTTGAGTTGCAATGTCTGACCTTTTGTACTGACACATTCTGCAGGCTTGGGACTGTGCTCAGCAGAGAATCTGCTGCAGGCTTGAAGACATACAGTACAAACAAAGACCTTTTACATTTTTCAACGGAAACAGACTGCAAGTGTCCAACATTATTTTTGGGTCGTGATTTAAGAATTCTCATTGGAAGGCCATTCAATGTTTTAAATACAAGTTTCAGAATCATGTGAGATGCACAACAACAGGTGAGCTCTGCGTGTCAGAATACCCATATAGTATAAATATGCAATGCAGTACAACTCTTCTAGACTCTATTAAACAAGGGGAGTACACTTTACTGGTGGTCTATGATATGATTTCTTCATTTCAAACTCTCTGTCTGTCATTTGTACAGGGTGATTTATAATTGTCGGAGCACCACAGAAACTAGAGGTGGAGGGATACGTAAAGCAACGTAGATGACAGAGACACCCTGTGATGCACTTTTTGGCCACTAGAGGGCTGTTCATTAATGTCAACATGCAAGTAGAATTGAAAATGCAAAACAACCACGTTGCACCAATTATGAATCACCCTGCAGATTTCTGCCTTTAAAATAGTAAACAAACTGGCTAGACAATGGATTACAGGCCATACAACAGCTACTTCTCATAAAATAATAAACCATTAATATAATGTATTCTATTGCAACACATCTGAGACAGTTTACCATTAAAAAAACCGAATTAATTAATTAATTAATTAATTAATGTACGTACCGGCGACAGCGTGAGGGTCCGAGTAAAACTCCTCGAGCTGGGAGGTGGAGCAGTCGAGGGCCGCCTTCAGTTTCTTTAGCTTGGACTGTCCAGCAGCAATCCTAAACAAGCCCTGCATGAGACAGAGAGACAGAGAAAGAGAAAGAGGGAGGGAGAGAACAAGAGCAGGGTCACTTTTTAGTAGCATTTTCATGTTCTGCGGCAATACTGAATGAATTATAATCATGTGTCAGGATCTTTAAAATAAAGTGTGCAACATAATGCTTATATAATGGCATGGACAAACTAACATCTTGGATTGACAAAAACCTATATACAAACCACACCACAGAAACCTTAGTATATTTACACAGAGACTACATGCGGCCTCTTATATATAATAATACTAGTCTGATACTGAGGGAAAAGCCTCTAAGCTATTTGACTATTCTTGAAAGCAATGCAATAACAAGATTTGTAATGTCTGAATTTAGAAGTACGAAAGGCGTATCTCCCTGTCAGCAATGTTAGCTTAAGAGGAAGGGCTCCACTCTGGATCACACAATATGCAGCATGGGCAGCTGAAACAGGAAACTGTTCCAATACTGGCTATACACTCGTAACTAAAACAAAACAAGTAGCAGCAGCCCGGCACTCTTCACAATTTTCTTGTTGGACTTCGATGTCAATCTTTCATTTCACTACAATTCCAAAGAAAATGACAACAAACCAATATAATAGGTCACTGAACTTGATTGCACTAGAGACTAGCTTTATTATTTTGCATAGTGCTACAGCGTCGGAGGACAACGCAACTCTGGGCAGCTTACAGGCAAGCCCGCAGGCTCCCGGCCAGTCTACAGGGGTGAGGACCGAGGACACCCTGGCTGACCTAAGCGCCCCCCTCCCCCTGCCCACACCCCCAAAGGTGGTGCTCGGCTAATTGTGCGCCGCCACCTGGGAGCTCCCGTCCACGGTCGGCAGTGGAATAGCCTGGCAACGTCCAGGCTATAGGGTGCATCCAGCACTCCACGCGGAGTGCCTTTACCGGAAGCATCACTCAGGAGCCCCCTATGGCTGGTATTTTTTGTTGATTTTGTTGTTAGTTATTGTTGAATTGTTCTCGTTGAACAAAGGAGAACAATGGGCATTACAGTCTCAGCAAAGACCAGTCAGCTTCTAACTGTATTCAGGAAGAGCAGTTATTTAAATGGTTATACAGTGTCATGTGTAATAGTGCTCATAAGGACGTTTGTGTGGGAGAGATGAGAGGATTACCCTGAGCATTACACCTGCCTCCAGGCAACTTGTGCTGCGTTGTGTATTGGTCAAAGTGTTTTTATATGTGACCATGGTAAAGAGTTACCTCCTCCTTCATGCCAGTCTCTAATAGCATCATCACGCAGGCCTCGATGGGCAGAGCTATCTCCCGGTTACTGCGTTTCAGATGGTCTTCCAGTGCAGTCCCGAAGGCTGGCTTCTCCGTCCATGAATCTGGAGAAGAGTTTGCAGGGTTAAATACACACACCCACACCCACACCCACACACACTCACATACCCCCACACACAGACACCCCTACTTACAGCACAATGAAATACAAATAGTTTTTCATTGCAAAAAAACAGCAATATTTCAATAAAGTAATTTGTTATGCAACAAAAAACCTAAGTGCTGTTCTCCTAGTATGAACAATGGAAGTAATTCAACTCCCAGTAGCTGTACTAGGTCCCTGAGTAAACCCAATAGACTCTAGAGCCATGCAAGGACAGAACTGACAATGTTACAACATGTTTTGTATAGAGACAACAGTACCTTTAAAATAAATGCATAATAGAGTGAAACAGAACAATTTCAACAACACAGTATTAGTACTGATTAGACCCATCACCTGTCTTTAGTGACTAGATACCCTTTACTGGCGGATGTTTAAACTTAATGAATATAACCCTTTAACTTTCCGTTCACTTCAGAACACTGAGTGAGCTGTTACCATGTGGTCACAGCACCATGGACAATGACCCTGACAAGAGCACAGACCAGTGCATTATATGATTTATGGAGAAGGCAAATGCAGATGCATGCGGATCTAGCTAGCAGGAATAGGGCAAAATTTGTTAAACCACAATGATAAAAAAAAAAGTTACCAATGTAGCCTGGCTGTTGCTAATGACCACCCTGTGATTAATAAAGTGACTGCTATAGAATAGCAGCCCCTAACTTTGCTTATTTTGGCTCACTGTTTTTAACACCACAACATCAAAATATGGTTGATAACAGACACTTGCATCAAACCCAATGCTAACATATCTGTACACACAGACTGAAATTCCTTGCATATGGAATATACCGATAAACTGCCTATAAAAAAATGAAAATTCTTGCAAGCTGTAGTTCTCAAACGCATCAATAGAAACAGCTCTAGGTTGAATAATAGGACATTTCTGTATATAATTTTAAGGAGCAGAAGAGGGCATCTTGTCACTCTAGGTCAATGTCAGACAGCCAGCTGTTTAAGCAACAGAATGAAAGGTAGGAAAGATTTGCAGTTTCAACAGGAGTAGAAGAGGTTTAAGTTCAGTATCATGCAAAAAGTGGGGAAAAATGGAAGAGAAGGTCTGCAGAGCTGGCACAAGCAAGACGATTCAGTCAGGAAAAATTTGGCATTACTGTACCTTGCTGGGCTTGGATGGTCGGCAGGACCTTTTCTAACACTGCTAAAGCCTTTCTATGGTACTCTGCTTGTTCTTCTAATAACTGAAAACAGAACCCACATTGTAAATACAAAATTCTGCACATGTGTACAGCAAAATCAAGTAAACAAAAAACAATGTGCAATGTGTTTGAAAGTCATGTTATCGTAACCACTAAATACCAATTGCATTGGGTCGTTATACAGATTAACATGGAAATGCCAATTTAGGGAAATGCTAGTACCTAAAACAAATGCGCTTCGTAACTTACCATTACATAATAGCGTGCATAGTCCCCTTCTTTAGAAAAGAAATTATACATGTCTGCTGCAAGCTGGTCCTGTGGAAAAAGAAGAAGTGGTAAGTGTGATTGATTGTTATGGATAATTTTTAGATCTCCCCCTCCCAAAGCCTAACAGGAATATGGTGCAGCCGTAAATGGTTTCCCTACTGCTACAACAACATTGTGGCATACTACAACCTGCAGAATATGTAAACACAGGTTAATGTGACTATATACACTGGGAGTCTTAAACAGCATTACAATGCCAGGTATTAGATCAAAAAACATCCTATGTTGGGGTATATTTTAATGATCCAAACAGTGGCAGAGCTAAATACCACCACTCTAACTATACTAATCCAGCTGAGGTTTTCCTCAGGGACGACTTATATACCGACTTCATATTGCTATATACAGGGACAATAAAGTAAAATCACAAAGAATCAGGTTTATGCATTTTAGGGCAACAGTATTAAGTTCTGCCACTGCTATTCACCAGTCGTAATTACTTTTAATTGTATTAATTTCTTCAATACAACTGAGAAGAGAATTTAGTTATTAAAGTACTAGACCAGCACCAGAAATCAACAGCCACCTAGCTGGAGCACAAGATCATATTTCCTTAGTTTTACTATATACACAGCATATTTATATTACAGGCTATATGTGTTTTGGCTATTTTCAGATTGTATGATAACAACATTACATGCTTAAAGGTGCAAATCAACCTCGAGCAGGCAGGAATATGACAAGTGTCAACGAATTAACTGAACGTCTCAAAATAAAACATTCTATACTTTCGTATCAGGATTTCAGTTTCTTATTAAAAAGAAAGAAAAAAACAATCAATTCAAGATTATTTGAAATAAACAAGGACTCCTTTGTTTATCCATTAATAACCTTTTATGAGCTGGTCGGATCCCTGCATTCCTTGTCAGACAAAAAGGGGCTTTGTGCAAGGGCAGCCTGTTTCCTCGAACCCCAGGACAGTCGTCTGCGCAACATTGTAAAATGGACCAAGCAAAATCATTCCTGTGCTTTTAAACATAGAATCTTTAACCTATATAATAGAACAGGCCCATGAATGATTTTCTACAAAAGACTGCAAAAATTTAACAGCTCTGGAAAATTGTATTTGCCTTGTGTAACCAGACCAACACTCCCTTTTCCCATTGAGAAAGGATGTCCCAACGTGTGTGTGTGTGTGTGTGTGGAATACCTTGCACAGCTCTACTTTGTTGCCTGCCTCAACCATTTCATCTTTGAGTGACTCTGCTTTGGCTGTCAGTGCTTGGAAATTGGTTCCTGAAATGATGGACTTGGTAGCCTGGTTCCACCTACAATGAACAAGGGGAATTGGTCATTGGAGAAGAGAAACTGGGCTGAAAGACACAGGGATGTGTCCTAACTGCTTACCACACTACATAGCTACAACAGCCAGACTGAGTAACAGCAGCTTTAACTACAAGGGTATTCACTCTGCATTTCAATAAATACAGAAAGTATTACTGCTTATTTATTACTGAATAAACAGAAACGTGCAATTCACTGCAAAGGAAATAATAAGATGACCTTAAATACAGATTAGCTATTACTGTATAATTACAACAGTATTTTGCATTTCATTTAATGAACAGGGATAAGGAAGGGTAGTGGATGCATCACATAACAGGTTTTTGCATCAAAACATGCAAGTTGTATTGCTGTTACCTGGCTCTAGCTGAATCCCAGTCCAGTACCAACTTTGCCAATTGCTTCCTCTGTTTCTGGATGTTTGGAATATCCACCTTGATAAAGTGAGAGGTTGCATTTAATATGAAAAAGCAGAAGCACTAGCAAAAAGAAACCTATTGCTTTTACAGCGGCTAAGGGTGGGGTTTGCAATATTTACATTCACTACTTCTCTCCCATAAGAAGGTGACCTCAGATTTCCCTTCTCAACCCCACCCCTTCATTTCCTCATGCTGAGGTGCAATAGTTTCAATTGGATCTTTATAGCGTCAGTTGCTGTGGTAGCTTAAAGTACTACTTTAAAGGGGAATACATGTATCTTTAACAAAGCATTGATTGTACCACTCATGCTATAGAAGGATGGGCTGGGCTTGCCTCTGCCAGCTGGTTGAGAGGGTCCAAGACGTCCTTCTCTATCTGCACCTCGTGCTGCGACAGCTCCATGGCCAGCTTGCTCTCCACATCGCTGCAGGCTTCCATCATTTTACTGGAACACAAACACACATGCATATGCTAAACAGCAAGTCTCAAGGCTGGCATGCAAGTCACATTGTAATACCAAACAAATTAATTATACAGAGTGGCCTTCATATGCAAGCTTCCTAGCACTTTACAAAACGTAGACTTACAGTACAAGTTGAACACATTATTGAGCTTTCCGCACGCAGGGAATGCTAGGAAGGGGATTCCTGAGATGGCACTGTAACTTATTAACAGTGAGTTTTGCTTCTGCAGGGTTTCAAGTGCCTATTTTAAAACTAACAGGCCCACTACGCAGGAGGTACAGGACTGCTTTAAATTTGTCCCAGCAAATTGCAATGCTTAGCTACCAGCAAAAGTGTTTTTTAATCCAATGGTCCTGCCATAGAGGTCAAACAGATGTTATGTTGCAACCTGCACTTAGGCGGCTGATCTAATTATAAATTATTTAGTACCAACAACGCTCTTTTTGTTAAGTTTCTGTTGACATATTTCTGTAACTTTGGTGTTCCAGTTATCATATTGTTAACTCCTTAAGGGAGATAGCTGAGATTAAATGGACACTACTAATCCCATGTTACCTGTGTGCTATAGCAAATCGAGTAGTATCACAGTAGAATCTACAATGCATCAAACCTGTACACAATGGAAGTCTTATTTCTATTCTGCTGATGTGCAAATAAAACACTGTGCTCGTTTCAGCTGAATTTCAGTCAGAGCTCTGCGCTCTACACTGCTACTTAGTTGAAATACTCACCCAATAAGTGACTCTTCACCTAGCTGACTACCCCCTTCCTGCATACATTGTGAAAGTGCTGTTAATGGAAGCTTTTTCTGAAACACAAAAAATCAAACAAAAGAAAACATAAAATTCAGATCTCTCTCTGTGTCTAAATACAGCCATGATGTACATTCTTCTGGTAGACTAGAATAACTGTTTATTTTTCCATCATTAAAAACAGCAGCTTGCTAAGCATTTTAGCTGGTTTACAGACTAAACAAACAGCATACCCTCCAAAAAACCAATCCAGCATTCAGATTTTACCATGCCTGAATAAACAGGACCTTCATAGAAACACAACACTTGTGATGATCATAAAGAATGGAATCCACAGCTGTACTCTTATGCCACCCTCACTCTTACTTACTGACACTTCTTGAAAATGTTGAGAGTACTTACATGTCTCTTCTCTGCGTCTGTCCCAATCTGACCTTGCAAACACATTACCAGCCGTTTCTGAGTATTGTGGGAAACCGCTCTCACTACATCCAACCGTTTTTCTATCTGAAAATGGAAAGCAACAGTAAGGATTGCTTCCTCCCAAAGACTCAACAAGGAGGCACAAAACACCAAAAACAAAGATTATTCTATTGTAAGTGTTTGGGTCATTACAGCAATCTGATCTGGCCACAAACTAAGGAAAGCAATAACAAGAGTGATGGTTATAAATGTAACAAACATGGATTGATGAGAAAATATTTGTGGCGAGCTAGTGCAAAAACCTGTGAGGTTTTATAGGTGCCTTTCCATTGCAAAATCAAATCAAATCAAAGAACCGCTCTATGTTCTTGGAAGTTTTATTTAACAGGCAGGAGCAGAGAACTAGGGCTCAATATCAGAGATCAGGTGACACCTTGGACTAGTCACTTTATAAAACACCATCTAAATATTGAATACATTATGTATTACCGTTCAGAAATTGAATCTGAGCCATGTATATCTAATATTACATCTAAATAAGAAGTGGGACCCATGTCTAAACCCCACTCCCCACATTTCAGAAGCCAGTTACTAGTTATTGTTTTTGTTGGCATGTGTGCAACAATGGAGCTAACAACATTGGAACACGATCGACCACAACTCGTACAAAGCTACTTTGCACATTGTGAAAGAATGCTGACTTATCATTTTTTTAATCTAATGATTTAACAGAGCAGTGATGCAGGGCCCCCTCAGGGGTGGCTGAAGCTGCCTGATTAAAACATAAAAAACCAGCAATATGAGGCAGAGGCTGTTTGGCTCAGTGGTGTATTCAAACTGCTCTTGTTTGAAAATGCAAAGCCTATATCAAAGCAAAGTGCTTTTACCCAGCATCACCCATTACTGTAAAAACAGTCATAAAAAGAGCGATTACCATCTTAAAACAGATGTTTCAAGCACTACAAACTGTTAATGGATATTGTAGTTGCTGGGCTAAACAGCTGATTCCCCCAAAGCAACTACTCTTGGTTAACAACCACCACACAGATCAGTCTAATAATTCAGCACAGTTGTCTGAATGCAGGTTATGTCATGGGGCGGAAAACATAAATAAAAATATATATCAAGGAGCTCTGAGAAGACTAGGTCTTTGTAAATTGTGTATAATATTGAATTTCACAACACATATTGTACAAATTCAATCTCTGGGTATGTAAGCTCTAACTTGGTTTCTATTTCTATCTGCCCAGAGACACTTGGCAAGAAAGTCTTATGGAATCTCTCCTGTTAAAAAAACACTTACTTCAGTCAATCAATCAATTTATTTTTATATGGTGCCTTTCATGGCAAGCCATCCCAACGTGCCTTACAAAACAAGCAAAATAACTATAATATCAAACATTACATAATGTAGATATCATAATCCTTCATTTGATTGCATTCTTCCCTTTGTTGTGAGAGTGTAATCAGAACAGCATTTTCCTTGACAATGATTTCCAGAACTAAATCCCTCTACTTAGGAACACATTGAGTAGGAAGTGGTTGTTTTTGTGACCTTCACGACAACCACAGGCATTGTGTCTGGATTCTTTCCAGGCCTCAAAATGCCATTATCATGCAGGTCAGTGCTGTATGCTGGGGGCTTTTAAAAAAAATTAATACATAATAATAATAATAATAATAATAATAATAATAATAATAATAATAATTATTATTATTATAAATAAAACAGAACCCCTGCTCTCTTTTAATACCTGAGAGGATTCCAAACTTACACAGGCCTTTTAACTTTTTTGTGCGGCAGACCAGAAGAGAATTAATAGGCCACTGTGTCTGACGTCAAAAGAAAATGTTAAGGCATACCAAAAGCAAAAGGTAAATGAGATTTACAACATTCCGCTTTCAAGCTCATAAATGACTTCTGGTGCAGCGTGTCCGAGTTTCAAGCAAATTCAGCAGGCTGGTGGCTATCCAAAGAATGGAGCCCAGGAATTCCACTGGCTGGCTTCTGAGATAAGAGGTTCCCTTACAATCAACACAGCAAGAGTCACATTTTCCATTTGGGTGTTGCCTCCATGACCCGGCCTGGGAACTCTTAGCTGTTATACTTTAGAGTGCTCATTATTGGCAGAAAGACAAGGGAAAACATTAAATACCTTCTGGCTTCATTTTCCGTTTAGTTTGCTTGTATTTGTATTGTCAAGGTGATCCCACAGACTCAGCAGTGTCACAGACAATGTGTTTGGATTGCACGAAGCGTGCAGAATTTATGAGACACTGGTTTCCTCTATCCATTGTGAAAGGAGCATCAGTGACAAACACAGATACTGGTGATTCATCTCCCCCAAATGATGTATGTGTTTATATATTTAAGTGAGAAATAGGACAAATAAATACAACTGTCATTCACAACAAGACGTTTAACTGCGACCCCCTCAGTGTCATGACAGATGCTGGCGTTCACGTCCCAAAATTGCAAAGCCGTAGATGCTACCCAAGTTAATCAACCAAAACGGGGAACTTACAACCAACTCTTCTGGGGGGTATTCAGGTTTACACTCATCTCTTTCACATATCACTAGTGAATGCAAATTAAACTTTTTCACTAAAACAAGCTGTTTAAAAAACAAAAGAAATCTGTTTAGAGCAGCGATTGCAAAAAACTGTATTCTATTTTAATTCAAAATCTTGTGTGCTGTGGAATAAATTCAAATCAAGGAATATGCATATCTACAACTTCGATTTTTCTAGGTTCTAAGAATTTCTTCTCCCTTATGGTCTAGTGCAGTGGATCCCAACCTGTGGTCTGTGAGTAAACTCCAGGTGGTCCATAAAATTCTCCCAAAATATTTGGTTACTCAGTTCTTGCAAAAACCCATTTAAACACAATCATACATTGTGCTACTACTAAGCAGCACAACAAACCGCTTCAACCACGTGATATATAATTACAAGATATGTATGTAGTCTGCATTTTCCCTTTATCTTTTTTTTTTTATTCCAGGTGTGTATAAAATGAATATGCATTACAGCTCCCTTTGATGCAATACCAAAAATCGCCTTCAAAGCTGCCATTAACTGAAACAGTTTTCTATTGTGAAACAAATACTAACTAAATAACTTTACACATTATGAAGGCACATTGACTTTTTTAGCCAGCATTATTTAAAAATATATAATATATGATACAGTTTGTGTTCTCTGTTCAGGGGAAATAAAAACAAAACATAATCTAGCTCCACATAAAAGTACAACAACATTAAAACCACAGTTTTAGTACTTTTCATTTCAGAAATATAAAATGTGCAACAGTGTTGTCAGCAATATAGGAATAGACCTACTATTTCCATACATTTTTTGGAGAGGTTAGCTGCATAAAGCAACAGAAATTAATGTGAAACAAAAAGAGACTATATTTGTAGCTTGAATTGTGAACGGTATCATAGTGTAAATGACCGACTTTAGCTCTATGTTATTATATGGGTTTATTCAGGCAGGTTTAGATTCTCACAAGACAATATGCCAAAAGGAAATTATGTTAACACTACTGGAAATAATGTGTACAGTCTTTTCACTGTCATATTTACACAAAATGCTATAAATCCTATTGACCGTGTGCCACCAATCCTGTTTAATTTACACATCAGAGCACACCAGAAGTGTTATGTAACACCCTGTACACTCTCCAATCATTTTAAAATTTTTCAAATTGCTTCCCACCCACCTCGTCTTCGTACTCAGGTGTTTTTTATATGTACATCGAGCAAAGTTAGCGAATGATAAGTTGCGTTACAAATGGATAGATTAATTTGCTACATGAGGTAACAGTTGCAGGGACCAACACTGGCATTTCCATTTACATTGATCTGAGGGCGAGCCAGCTCCAGTGCATTATTTGTCAGGAGGTTTTGTCAAACAAAACTCGTAAACCTGCAAAATTGAGACGCCATTTATCTACAAAGCATTCAGAATGTGAAAAAAAATAAATAAATGAAAACAGGAACTCTGCCATCAGCAGCTTTCAATGTGCAAAATGACAACACTCCTTGCTGATCTGGTAGTGAGGATTGATGCCCAGGAATCTCATTAAGTCAGGTACGTTATATAAATACTTTACTTGCTGCATGTACTTATACCTAGACACATAAAAATTAACTTCAAAATGATGGATGTGAAAAAAATGCGTGGCAAGTGGTCCGTGGAAAAAAAGGTTGGAAACCACTGAGCTACAGTGAACAAAATCAGGCATTTGAATTAGATATATTTCTATTTTATTTTAAACTTACACATTACAATTTCTTGCTGATTGTGCCTCCAAGTATCCACAATATAAAGTCAGCGCATCAAAGTATGAGCTGAACATTGTGTGCTTTCCCATAAAAGTAAAAAAAAATAAAAATAAAAAAAAACTATAGTCCTCTAAGAGACTGCTTACAGACTGTGCATGTCCCCTGTTCACAAACCCATTATTCATACATATAAAAATACATATAATAAATGAAAAAAAAGAAAAAGTAAAACTCTTTGGTCGCTGGGTAGCACACCCATAACAAACCTTTAGACAATACATAAAATACTCGGACATGTGAAAAGTCCTTGGCCATCAGCCCAGGCATCTCTTTATCATTCCCAGGTCACTGGAGCCTCTCCTATACCGTGCAAAGCATTTTGTTATAGGAAACAGGGATTAACAGACAGGCAGAACTACACTGCAGACTAAATAGGAAAGAAAAACATTCTTCCATTGTGCAGCCTGTCTCTTTAAAAGAAGGAACCCACATTGAGTTTTGCAGTCAAGCAAACATTTGCCAAGCTTAATTCCCCACTTGGTTGAATTACATTAGGTTTTGCCGTCCTCGCTGCCATGACAGTGGTTTTGTGTTGTAGCAGCAAATAGTACAATACGATATTCATTCCAGCACGTAGGCATGTACTTACTAAAAAGAAACTGCATTATTGTATACTGCACTGCATGTCCCAGACCAAATGTCACTACAGTAGGTGTAAAAAGAGCTCTTTATGGATCTTAGAGGTCAGGTAGAAATCTGCGCAAGATGTAAACAAATCAACACATGATTTTGTGGTCAGGGAACACCATAAAAATTCCAGTATAATAAAGAAGCGCTTCCACATTCGATTAAAGGCGGCATTTCTACTATACTACAGAATAAACTTGACTGTAGCATTCTACAACTCCAAGTGGCTAAAGGCACTATACTGTATGATATCATACAGCAACAGAGCGCTCTGACTGTTAGATCCCTCTCAAGGGGGGGCTCAAGACCCAGCTTCACCTCTCATGAGGGTGGCTCTGTCAGGACGGAGTAGAACCCCTAGATCAAATTATACCTCCTAAACCCCCATCTCCACATTGCCCTGCCTAATCAATGTACTGTGGTTTCAGAAAAAAACATTAAAAAAATCAAAGGAGGATGTTTTACCAGCAACAGGTCATCACTTAGGACCTCAGTTTTCTCTGCCCTGTAAAAATAAAATAAAAGAGAGATTAGTGATAAAATAAGAAGATGTGGTGCTTTTCACATACAGTACTTAATTCTAGTTAAAGGACCATCATCCATCCTGAGTTCACTGAAGTGTGGGAGTGAAACAATCATATAGTAAAAGTGTCTTATTAGACACGAGTTGCTTGTTTATACACTTATTTCTAGGCTTCCAAAATAAGACTACTTAGCCAAAACATCAGCTGTGTTTCAGGGGTCAAGCCCACCTCTTCAGGAAGGTGCCGTGTTAAAATGGTCCTGTGGCAAAGCTCTGCCCTTTTTAAATTGGCAGGGATGGGGTTAATTTCCCTTACCTGCCTGGGTTTATTATGTTCAGGTGGCTGGGGTTGATTAGGTTAATTAACGATCAATCAGCACCCAGCCACCTGACATAAAAGGAGGCCTCTGCTTCTCATTTGTGAGGAGGGAGTTGAGGAAGTAGGTTGGTGGTTTGTTGCGTGTATTTTTGAAAGGCTGACTCCAGTGAAGGCATTGCCCAGCCTGGAAACCTTGTTTTTGTAAGTTTGTTTTTTTTGTATTGTTTTATTTGTGTTTAAATCCCTTTATTTTGCCCTTGTGCATGTTTATTTTGTGTTATTTATAACAAAATTAGTATTTTTTTGAACTGCAGACTGTCTCTGGGCCTCTATCCACTCGCCAGCCCGCCACAGGTCCTTTTCAGTGTGCAAGTATATAACAGGGTATTTAAACAATGTCTTGTATGACATAGAACTCCGGGCTACAATTAGAAGTCTGCAGTCAGGCAAAGGGAGAATTCCAGGGGTCAGACAGATTTCACTTCCAAGCACACAGTGAAACATGCAGACCACAGAACACAGCTGAAAATACTTGCACTTGCAGGACTTTGTTTCAAAGCTGGAATGTGATCTGTAAAAATAGCCCGTCATAGCATTGCTTGTTCTGGCTCGGCAGTATTTAGGAAGCATGCATTCGATATAGAATTATACCTCTGTAGGGCCAAATGATCTACTGGCAATTGTACAACATTTCCACTTATCAAAGTCTATTAACTAGGGTCCTTTCTAACTTAATTAGTGAACTACAGTATTTAAAGGACCTTCATTGCTGGTACACTAATGTTTAAGAATACTGTACTACAACATAGTCACTGTGTATTGGTATGCCAAGACACAGAGATTCAATAGTGTTGTTCAACCGTGTTAGAAAGCCACTGACTATGGAAGAGTTAAGAAGTGTGTTTACATAGGTATGTTGTATAAACCAGATTGAAAAACTCAGGCAGAAAACTGATAAACTGGCCCTACGTAAATGCTGACTCAGCCAGCAGTTAGGGCTCTGCAATAAAGAAGTATGAACCTTTACTTCAAGGACCAAAGTCAATCCAGCTGCTTTTTATTAAATAGGAGTATAACCACTCCCGCTGCATTCAGTGCAATGGGGTCGTGCGAGTACATAGGCGCTAAAAAGGCAATGCCCCTTCCCTCCCACAACATTTGGAGCTCACTTGTATTTGTTAATAAGGTTTTAATACTGTATCCATAGAACAAGGGTCTCTTCAGTCAGCTACACTACCTATGTGGTGAACACAGGGCTTTAATGAGTCATGGACTTGCTTCACAGAAGGGTACAGTGTGAAAGTACTTCTGTCAGAAAGCATTATATATATATATATATATATATATTTTAAATATTCTGTTACACCCTAAAACCATTATAAAAGTTGCCAATACGGTGTGCAACTAATTTATTTAGTATAGTTTGTACGTCGTGGGAAAAGGGGACCATATACCTGACACCAGAGAAATCTTGACCCTCGGATCAAAACCAGCCACGGCTTGTCTTCTGTAGCCAGTGCTTTAACTTCTTAAAATATCAGCATAAGAACAGCTGGCAGGGAGTTAATCTTGGACTCCCCTTGCTATATGGAAGCTATGCTTACTTGGACATGTTAAGGGGGTGACTGTATGAGATGGGCTCATTGCTAAAGTTACAGAATCATCTAACAACCAGTTTCTGCCAAGAGACAGAAAGAACTACTGGCCTGAGACCTGCCTAACATCAGTGCATGACAAGGGATGACTGTCTGAGATGCAGGTGAATTAAATGTTAAGCTCCAGTCACGTGACAGCAGTTAAACAGTTTAGAGAAAGCCTTTGAACATGGAGAGCCTTCAGTGGGATAGGGTTGAATGGTAAAATCAAGTGAATTATTAAGAATGTCCACAATAGTACATTTTGGGAAATTTTCAACACAGTTTACAAATTAGGATAGGAGAAGACACTAGAAAACAAAATAAAGCATATGACCCTTCATGGTAATAGGGTATTGTGATTCGTCTGTACTGGTGCTAAAAATAAAACACCTTTTAGGAAGCGACTAGTTCCTGGTTTACAAAAATCCTAAAAGCAGAACTAACATTATTTTTTAGAGATGAAGTAGACTAACCAGACTACTCTGGCACACTCCTGTCACTACTTCTTCTTCTTCAACATACACAGAATTTGCCCTTTCTGCACAGATTACTCCACACAAGCAAATAAGCAAATATTTTTAATATAAGTTAACTGCCCTTACATGCAACTACTTACTGTTTGCTTTATTTTTTGCTCTTTTGCTACTTTATTGTACTCAACAACTGCTCTTATTTGATATTCTGAAATGCGATACTTTACATTGTGTTTTTTTATGTTATGTTTTAGTACTTTGTACTGTGATATTTTGTAACAATTATAAGTCACCCTGGATAAGGGTGCCTGCTAATAAATAAATAATAATAATAAATTAATAAAGAAAAAAATGACAGAATGAAAGACATGGCAAATCTAGTAAGGATAACACTCAACGCCCTTTTTTAAAAAACGAAAAGGCAACATCGCCCTGTGCTGAATGTTGTAATCAGTCCCAGCGTCTTAAAAGTAATTATCCAAATGAAAAACAGGCCAGATGGCATCTCCAGCAATAAAGGATAATACAAAGTGAAAGGTGCTACATTTAAGGTGGAAATACAGTTTTGTCCCCCCCCCCCCAACAACATCCACTTGGACCTACTGTAACATGCGATTAAAGTCAGTTCAGATAAATGGTATTCTATTGTTGCCTGGCTCTGGTATGCTACCAATAGTAATAATAATAAAAACAGCCTAGGAATCCACACACAGTAAATAGTCTACAGTAAAGTGGTCCAGATGCTTGGGAGTGATCCATCTCACTTTGCTGTCAAGAAACCCGATTCACTGTTCTCTCATGCAGCAGCGATGCATTCCACCTCTCACAAAGAGACACAAAAATCACACCGGTCCGAAAGAACGTGACCCATTTAAAAAAAGAGTTAGAGAGAAACAAATAGCAATCTTTGTTTTGCATCACATCATTATCTAGACAGGCGTCTGTCACTTCTTCCTCTGAACGTTTCAATAGTGCAATGAAGGTTTTGACTTGAACTTGTACTAGGAAGAGTAGAAAAAACACACTTGTTAAATATATTTATTATTATTATTATTATTAGTAATTTTACAGACGCTTTTATCCAAAGCGACTTACAGAGGCTAGGGTGTGAAATGCATCCACAACTGCTGCAGAGTCACTTACAGTAGGACCTCGGTTTTATGTCTATATTTAGCACCTGTGGTTAAGAAAACAAGAGACGATGAATGAAGAACTTATATCTTGTACAGCTATGACCAAAAGTTTTGCATCACCTAGAATTTTAGGATTGAGACAATTAAAAAAAATAACAACGTAAACATAATTTAGATCTTTTATTTAACATCATGTAATCAAAGAAACTACAAAATTATATCACAAAAGTCTACCGGAAGCCACAACTGTAGTGCAGTATTTCCTATTAGATTTCAAAATGTCACTTTTTTTTTCCAAGTATATAGAAAAACCACAAAGTGGCATGTAATTCAATATGTTAACAACATTATTCAGCAGGTTTCATCTGACTTCATGAAGCAAAATGAGTTCATTCTACAGGGTGATGCAAAACTTTTGTCCACAGCTGTATAGTAACTATAGTTTCCTTGTGTGCGAATTTCTGCTTCCTCCACACTGTCAGCTTGTCTTCCAGTACTAAGCACATGGTTTGGCTCCTTTTCAGGTGTGGAATTCATTCCTGTGCTACAACATGCACCTCCTGTTCTCAGCATTCTGCAGTGTTATGGGAACAGGTTGACTCCAGTCAAACAGGCCATGGCTGGTAGGGAGCTGTGATGTATATCACAACAGGGTAGTTTCAAGAGGAGGTCAGGGTGGGGCACAATCCACCTATCCTCTTTTTTAAAAATCTTTCAGCTGCCTCAGGTTACAGTTACTGCTCACAGTGTCGTTAGAGAAACAACACAAATGCAAAATCACAACCGTGCCGGAATTAAGCTTTTGCGTGAATTTGAGAACTTAAAGTGCACTGCATATTGTGAAGCGTGCTGTACTGCAACGAGGTTGGAATTGTGATCAATATGCAAGTTCACAAGCTCAGTACTGTAGTAGCTCCTGCTTCTTGTTTCCCAGGCCTTTGGCTCATCTGCCTTAGCAACAAGAGAGGGTTCGAGAAGGCCGGAATGTTTCCTTTCCTCATAGCCACAAGAAGTATGACACTCACAACACACCATACAGAGTGGTGAGTTCACTTCTCAGCAAGAGAAGGATTACAGAATACACTGGTGGGCTGTGATGTTGGTCTTTTTCCACAAAGCTCCAGGATTCCAGGGTACTGACGGATGGATCGCTAAGTCATTATTATTAGTCATGCTGCTGTTGAAAAACCACCCCATCCTTAGGCATGCTGACATCACAGACAGCCTTCATGACAGAGCTAAAAACAGAACCCTTAGTTATTCAAGAAGGTGGGGATCTGTTTGGGAGAGAGGTTTGCTGCTTCATTGAACTGTTCATACAGCACTGTAGGCAGGGAAGTACATGTAGATAAGGGAGGCAGCACAAGGAATGCCTGTTCCATTACCAAATGTTACAAATAAAGTCCTCTTTAGCTAAATGAACTTGAGCATGTTAATGTTAATTGCCCATGCATTTCGTTATTGCGTCCAGAAAGGTGATGTTTATGGACAGGAAGCATCTATTCCTGTGCGCTTCTATGGCAATGATACAGCTCTTGATTACTCAATTCATAATGATATAGTGCAAGTCTGCTTTGGGGGAGAAAAAAAAAAAGATACCTTTTAAACATCACAAACTTGCAATATGCTGTGCAATACATATCAGCAAACACAAACAAGGTCTGACTGATTACTGTACAGACAGGCTCTCTGACAAGGTTACACACAGGCACCAAATCATCAAATAAATGTAGCAGGCATCTTCGTACACGTAATGCCGAGAATTTGAGAGACATTAGTATTCTGCATTAAAGTTACATGATTCAAATATAAGAATTGATGCATTATTTAAATGTAATAACACATTCTATTTGTATTATTAAATTACAGTTTTAGATTAGATTTATTTTTTTTGACAGCTCTAAATGCACCAGGGAAGACATGCTGTGATGACTAAGGTCGCCTGACTACAAGCTGCCCTCCATTACCAGCACTGGCTCAGCATGACAGAAAGCAGTGGAGAGCTAGGAGTGTACCAGGGAAGTGTGATTGTGTGCATCTTGTATCATTCTCTAAATACTCTCTCAGCTCTTCCCAGGGTCACAGCGGCAGTCTGTCCTTGAAGGCTGCAAGGGAGGCAAGTATTAACCCTCAGGGCTGGAATGCACTTTTCTATGATGTCTGGCCCACAGATACCCAATATGGCCTTCAGCCCTGACAAGGTTTGAAAATGTAAGCATTTTCCTAAGCCAACCCAAAGACAAGAAAACACCAGGCCCACACAAGTATTGTGTGTAGAGTATGAAAAATTCAATGCAGTATATTCTGGTAATTTTCTAATGACCTAGGCAGGATTAGAAATGATATAACACCATACATTGGTAAGAGGCTGTGTATTTACAACTCCAGTGAGTGATCAGAGATTAACACCAATATTGTTCAGCTCTTTTCAACCAAAAGCTCTTATATATATTTTTAAGAGATAGCAGGGAGGGGGTTAAAATTCCTCCCTGCTAAATCCATGTGAAAATGCACTGTGGGTGATTGGGATAAGGGTTTTAATTGTGTTAATTGTTTTATTGTTTAGTTAATCCCCTGCACCTGGTGCTAATTGTAAATTGGAGCCAGGAGCAGGGTATTTAAGAGAGGCAGCCAGTTTGCTTGGGGCTGCTGAGTGAAGAGCCCGACTGAGTGTGTGTGCAGTCGTATTGAAGACAGTGTTGAGTGAAGCCCGTGTGAGTTTGTGTTTTGGTGTTTGTGTCAGGTAAACGGCTTAGCCATCCTGAGTGTTTAGTTAGGTTCCCGGTGGTGTTTAGTCAGAGCTTTAAAGGAGAGCTAGGTGTTTGTTTGTGTTTATTAAAAGTGTGCGTCAGCGGCGTAAAAAAAATCAATTTTCTGTGTCCTGGGTCTACTTTAAAGGGGCAACGAACGGTGTGAGTGCAAAGCTAGCACGAACGTATATTGCAAATATTAATATATATATATATATATATATATATATATATATATATATGAATATATATATATATACGTAATAACCAGTACAGACATACTCATCCACAGTCTATCCTTTATTTTAAAGATATTTTTAAATTACTGTTATCAAAAGCTTTCAAAATATGCAGCTAAACGCATATACAGACATGTTTAACCTTCCGTACATACTAACAAACTCACATCAGGGTGGTTATGTTGCCCATAAAAAAAAAAAAAAAAAAAACATGCATGTCTTCCAAAAAAAATTATCTGCGCTATACACTTTGTGGCACGAGTAAGTAGACAGCTGTGTTTAACAAAACCTCACAGCCTCACCCCAACGCAGATGTAGATTATGCAGGGAAGAATTTCTTATGTGATGGAAAACCTCTCATAATATATATATATATATATATATATATATATATATATATATATATAAATAAAATTTTGGTGAGGTTATTTGTCCAGCGTGAAGATCTCTGAAGCAGCAGGAACAGCACAGCTGTAGTGTGAATGACTACTGTAAGGACATCCCACATTACAGTGAATAATCCTAACCCTAACCCTAACCCATACTTCGCCAATTGCATTTTACATGGTTTTGTTACGAAATACATAAACATGTGGCAAAATGAAAAACATTTCTGAGAAATGTAACCAAAGGCCTTATTAAAGCATTTACAGGATATATACCAATACCAGGACACAATATTAAATTATTTGATCATTTTATTAAAAAAACATGTACTGTAAGTATGCACTTGTACTGTCTGACATCTTTCTTTATGAATCTGGATTTTAAATTTGAATAAAACCTAGTTCATTTTGGACTGAAACTGTGCACAAAACAGGAGTGCATTAATTTGAAGAAAGAAAAAAAAAACAGACTTGCAACTACTGACTTTTAAAACAAGGTATTTTAAAGAACCGGCTGTATGAACTGTGTCTCTCTCTCTCCCTCATGACTGACATAAGGCTCTTGTAACTTAATGTCAAGGAGGACTGTACAGAATGTTCTATAACATGTATTTAGATTTAAAATCCAGTCCATTGAATGGATTCCGATGCATTTCTTAGTTTTACTGTAAACAGCCATACATGATTCAAGCACAAGTTAATTCTGTCATAACAACACCTGCAACAAGTGTTGCGATTCCCATCTTACAGCCTCTTTTTCATACCAAACCATTAAAAAAAAAAGCTCATACACACAGACAGAGTCACACAGAGACAACTTGCCATCCGGTCTCTGTAAACATGTTAACTGTAGCTGTGTAACTGCAATAAACTGAAGATGCAAACAGACTGCAAAAGGCACCAGCAGTTTCCATTCTGCAGCTAGTCAGTGCATGAAAACCTCAAAACGTGTTAAAATTGTTCAGAATTGGTGTTGCAGCCTAGTAGAACTGTGATACAGTAATCACTTCAAGAGGATGGGTGACATGCATTTTACATTTTACATTGCTAACCCTTACCTGATTTCATAAGTGTCAGGTCTATTTGTGCAGTGCGGTTTAGACTTGTTCTCGTGGCAGTCAATGTCGAAAGCAGCTGTTTGCTGTTTCTAATAAATCGCCATAACATCTTAAGCTTCTCTTCAGATATTCAAGTTTCACAGGCATGTAGAGACATAACAGATTGGCTTACCTCATCACACACCACTGTGAATGCACCGAACGCCTCAAAGGCCATTTGATTAGTCATTCACCACAACAATGAGAGAGCTGTGGTTTTAAAAGTACAAAAAGGCTTGAGAATAACACAAAAATCGCAATATTCTTTATGCAGGGAATGCTGTTTGCATTGAAAAGTGGTAAGGCGAGTAACCAGGGAATTAAGCCCACAAAGCCTAATGTGTACTGTATACTTAAACGAGAGCACTTCAAAGGAAGAAGCGTCTGTATCAACAACAGAGTGCAATCTCTGTACTGGCATTTCCCAGTGCTTTACCATTGCTTTGAGATGATGACACACAATCAACAGCTCTCCTTAGCTTCAGCGATGAATTTAAAGTTACATTCTGTATCAGGAAAACAGTATTAATATGACATTCTCTACTAGTCCAAAACTCCTGTAAGTTCAGACTATAGCAAAGGACATCAATTCCACAGTGTATCAACGTTACAGTACAAACCAGGTAGAGCATGTGAACATTTTAAATTGCAGTACTGCATACAATCAAAGTTACAGTGATTTGTACACTTACGTATATAATGGGTGCCAGCCAATACTAATTACCATCTCTGTCACCTATGATCAGTCAGGTTTCTACATTTGTGATTAAAGATGTAAAGTACTGCTGAAAATACAGTACAACCATGCCAGTTTCATTAACATCAAGCAGGACAAAAAACCACCTTTGTCTGAAGTACAGGCATTGTGGTAATTCTGAAAACGCTAGCTGGTTACACTGCCTCTAACCATTAGAGCATCACTTTATTGCACTTCAAAGCAACAGAGAGAAG
Source organism: Polyodon spathula (assembly GCF_017654505.1). Classification (NCBI taxonomy): domain Eukaryota; kingdom Metazoa; phylum Chordata; class Actinopteri; order Acipenseriformes; family Polyodontidae; genus Polyodon; species Polyodon spathula. Next base: position 10,330,001 of record NC_054559.1, on the reverse strand, counting down.
ACTCAAAAGGTAGTTGTTTGCAGAAAACAAAACAGAAAACTCTGACTGGATTTCCCCTGAACATGTCAAGTGAAACAATCATGTTCATAGTGCAGTGCCAATGTCTGCCAGGTAAACAACACCTTATCATAATATTTTATTTTTCATATTTCAATATATATTTTTCTTTCAGTCTTACAGCGTTCTACTACCAGAGCCTTTTTTTTCCTCCAGTGCTAAATATAACTTGGTTTTGAAATTCAGTACATTGAAAAGGAATAGCATAAATCCTAGACTTCTCAAGCCTAAAGACAGAACGCCTCTGCACTGCAGCCAGCTACTGCACAGAACTGCAACGCAGCATTAGCAAGTCCCCCGGTGCCTCCAACCACACGCTGTGCCAATTCAGAGTAGATTCTTCTGCCAGGGAGCCCATTTTCATGAGCAGCAGCTGAAAACACCACGGCTATACCACAGCTTTGCCCCATCTGAGAAAGACTGCAGGCAAGATCAATACAAGGTAAACGGATGAAAGCAGATCGCATTAATTATTCAGCAGTTCAATAGCAAAATATCACTGGATGTACAGTTTTCAGACCTTAGCAACTAAACTTAAGAACCATCAAACTTCTTGTGGGTCCACGCAGTCTTAGCACAATACTGTATTAATACTGGTCGCTGAAGCCCCTTCTTTAACATTAACATTACCACAGATTGGGTCAGGCTTGCCAATACCAGAGGATTCCTAAACTTGGGTACTGCATATTTATTGAGAAAAAACAAACAATCATGGTCTGTAATGAAGAATCATAATGCAAATACTGTAAAAGAATCCCAATATAATGTAACTACAATTCATAACAGCAGAAGGAGTGGGGCAGATAGTGCAGACACTGGGCTGCACAGACTGATTTAACACCTTTGTACTGCAATACATTACCCACTGACTGCTCAAGTAGGAACTCTGTTCATTCACAGTAGCCCATAGACTGACAGTGGAAAAAGCAAAGGCACTGGGGTTGTGCTTGGGTTTTGAATACAGGAGGATGAAAACAAATGGGACAGTCAACAGGTCTAGTTGAGGGCACAGAAGGGCAAACGATAAAATAATTTAGTAAACAGACGCCAAGGAACGACAGCACCATACACCTCTGAACACGACCCTCAGCAGAGATTACAGGATGTGAGCAATACAAGTGAAACATCTAGTATCATTATAGATCGCTCTTGGAGAGATCTGTCTATATTTAGTACAGGTAAGCTTGTTTGCTTCTTGGCACTGTACGTGTGAAAAAATAGAGCTTTGTTTCTCAAGGTTAGAACTTTGCACTTTCCTCCCGCTAGCTCATTACAGCTTCTCAGAAATTACTAATATCTTGAATGTAAATATGGACTGTGTGTTCAGGTAAACTATATCTATAATGTTTTACAGTACAAATCTTTGTTAAAAATATACACTTTCCTGTACAGTGTCAGACATCCTATTGGCCTGTACTCACAAATGCTAAAGAGCAAGATAAACAAACAAGCTTACCAGCCTTTGTTCAATGTCACATAAAACTAACCACGGTTCATTATCAAAACAGTTTGGGTTAATATAATCTCTCTCGACACTGAAACAGATGTATTTTTGTGGTTGTTTGATAGTATAATACATTATATAACTGCATGCATTGAAGCAATATAATTATTTCCAACTGTATAGTTAGTTCACTTGTCTGAATTAAACAAAACAAAAGATACCTTGCCTAGTTAAACCAATATACTGTCAAAAATTAAGCAGCAGCAGCTTTGCTCAATTCACTCTTTATAGTGACAAGATTTATCATTTGGCTTGAACACTGAAAATTCAATTCAAATCATAGAAAGTGTTCTATTAAGAACATCTCCGAGCAAAAACAGTTCAGTTTTATCTTCTATTTCACAAGAGACGTCTTTCACTGTATCCTTTCTTCCTATGTTGTGGATCAGAATGTCTTCTGTCTTGGGTTCCAAAATCCAGACTTTGCCCCACTGCGCTGTGGTCTCAAGTCATATATAAACAAGAAATGAAACTTCACTGTTCTGCAAAGCCAAATCGTCTGCCTTAAACAAAAGTAAAACTTTTATTTTTTGCCAACTTTAGTTGAAGAAATATACAAGACATGAATCTGTTAGTGTTCAAACTGTTTTGCACAGTGGAACAGACATAAGAATGTTATCCAGTGCAAATGCAGTACAAAACCCCTTAAATTACAATGATGCTTTATTCTTAAAGCACAGCATGCCAGTAAATGTATCATTCTGCAACACATTTATTTTGAAGCTCTGGGATGCAAGTTGTAGATCCAGCAAATTCTACTCCTTTTCACTCAGTATCCTCTATTTATATGCACGAGGATCTAGTTTAAATCACTGAAGCAAATCCAGTGTTTGATTAATAACTTAAGCAGGCTGAGCGCCTGATTTCCTTTATGCTATGTTTATAATAGTGGGCTTAGCCTCCTTTGTGCACACCATTAAAGAATTGTAGGACAATTCTGGCTGAAGTTCAATACACCGTGAATATGAGCTAAATTCTATCTTTTGATTGCTAGTTCAATTTCTCCGCCACTCAGTAAAAACACCCAACCATAGCCCCTAGAATATGTGCTGTTAGCTGTTACTATTGTTTGAAATCTATACTCTCATCTACCCCGGGATTGAATTGCCTAATAACATTTAAAAAGAAGAGAGCAATGATAAACTGTTAGTGACCAAGCATTTAAAATACAATAATGTATTTTTGTATCGGCTTCTCCAGACCAGTGGTAGTAATGCGTGGATAGTGACCTTTGTCTTTGCCTCCTTTTCTGTGTCTTTTATTATCAACATATGGAGCGATTGATACCAGCACAGAGACTTCATCCATTTTAATTAACTAAAATAAATGTAAAAGTTGAAAACCTCCAGTGTAATGTTTACAACAAATATAATGAGGGACTACTTTGTCTCCAAAGTGGCAGGATATATTATTAAATTGCTTTAAAAAAAATGTATATCTGTTTTATAAGCAGGATAACACTCCAGGGCTTGTGCACTGTGTTGCATTAACATATGGCTTTGTTGGTTGAACCCAGCTACAGCTGTATGTTAATGCAACATGACGCACGCCCTGTCGTGTGTTATTCCTTACTACAAGCTGCTGTGCTAATATATTCTTCATGTATGCATTTTCTTCCTGCTTCTGAAGCTGAGCTGTTAAAGGTCTCACATTTTGGGTTTGCAATGGGATCTATAAACTCTGCTGCCATTTCCTTTAACGTAATTATGTAACCTTTCCACGCACCAACTGAAAGAAGCTGGCGGACCATCGGTGGTGACCACAGATTGAGAACCACTGCTCTACTCTAAGACACAAAACAATCTAGGAGGAACCTGCTGTAGATCCAGACAGCTGCGAGAGAACAGGCATAGAACCACTGCATTAACAGCATCACAGAATTACACATGCCAACATTCTGCACACAGATATGTGACTTTAAAAAAACCGGGAAAACTTGTTTCTACAGTGCAGCGCCAGAACAAACACAGTTCTGCTTGTCCCTCCTACTGGTTCTGATGTTATTTTGTATTCATTTCTGTAGGATTCTACTCAAAATCTGAACAACATACTGTGCAGAGGTTGCACCAAAAACTGGTACTGTATAAATGAGAAGCCCTTGCACAACACACTAATACAGTAAGCATATCAGGGTATGTAAACTATAATTAAAGTTGCATCTTCCTGTTGATCTGGCAGCCGCTTGGTTAATACTGTAGGTCCAAGACTATACTAGTTACTAATGTTTCATGTGCCTCTGTGACAAGGTAGCTGAATGGAAACAGGTGCAGAGGTGAGGTGCAGTGCAGGAATAAAACAGACAGAAACTGTAATCCGGTTGGGAAAAGGTGTTACAGAGGAAAATCAATAACGGGTTACAGCCCAAACAATAAACACTATCTGTACACAATAATACTAAACAGGGTCACCAGTCCTGGGTGCGTGCAGTAGTGCTCGTGGTGTGTGATAACAGTTTTATTTAGTGGCTGTGGTCCAGCGTTGTTCCAGCTTTGTGCTGGCCCAAGGTGACAGCTCTGGATATGTGTTAGCCGTCTGGTGGTTCACAAACAAGACAAATACTAACAACACGAAAACAAACAAAACACTCAAGATAGAATTTAAGGTTCACTGGGGTCTCTCACAGTCCTTCTAGGTTCAGAATACAAAACAAATGAAGGAACAGATTACGATTCGCCATCCCCTTTTATACTATCACGCATGACCCCTTGGTAAACGAGTGCAGCTGTCTCTACAATCTGTGGCTGCTATGTCGTTTACCCTTCCGAGTCAATACGTTCTTGCAACGGAGTCTCGCCTTCTTTCAGACTGATGGCGTCTCGACCCTGGGAAAGAACGGTCAGGCCAGCCTGTCCAAAGAACTCTGTTCTCACTGCTTAGTACCCCCACAGGTCGGAAGGGAGATTTACAAAGATTCATTGTATTTCTGTCAGTCTCCTAGTGAATAAAAGCACAGCATGTAGCTCAGCCACTCTACAACAGTACAGGGTATTACTGTATGTTCAAATTATGGTAATGAAATATAGCAATCCAGGTCAGAACTCTTTTACACTTCACCTAATGGGCTTTTATAAACAAATTGCTGGAGAGCTGCCCACCACTATGACAGCCCCACTCTTCTCTGTCTGCTTGTTTGAGGTATGGCTCTGTGCTTCATTGGAACTGCTTTACTCCTTAACATATCAATGCAATGGAGAACTACAAACACAAAGCAAACAGGGCGTAACTCAGTGTTTTTGTGTTACTGACTATAATAATCTACGACGCAGCTGCTCCTAGCAGAATGACTGGTATTCAGTGGGATAAGCATCTCGCTTTTTAAGCCTTTAGCCTGCACTTACTGTGGTTTTGTAAAGCTTACAATCAAAGCAAACTGATAATGTTACAAAACTAGCACAAACTAACTAACTAGGGTTTATTGTATGTAGTTTGCAACAGCACCAATTAGCTTTCCTTGATGCCTAACTGCAGCCGGCCTCACAGTCCCAGCAGTCTTTGGGATTATACAGAGCCTAAGGAAGTGTCAAGCTGGAATTCCTCTCATACCAGTGGAATTTTAAACAGAACATATGCGCTGCAGTCTGGCTTTTTTTGCCTTCTAATCACTGATCATGTGACCAAGCTAACATTGAGCTGCAACTGTAGCTGATCAAGAGATTTCTGTATCGTCACAGAAGTTACAAGCTGCTGGCATTCTTGTCAAATCAATGGTCATCCCCTTCCAGGGTAAAACAATATGGGTAGAAGTGGAATATTCTAGCAAGGTCATGATACAGCACTAGGCGTACGGAAAGCTGATAACACACTATTTAATAGCAACCAAGCATAACTAGCCAGGAATGGCCTCCCAAAGCTTGATAACACAACAGCTAATTTTTCTAAATGCCTGCTGTTGCATTACAAATTAAAAACAAATGCCAGGCTTAAACACACAGGTGAGATTTAGCATCAGCGAAAGCTGATGCAGGTTTTTTCTTCTTCTAATCTTTATTACAATCTGTAATCAGTGAACGCCTGCAGTCGGTATGTAAATTACAGTTATGTGTTACTATTCCATAAAAATAAGCAACATTTTCCTAAGGACGTGAAACAATGGGTTCTTTTTGCCAGCGAATTTGCCCTACCTGTATTGTGCGGACTACTTCCTTTGACAGTAAGTTCTGATTAAAATGTATCCTTCAGAGACATCCACCCTTTGAAGGGCTGCTGGCAGGGCACCAACCCTCTGTGGCACTGGGAGTGATGTTGCAGCCAGGGCAGGAGATAAGAAGGATCTTGATATCGTCAGGGTAATGGCACAAGTAGCATCTGTCAAACTCAATTACTGTAACAAAGCAGTAAATTACAAGCGTAGACTGCCATTCTGTAATTTACAGAGTCTAATTGATACTGCATTAGCATTGATCTGGGTGCTGTGCTATACTATGGTTGTTTGAACATAAGGTTAACCCAGTCAGGCTTGTCACTAAATATCTGCAGCCCAATTTAGACCTTAGGTAATGGGAGCCTGGAGTACACAGTAATGCCTTTCACGCTATACACAGGTTTCAGTGTACTGTAGGAGTTTGTAATTCCTTCTTCTTCTTGTTGACCTTAAAGAAACATTACCTCTTATTTATCTTTAATGAACTATTTTCTGAAAGGAGAATTCCATGTAAATTATATAAAACTGAGAACAGCTTTTTAAAAGGCCAAGAATAGTAGTACTCTATTCTCTGGACTTTTAGTTTAAAAACAGAACCTAACACACATTTTATAAAGCACTTTAATTCTCTTAAGAACCACCACACAATAGAACAGAAGGTACAAATGCTACAAAACGGCAAAATAAAAACTAAAATAACCTCCAAGAGTCAAACACCAGCTAGTCTATATTTAAACACTCCGGCTTCTGTCTGAATCCCTGCAGCAGTACTCAGTTACTTTGTTGTAAGGAAATGACTGTTACATGGGTGTTCCCAGGTCTCTTAGGAAACCAAAATTACAGCTCGCTAATTATAAACGTAGCTCACAATTCTACAGCTAACTTTGCAAAGGAGGAGGAAGTCAGAAGTCTGTAGGTGCTCAACAGGTACAGCTGTCTGCTTGAACGGTTACACAAACAAATTCACAGTTAAGTTATTATATCTAAGCCTTTAGTCTTGATCACGTGACAATATGTGACAACTGAAACGTTTTTTGGTTTTTACAGCAATCCACACATTTGGTCTGTTTTGTAGAATCTTAGCATGACCATATAAGGAACAACAGACATTAAATACAGTACAGTAAATACATTCTTAGAACAGACTGCCAGTCAAACTAAAGTGACAAACTGTTAGTGATTGTGTGAAAGACTACAGTGTCCCGTGGAAAACCACTAAAAACAGTGTTATAACTTTTTAAGTGGATTGCTGGTCTAAAAGTGACCTGCGATTCATTTTGTGCTTTCTGTACTCAGTGCTAGTACTACCTCTGGGCTTGTAAAATTCCACCCTTACTGCAGTATACCTACATTCTTTAATTACTCTTCACAATTGCAGGAATCGCAAGCCATTGCTTACAGACAACTTTACAATGAGGCCCTGCTCTTTCAACTGCAGTGGCAAAGCAGGTCAGAGGGAGAGTCTGTTATAAACATTACAGTGCACCAAACTGATTTATTGTTTTAAAAATATAACCAGGAAACGATCTCAAGGTCAACCTTTCTCTTACAACAAGTTGAGTTTGAATGTATTTTCAGCAGGGAATAGGGAATGAAACCAGGACAGAATTTTGACTTGAAATGGAATTTTACCATTTGGAATGTGGCATGTTTTTTTCTGTTCTAGTTCAGATCGCAGCGCTACAGTAGTTCTTCTCCTGGTCAGGACCTGCCTTGTTTTTCTACAAAGGGATAGTTCCCACTGAAATAATGTTCTTCGATCGGACAGGAAACCAGGAGATTCTCTGCTCTCTGCTCTCTCACAATGGGGAGTGTTCATGTTCAACCACTTTTGTTTGGCACACGGTCCAAATGCATGTGTTCAACCCTTTCATCCTCAACCCTTTCATCCTCAATGCTTATTACTGCCCTTTAAATCCTATTAACTGTCGATGGTACTAATTTGCATAATTTACTGGTGACGTCATCATACCTACTAGTTTATATTTGATCGAAAATTCTATTATTTTACATTGAAGCCATATAAATGGAATAAAACACAGATGCGTAGTTTAAAAATATGTTCTATGGAACAGCAATCATGTTTTTATAATTTAAATAAAAATACATGTTTTTTTACACATATTTGATGTTCTTGCGATATATACAGTAAGCTTGCATTGCAGCAGCTCCAAGTGCAGCAGACTTAGGCAAAAACAAAGCTTTAACAGTCTCTGTTCCAAGCAGGTTATCAGTAACAGTCATATTTTACTACCACTACAAAAAAAAATACTAAATCATAATAATAATAATAACTCATGCTTGTCAAATGATCCTGGAGATTAGTCGTGCCTCCATGATACATCAACAGTCGCTTGCACAGTTTGCATTCAATTTTTTTTTGCTCGTTTGGGCATTTAACAAAAAAAAATCCCAAACAGCAGAGGGGTTTCAAGACATTTCTTTCAATACAACTTACGCTATACAACGCTTTGCTGTCGAGATGGCGAATGAAGAAATTAAAAAGGTTTGCCTCTGGATAACACAAGGATGGTGGAGGGATGGACAGTGCTCAGTTTTCAAAATTGTAAGAATCGTTCATGTAATGTATAAAGCATTTCTTATTTATTTTATTGGCACCGGTCAGGCACATTTCTGCAAACCAATGACCCTGGTAATCACAGTGGGAAGAGAAAGGTGAAGGACAATGGTGTGGAGAAATTGGTTCACAAAAGGAAGCTTTTGCCAAGAGCTGGTAGTTGATAATGTTTGCAGTATAAATTGTCTATCTATGCAAGTTACACTACTTGTAAACACTGCAGCAATATAAAACAAAAACCAGGAGGGGCAGAAACAGCCTGTAGGATACAAGGATGATGGTACTGAAAAAGCCTTCTGAGGCTAAAGACTATTGCACTATTGAGATGTACTATTGAGATAGTCAGCAGACTGCACACTTGTGAGACAGAATTACTTTAACTGCACAAATTCCTCCAAATTGAAGCAAATGTCAGCTGGCAACATATGTTCAGGTCGGCCAAAAACGTCTTTGTGTAAACCGGAAGTAAGAGAAAGAAAGAAAGAAAAAAGCCTTCACATAAAAAATGCCTTGCATGCATTTTTACAGGAATGTGATGCAAATGTTATTACTCATTACATTTAAAACCAAACCTACACTTGTAAAGGGGATATATATTACAGTTTATAGGATATATGATATAGTACTTTGCTTTACTGGTTATGCTATCACTGCTATGAGGTCACAGTACTTGCACAATGATTACAAATAATAAACAAACCAGCAAAGGCTAAATGTCATCCTATCAGTGACTGAATGTATGACAGAGAGAGAGAGAGAGAGAGAGAGAGAGAGAGGGGGGGGGGGGGGGGGGGGGGGGGGAGACTGCAGTTTCTTATTTTTTTTTAGTAGAGAATGCTCTTAAAAATAAAAACAAGCAAAAAACAATATTGGGAACCTTGCATTGCCATGGCAACACTAGATCAACAGTAGCATGTACAAGACACCCCCCCCACCCACCCACCCCATGCCCCGTCTCCACAATGAAATGAGGGGCTCTAGCCATCCAGAACGCAGTCAGGTACAGTCTGAATAATTCATTAGCTAGTATCTACACAGTGCAACCCTGGGACTGCATCATCCTGCAATGGAGACAGCTCCTGTAAGGACCCAACACACTGCGTGAAGACGAAAAGTGAGGCAGACCCTGACAGCTTCATTATACTGGTTCTATACATCAAATATAAACAGTGATCTGATTATACAACACATATGCAACATTTCTGATGAACTGAGGGACCATTTGTTTCTGATTGCATGTTTAGTACTGTACATGCACCATACCTTATAATGAAAAGAGGCTGTAAAGATGGGGGACATTTCAGCAAGTGGTATCAACACCAGGACTCTACAGCAACAAATGCACATGTATCTCTTGACACCAGCAAAGCAGACAGGAGTCTACTTTAAACATCTCACTCAAACACTTGACCCCAACACACATGCACTCAGACACACACGCACTTCAGTTTGGATATAACGATTAGATCCTGGTTAAGACTTGAACTCTTCACAAGGTGTATCGCCAAGAGTAAGAGTGCTTACCTTAGTGGTAGGTTGTAATATCAGCTGACACAACAGGTGAGGTATCAAGTTAGACTACACATTGTTTTCTATTGAATATATTATTACCCAAGAAGGAACAGACTTACTCAAACTTACAAAAGAGAATTACCGTGAAGAACGGTTTCATTTTGGGCCACAATATATCCTACACAAAATCATTCACCTTCACGTCTCTTGGTACAATGCCTGTAGTGCAGAGATGTCTTAAGCAGTGGAACAAGGGGGCGGGCAGCTGTTAAAAAGGTAACTAATGGTTATCCCATACAATGTAGAAAAAAGTCAGAGGGCAACGATCCAAGATATGCTTTGAAATATTTGACATTTTGATCCCTGTCATAAAACATCTACAGAAGCTGATTTATTTTTAATACATTCAGTTGACTTTTTTAATAATTCTGACAATCACAGTTAGTTTCGGTAATACGCGATGAAACTTTGCAGCATCTGTTTTTTTTTTTTGTTTTTTTTTGCAGAAGTAATTTGTTTATCATTATAGAAAGCTGGGATTTCCATTAGGTTTGCGTGTAAAAGAAACCTGCAGTGACTTATTTGCTAGAGCATGTATAGTGGTTTCTTTAACAAGACCCTCTACTCCAGTAGTTACAGGAGATGTGGTGGTTTTGCAGCATTTCAAATGATCCTCCGATGGCATGAGGCTTACTAATTCAGCTGATTTCTTATTCTTTGGATAATGTGCTTTTCAAGGAAAAACATTCTAAATGTTAAAGAGGTCAAACTGCACCGCATGAGGGGAGATCAAGAAGAAAGTTAGATGCTGTTAAATATTCAACACCACTGTCCACAACACTACTGTCCTTTGACCTCAGGATGCCTCTTGGTAAATATTAATTTTGTTAAAATAAAGATACCTTGTGGGCCCACTTCACTGGGGGGTTTTAAAACTCCCAAAACAAGTACAAAATTATTATTAATCATTACAATGACAAGTTAAATGTCTTGAGCAATACCTTAGAGGAAAAAGACTGATTGAAATTAGGGAAAGATACATATAACCCTTGTGTTGAATACAAAACTAGAGTGATCATGAAAGAAACCAGAACAAACATGTCTATGTACAAATGGCTAGATATGTTTCTCCATCTACCCCCAGATTAGGATATGACTTAATGGTGAGAAACGTGTGTACAGGGCACCTCCACTGTCTCTCTGCCACCGGGGACAATCATCCACATTGTATATGGAATAACCAAACAGTTTTTACATTGTACACAGACAGTATTAAACAGGACATTCACCAGGGCTGTACTTAATTAAATTCTAAACACTTGAACAAATTAGCCTCTGGTGACCCCTAATCTACAACAAATGTTCCTTCTACACAGACAAGCACGTGGGCAGGAGCTACAAGGTCTCCTGCCGAGCTGTCTGGACTGCAAGGCCCTTGCACAGCCTTGCAAAGAAAGAGCTGACAAGGCTATTTAAATCTTGAGGAACAATGTATTTGCAGAATGTGTCAAACGAGGAAGTTAGGGAGCATTAAGGAGAAATCAGTAGTCTGCTGGTACCACCACACATACTGGACTTTATTATATACTCAGAATTAAGGATGACATTTTGACATTTTCTATTGATCGATTAATCACCCGATCTATTAAATCAACCTGAGTGCTAGTGATATGAAATTGTATTGACAGGAACATCTGGTGGTACCTTTGTGAGGACAGCATAAAACATTCCTTCTCTGAGGGCATTTCTTTGTAAGACCGTCTTTGCTCAAAGTGTACGAACTACAGTATATGTTATAGCATTGTCTTATGCAGTGACTTAGAAGATCGATCTGAAACCTAGCATACGCAATTAATTCAGGAAACGATATTCGCATTGCGCAATTCATGAATAGGACTGATTTTATTTGTATGCGTTTTGTTTTGCTGATTCAGTCAAACAATGAGCTACAAGATGTACCAGTCAGATCTTGTGCTGCATAATCAGTTGCTGTAAAACTGTGGTCAATTAATATTATCGACAGTTTACAAACAAAATGCAGATAAAAAGTACACCCACACAAAACAAACACGTACAAACGCGCATAACAAGCACATACTGTGATTATCTATGTTTAAATAGGCACGGTACTTAAGTTCGTTATTTTAAAAGTTCATCAAATGGAAATGTATGTACAGTACAAATTCTCTTCTTCCTCCTCTTCTGTTGATGTCTTCCCAAAACACAGCCTTATTTTCTTTGTGTATTAGGCAAGAGCAACAGTGGGGAGGGAGGGTAATTTCATTTTAAATGTAATGCAATAAAATGTACTTTTTTTTTTTTTTTTTTTTTTTTTTTTTTACGCTGGAAAGGTAAATGATGCTTGAGTATACGCTGTATGAATTGAAAAATTTATGGACGAATTGCTGGACAAATTGATCAATTGAGAAAGAAGACATCCACTTTGTTATTTTTACTACTGTTTATTGGTTGTGAAAGATATGCCTGATGGCACATGAACAATTGGCAAACAGTTATGCCCGACATGAACATGATAACCAACAGATACATAATATATTCACATTACAACTGGCCCATGGCTTTATCCATTGGAGCTCGATACCCGCCCCTATGCTGGCCGAGCTGAGATGAATGCAATACAATGATTAAGAATGGCTCGACCAGCGGGCAGGACAAGTGGCACTTGGGGCCACCTTCCCCCTAGACAAGACACGCTGCAGGGTGGAGGCAGGGAGGAGGAGGACCAAACAAAGAAACGACAGGGGTTTGTGGGTAGAGAGATCTATTAAACTGGTAACGTATGACATTGATGGGTGGAGCCTCCTTTCGGAAAGACAACAAGTTTTCAAATCACGAATTGACAAATTCACAAATTGACAAACTAATTGACAAACAAATGGACAAACTAACGGCTGGACAGTTTTGGCACAAAGGGCGCGCCATATTGCCTACTCATGTCAAAAATAAATAAATAAAAACAAAGTGAAGCGCTGGTGTGTCCAGGCCCTTTAGGGTGCTGAAAGGTACGGTGAAAACATAAATACACAGTATAAAAATGTAGGCATTAATCAATGGATTAACTCTGCGTTCGCTTTCACTTTCAAACTTTTGTGTCCTACACACTCACCAGTCGTACTGTTGGCGCATCGATTTAAGTGTCTCTCGTGGTGACATGGTCTGGCAAAAGTGAGCTACAACAGTTTGATGTTTAACATTAATGTTAAGCACATTAATTTGATAATACAGTAAGTAGTCGTACTTTAATTTAATGAAAATTAAAGCTAGTAAGTCGTGTGTTGCAGTGGTTTGTGGCAGACTGCAAGTACCAGCCAAAACTTTTGGGAAGCTGCATCATACACATGGGAGGGGTCATATGCAAAGAACACTCATTATCATATAATAGATATATCCCCCCCCACCCCATTCAACACCACACGACCATCACGACAGTAAAAATAGACATAATGAAGCGTTCTTACCTTTGTATAAGTTAGTGATGAGCAGATGTGTCAGCCGCACAAAGAGCACAGCGTGTGGTTTTCACTAACTGAGCAGAACAAATTATTTTTTCCCTATGTTTTAATATCGGGACTTTCTTCCTATGCATCAGGACGCGGGACATTTGTTAGGAAATCGGGAGTGTCTCGACCATATAGGGACTGCTGGCATATACAATATGTTTACAGAAAATGCAACAGAAACGAACTTCTGAAAACTGCAAAACCAATCAGTTTTTATCTTAAATTTAGAAATTGTTTCACATTTTTCTCTTCAGTCTCACTTGGTATTATGAGAGCTATATAATGTGACATTGTTTGTTTTTGTGCCCGAAATATAATTTCTCTGTTTCATTGGTGTCTGCTTCTGTCTTTCTTTCACCACTGTGTAATTATTGCAAAACCAAACAGTTTGCTAAAATATGTGGACTTTACTTACTTAGAAATTTACTGTGTGCTAACGCAAGTTTGTGGTTTTAAAATTCTAACATAAATTAATTATTTTGTAATTACTTTTCATAGACACAAGTCATTTTACTTGCTCTTTAAATCTCGAGGCCTGAAAAAAAAAAAAAAAAAATTAACAAAGTTACTTATTTTCAGTGTTAATTGCAACTTAGATGATATGATAAACTTGTAGTACTGGCACGAAAGTAATGCACCGGCTGACTTTTTTTTCTTCATTCTCAGACACTGTGAAATATTGGGGATACCATCAAGTTGCCCTTTTGCCAAGGTCTTTAGAAGTACTCGCCACCATTTTTCAAGGTGTCTTTTTCACTCACAGTCTTTTTGTTACCTTACTCATGTAGACAAGATTAAATGATCAATTGTTTTTTAATCGATCATAGCCCACAGATGTGATTAATTGACTACTCATGAATCGATTAAAACCCCCTACTTAAAATGATGTAAAATCTTTCAAAACAGAATTTTGTTGTTGCCTAATTATTATTACTTTGGATTCAAAATCAGTTTGCTTCGTTAGTTGAACAGTTGGTTTTACCTAGGATAAACACGGACAGCTGGTTAATGCAATTCAGGGGGTTTCCTTTCGTGTTAAAAAAAAATGAAGAAACATTTAAAAAATCCAGCTGTGTCTTTTCCTGGCAGGGGTTTGATCAAATCATCCCCTAAGTGCTGAAAATGATCTTCTCGACAACTGAAGAGCTTGCATTGAGTGTTAAATAAATTAGACCTGTGTGGGAACTATGGGGGTGGCCAGCTGTTGGGAGGAACACTAACCCTTTCCTCAAAGCATATTGTCCCTGATCGCTCAGACAGGTGAAGTGGTTCTCCACCTTATAGAGCCTGACTGACCAAGTCGGAAACAGCAGTGAAGCAGCTGCAACAAAATCAGTTTCAAGCCATGAAGGAATTCAAGATGAAAGCAATGAAAGTCAGTCCAGACTAAAGAGCAGTCAAAGACCACTTACAATCACACTGCACCACACCTCAATGGAGCTGGTGTTGTCAGAGTGGGACCTTCATCATCAATAACTCATCAGCCTCCCATAAAATCAAATATATCTCATGAATGAGTAAAACAGGTACGGGTGTTTTGAACACAGAACTAAGTGCCATTACACTGACGCATACTTTGCACAGCTGAACCGTATCTGTCTTGAACTAATGGTGCGTAGGAGTTTAGCAAGATAGCAGCAAGATAAAACCCACACGGCAAGCCATTCCAACCAGACTAGCTACAGAAATAATAGCATACTTTGGTGAATGAGGCGATTCCATGCACCACCCCGTACCAGGCTTCTTTGGGACTTTTACAGCTTTGGTCAATTAACATTAACTATAGCTATGGCTGGATGTACAGTTTTTGATGTTCCATGGTTTGTGACGCGGAAGCAGCTGCAACTCTTCAGTATATTGAACCACTTGACGCTGTAAAATACAAACTTCTCTCCTCTTAATAATCCAACATCTATTTGAATAAGCATACTGATTTATGTTCTAGATATCAATTTTTCAAATGTCCTTTTTCATGACATCCACATGTGACAAATGTGATACAATTATGACCTGCAAACAAACCTGGTTTACTCCCCGGCTTATTTTCAGTTAACAGTGAATGTAAGTCCCCACCTTATTTTACAAGATGGCCTAACTATACACTGTTTATTATATTAGCCTGAACCACAGTGGATACAGTGTTAGCCTCATCATACCACTTATTAAAAATACAGCCCCTATTTACTGCAAATTAGATAATATAGTGTACATACTATATTCTATTAAGAGTTTTTCCCAATTAAACAAGCCAAAAAAGTTTGTGCCAGTGAAGCGCATTATTGCTGCTGTCACGATCAATGAAGCTGAAAATGTTTCTAAGTTACTATGTAGAAAGGAAACTGGGATTCATGTTAATCGAATGTAAACATCCAGCTCTATAGAACGAAACTGACTTCAGTGCACCAGGAGAAAAACAAAGGTGGATTTCACATTGCTAATACTTTTCTGGACTTGGGACAAACTTTGATTATGATTAGTAGTGTTATTATAGGGATGGAACTAATACTCATATTGCAAAGTATATATACACACACACACACACACACAGTGCTGAGAAAAAGTTTGTGAACCCCAATGATAATTATGGAAAGTCCATAGTTTTATCATGATAGCCTTCTTGGTCTTTTCTTAAATATCCAATAAGGTTTATATTAACCAATTCCATGTCTTTTGAAACAAAATGATGTAATTAAGATTCAGGGTATGTGAAAAAGTAAGTGAATCCCTGGTTTTATCATCTCAATTAAGGGGATAATTAGAATCAGGTGTTTAAATAATTAAGTTATTTAAGCGGAGGGGGAGGCCCCACCCTATGTAAAGATCAGAAACTTTGTGAGTTTGGTCTTCATTCAAGAGAAATACCACAGTCACTCTACCCAGGAGCGGTCATCCTACCAAAAATCTCTCCACGCACAAACTGGAAAATCATCAAGGAAGTCACAAAGAATCCCAGAGTAACATCCAAGGATCTGCAGGCCACTCTCACTTGGGCTAATGTGAATGTTCATGACTCAACTATCAGAAAAAGACTGAACAAGAATGGTGTGCATGGAAGGATAGCCAGGAGGAAACCACTGCTCTCTAAAAAGAACATTGCTGCCTGTCTGAAGTTCATCAAAGAGCACATTGATGATCCACAAGACTTTGGGAACAATGTTCTCTGGACAGACGAGTCATAGGTAGAACTTTTTGGCCTCAATGAGAAACGTTATGTTTGGCAAAAACCAACCACTGCATTCAAACAGAAGAACCTCATCCCAACCTTCAAGCATGGTGGTGGGAGTGTGATGGTTTGGGGCTGCTTTGCTGACTTGGACCTGGACGGCTTGCCATCATTGACACAACCATGAATTCTGCATTGTATCAAAAAATTCTAGAGAATGTCAGGCCATCCGTCCATGAGCTGAAGCTGAACCGAAAGTGGGTCACGCAGCAAGACAATGATCCTAAACATACAAGCAGATCTACAAAAGAATGTCTGGAGAAGAAGAAATTCTGCGTTTTAGAATGTCCTAGTCAAAGTCTGGACCTAAATCCCATCGAAATGTTGTGGCAGGACCTGAAGCGAGCTGTCCATGCAAGGAAGTCCTTAAATGTCACCGAATTGATGCAGATCTTTAAGGAGGAATGGGCCAAAATTCCTCAAAACCGATGCGAGAGGCTGACCAATAGTTATAGGAAATGCTTAGTTGAAGTCATTGCTGCTCAAGGGGGTGCCACCAGTTACTTAATCTAAAGGCTCACATACTTTTTCACACATGGATATTGAATACTGAATCATTTGTGGATAAATAAATGCTGAAAAAGTATTATGTTTTCATGTAATTTGTTTAATCAAGTTACCTTTATCTATTATTAGGACTTAGATTAAGCTCTAATAACATTTTAGGTTTGAAATATGTGAAAATCCTAAGGGGTTCACAAACTTTTTATCAGCACTGTATGTAATATATATATATATATATATATATATATATATATATATATATATATATATATATATATATATATATATATATATATATAATATATATATATATACACACACACACATATATACACACACACATAATGCCTTATTGGGTGTCAGTGTGACTGGTGCATGTTATAAACAGTCCTCATTGTTTTATACACATCATGCATGTTTTTGTTTGAAGTGTACTCTGTCTGCACTTCTCTGCCTGGAAGCTGGAGGCATCTCTTGGTTTGTTCTGGTGAAAGCCTGTTTCCCTCAAAGATGGTGCTGGAACTTGAATCCATGAACTGCAAGATTATTGCTGTGCTCAGCCAATGGATTCAACTCAGGTTAATCTATATATTTGGCAGAGGAGCAGCGTTTACCTTGCTGGTAGAGAGTGACTGACGCATGGCATGCAAGTGTGATGATCTCCACTTTGTCAGTAAACACAGAGAAACTGCGCAGGATGCATTCCAAACAAGTCTGGCAGGCAGTCGACATTATGCTTCACTTAAGGTGAATACCAGCTGCTTAGTGTTCTACTCTGGGCAGGGATAAAGAGCAGTCTACATTAGTCTAAATGCCATCATTCCAAGACTTCACTGACTGGCCAATAGGAGATACGCATTATTTGACAATGCATTTGATTAGGCCACAGCTATACTCAGGCTTGTGTTCAGATATTAAATGGAACATAAATTCCAAGAGTGACCCATAGGAATCAGTGGAATCTTATTCCTAGAGGTCCTTATTCCATGGCCCACTCAGCCATTCCTAGACAACTTTACTGCAACTGTCAACTAACTAAATTCATTAACAGGCGGACCCATAATACTGCACCATGTTTCTCACCTGAAACAGAGCTGGAACTATTCAACAAAATATTTAGGTAATTGAGCTTCATAACTGAGCAAGCACCTAGCATAATGTAGGGAAGCAGAACTGCTTTTAAACAGTGTTCCCACATTCCCGTCAGGATTTAGATCACCACTTCAATTCGGACTGTGTGCCCTTTATTTTTTTTAAATGTTATTTGCTTTTGCTTCTTTTAAGTACTATGATAGAAGCCTTCCTAATCTGTTTGTTTCCAGTAGGCCTCTTGTTTTCTTGATTTACTTATATCTGGGTGTATTGGGCGGAGAGCACAGAAAGGTTGAGCGACTAGCACAAAAGGGTCACTTAGAAATCTGCCAGCCTGGTTTAGACTTACTGTGATGCTTGTGTTTCACTACACCATCTTTGCAGTGTGTCAGTGTGCTTTTGTTACAGTCAGCACTTTAACATGTACAATCATTTTGGATAGTGTGGAGGTCGGAAGTGCTATAGACCAACACAATGACACTTTCCAAGAAGCATTCTACCAATGTGACTTCAGTTTGTGTATCTCAATCACAGAAAATATACATGCTTGTTTCCGTGTAATTTTACACAAAATCCTACTAGTATTGCAGATCACTCATTTTGCCTATTGTGCTGGACAGCAGAGGCATGTAGATCTTTATAATGCGGGTGGAATGCACCCTTGACATGTCACATTATTCCAGTAGAGCAGGTGCAGCTGACTAGGTTACCTAGGTTCATGCAAATATAGCAGTCAGGATATGCAATGTTCACTTACAGGCGTTTAATACAGAATGTATCTGGCACCGCAGTGTCAACGTGGCTTGATGCATATTTAAAAAATCTTACGTACATCTTGGCTCACAAGTTTATAGAACAAAATGAGAGCAACCTAAAATTTATACCGATTGTTTCTAATGGTGTGTTTAATGTAGAATCATAAACTAAAATCCACGTTTCACCTATATTGGCTGCTCTGTCAATTCCGTGTCTGTGTTTGCTGTCATCGCATTTTTAAAATCACTGCTGTTTTCACATGCTCGTCATGTGGACAAGATTCTGCAATACCCAAACATTACAGAACACATTAATAGGCGTGCAGCTGTCTATGCAGTAACACCGTAGTGTTGTGGGGTGACGTAGTCTAACCAATTCTGCACTAATTTAACTTATAGCACAAAATAAACAAACATGTCATTAAAATACGTAGCTATATGAAACACAGCGCGTAATATTTTGTGAAAACGACTAATCTGGATTTTGCAAAAAAAAAAAAAAAAAAAGTGTATGTTCTACTGATTACAATATAAAAATGTCAAATAAATCAATATATCATTTGGTTTAAGTTCTTAGACTTAAAATCTACGTATACTGTAATGACCAAAGTTTCGAGAAAAGTTAATTTTTTTGCAATGACGATAATGCGCGCGTTGCTACCGCACACGACAATCTACAGCACTAAAGTTCGCCATAAAATCTGAATTGTGACCTTCAGTAGTTACCCACAAAGTGTTCCCTATAGAAACAAAGTCCACTTAAATGAATTGCAGTCTCTCTAGTCTACCCATTAGTATATCGTAAAACAAGTACTGTACTTGCCTGCCAACATGTTGGTTGGCTAGTTGCCTCATCCGATTGAACTGTTTCTTCATTTTTCTTTACTTTTCCCCTTCTAAGTGTAAAGGAGAGAACAATTTGATGTGGTATCCTTTATCAGATTGGAGTCGAGAAGTTATTATGTATCATTGTATCCTGTCAACGGGTGATCTCTTTTCGCGGAGTCCTGCTGTACAGTTTCTCCCTCTGTGTACCCTCTCCGGTGGTAACTGCAGTGACGCTTAGCTGAGGCATAAACACGCCTTCAGCTGAGCTAGCAGGAAGCATATCAATCTCTATGGCAGGAAGTGAATGCACTATCCACTTCCCAACACTAAAACGTGTTATCTTGTGATAGTGGATGAAAGACAGCCCCGTTGTAACGAGTACTTTATGAATACACTGCAGCTGTTAGGAGGCACTGGAGTTTATGTATAGATAACTCAGTTCAGGTTCAGCTAGGAAGCAATTAACAATCCCAAATATACTGGACGAAGTAGCTCGAGTCGTACAGTAATTGTTTATGCTATAGAGTGCTCGAGCAAACTTAGTATACTGTAAAAAATAAATAAATAAATAAATAAATAAAATTAAAGAATGGGTTGTATGTCCATCAAGTGAGCCATTGCGTGCATTGTATCTGTTAGCACGACAGGCCAACAAAATGATTATGTAAACTTCATTACCGCTACATACTTAAGGTAGTTGAATTGCACTGTATTACAATACCAGCTCTTCACGTTACTCTGTGTCAGGTTGCACTGTACATTGTTATTTTTACTGTTGAATAACAAATAAATCAGTGACAGATATTCAAACTTGCATTTATTTTACACATTCAGCTGATGTAAGATTCTACTACGGTGTACTACTACATGTAGATTAACGTAGAGTGACAACACATTTTCTTAAATTTAAATGTTTGCAATAGACGAATACAAAGTTACTTTTTGCATCAAATCTCTAATCAAGTAGATAAGTACGCCCTCTCGTGTTTTGATGCTATATACGCTTTATCTTCTGTGGTCTGTTCACTGTATCACTAGGCTGTGAAAAATATTATTATTATTATTATTATTATTATTATTATTATTATTATTATTATTATTATTATTGTTATTGTGCTGCTGAATAGGGGGAAACCCAGAAAATGAGTAGCACAGTATTTTATGCATATAGTTCAAGCTTATACCACTGAAAAAAAATTGCCACTGATACCAAAATAAAACATAAAAAAGTTGTCGCTTTCCAATACGACCGTGGTCTTCTCTCTCTCTTTTAAAGACTATGCTATGTACTTTGACTTGCTATATTTCATTACAGAAATAAATCAACTGTTCTTTGACAGACGTCAAAACAATGCACTAACCTCAGAGTGCACGGGGGCGGGGTTTCTTTATCTCCAGTCCAATCGGCTCAACCGACAGTTCAATGGGAAAGCCAATGGGGCACTTTGTTGTTAGAAAAACATCACAGGCGCAGAAGGAAATACTGCACACTAAACCAAATGCGACGGAACGGATCTAAACCTTCCAGGTTAAAATTTTTTTTTTCTAAATCAAATCGTTATGAATAATGACATATTATTTAGTAGCGACTTAGGCAACTGTGAGGCAGTTTTGTTTGCGTTATTTCAAGTGAGCCTGCGAACTGTAAAGGTCGCATCACGTGAAGCTGTTTTATATTACAGTAACAGCGGTTGCTGATGGCTACCCGACAGCCGTTTACGAGTTCTGATACCTCTGATGAAGCAGTCAGAGCCACCTGTGACGATGCTTCGACTTGTAAAAGGTAAGATTCTGCCCGTCAACGATTTCAACTGGATATTGACTTATTTATGGGATGGCCAACTCGATTACAAGCTTACAGTATACGAGGTTCACCTGGTATTTTCTCCTGGGTACATGCTGTTTTCTGCACTACTTGTGCAAATATTTTTATATTGAAAATAAACTTCCATATTCCAAATGCATTGATTAAAGACTTGTTTTTCGCCATTCTGAACCTGTCTGCTTAGCAGCTGTGTGTGCAACTTGTTAGGTATGTAACTACACTATATACCGATGTGCAGCTTGCTGTGCGACACGTATTTAGTACATGTGCTGGTCCAGGTTGGCTGCTTGTATGATGCACAATACTATCAAATTATCTTTTCATTTTGTATAATGCATAATAAGATCAAATTCATATTTTGTTCATTTGTGATCAGTCATTTGTACGACTTAACCATGTCACACAGGAGGAGGAAACTGCACAAGAACTTCAGTTCGTTGATCGCACATGATGTAGGTTCTGTGAATAAGAATTTGACCGGTCTCTTTTCTGTAAACAGTGGTATAATCTGACAATGTAAGAATATGCAGATATATATTTATGAGGGTGTTGTATGCATTGCACACACACACAAGTTTTGATGTGCCCGACAAACCCTCAAGGCACCTGAGCAGCTGCAACCAGACCCATTAAGCACAACTGATTTTTTTTTTTTTTCTCTCCCATCTTGTTTTTTAGGTTTGCCACCAGTAAAGGCTATTGGAAAGACCCATATATCCAGTATTTTGTGAGGCAGAGTGGAGAAAGAAAAGCTCCTGAAATCAGCAGAGGTGAGTCAGTGTGTTGTGTTTATTCATGCTTTACTCCCATCTAGTGGCAGCCTTTACTACTGTTTGTTATGCTAAGTGGGTCAAGTTTTTGGAGGTATACCATTTACAGTTTAGACATGTATGAGAAATGTCATTTGGAAAACAAATGGATACTGTATGAGAGGATGCATGGGTTAACAATACTGTCTAAAGCAGGGGTCTCCAACACTGGTCCTGGAGAGCTACTGTTTCAACCAATCTCTGTTACTTAATTGAATCAATTATTGGCTTAATTAGTCAAGATTAACAGGTGTTCCAGATCTTTAGCCACTTATGATGTAAAGACACCTATAAAGCCTGCTGGATAGGGGCTGTCTAGGACCAGGGTTGGAGACCCCTGGTCCAAAGCATGGCCCAACATTTGGACAAATGTTTTAGTGGTCAGGTTTGCAGTTTCTCTTGTTTAAAACCAAACCCTTTTTTGTTCTCAGGTTATTATGCTCGGGTGCATGGAGTGAATCACCTGCTTGATGGCTTTTTAAGGAAAACGGAATGCAACTGCCAGGTTATAAATCTGGGTGCTGGTCTGGACACAACATTCTGGAGATTAAAGGTAACCTGGTAGATACAAGTATATCATAAAAATAAAACCAGTCCAGGGAGGGAAAGAATGCTCCCATTCCAAAGTGGTTTAATCCATTCCTGGTCTTACTGTGAGTTTAATAAGACGCACCTGAGCTGGCTACCTGGACACTGTGGCTAATCAAGCTTGTAAAACCAGAGATAGATGAAACTACTATCTTATTTCCATCCCTTTAGTTTTGGTAAAAAAGCTGCACGGACAACCAGAAATCTAAAGGTTGATACATTTACCTAAAATTAGAGTTTATTTTTGCTGTAGCTTACATACATTAGTTTTTATTTACTGCTCTTAAAGGAGATAAGTTGTACTACATGTAAAACATTTTTCATCAGTCGGTTTTGCTTTGCAGGAAGCAAACCTCCTGCCCAAAAAATACTTTGAAGTTGACTTTTCCATGATTGTTGCAAGGAAGCTACACAACATCAAGTAAGTTATTTTGTATTCATACTCTCTATTTTTGCAATGAAAAGTAGCACACTGTGGACAGTTGAGGGCAGTGATGTGCAGTCACACATAGAAATGAACTGAGCGGGGAAACAAAACTAAAAATAGAATTTAAATCAGTAATTAAGATGCAACACAAATAAGCTGTTATATGTGAAAGTAACAGTACTTTCATCTGAGCAATTAGATGTGAGTTGATACAGTTTTATTATAAGCTTTTGCTAGTTTTAAAGAACCTTGGTTGGGTGTGTTTTATAGTAGTACAGTTATTGCCCTGTGAATTCAAAGTACCTTTTCAAGGTAAACTACAACTGTGTGTAACATAGTTAGCACATACAGCTGAACTTAGGGTCGGAACATGTTTTAGTTTTTTTTTCCATTGATAAGAGCGCAGGGTTGTTAAGATTTGCTTTTCTATCTTTGTGACCTCGGTTTACATCAACTTAACAAGAACAGGAGATAGGCATTGCATACCTGCATGTTGTTTCCCAGAGCCTTTTGCATGTGATGCTGCCAGGTCAAGTTTTTTACAGAAACATCATTTACTTAAATTCCAATTGTTCATATACAGCAGTTGTAATTACTGTTTTTTTCCATGAAGCTTCACCCTGTATATAGTGGCACTTTCCTTGCAGTATATACCGAACTGCACCCATTTACATCCAAACGGTCTACTATGCTTTTAGATTAACTGCTGTAAGTAACTGGAAGTGTGTTTTATTTGTAACACAAACACACAGTCTGTACAGGATTCTACATGGAAATAAACATGGGTACATTTTTTGGGTTACATATGAGAAATACATGTATTCAAACTAGCTGTCTTTAGAGATGGGTTTTATCATCTGGTTCACTGATTTTATTTTTTTTCTTCACAGAACAAAGCCTCCACTGTCTAAGCCTATTGTTGAAACACATTCAACTGATTTACTTCTGATGGGTAAGCAGACACTAGATCCTTTTTAACGTGACAGTGTTTTAAATCAGAAATGACATTGTTTGTTGATGCTTGTATAAAGCGCTGCTATGTTCTTAATAGATGGCCACAGTTTAGACTCGGACCGATACTGCATCATTGGAGCGGATCTGCGGGATCTCCCTGCATTGGAAGAAAAACTGAAGAAATGCCACCTCAACACACAGTGAGTTCAAATTCATTGGAGTCTCAAGGTTATTAATAAATAGTGGGATCCACTACCAGTTTTCACAATTATCAGTTGAGTCGGTAATGTACCAAACTTGGTTGTCGTTAGATGGTCAGATTTCATGTTTCAGATGTTTTCAACCAGTTTGTTGTTCAATTATCTGACCCCTCGGGGGAAAAAAGCCCACTTTCTTTAAAAGCATTTTCTGTTAATTTCTGTTGCTTCTGTAAGGAATAAACAATGAAAGTGTTGAATCTGTTTATTTTCTTTCAAGCACAATAGAAAGAAAGCAATGCTGATGTACAGGTAAGTAAGCTGGGCTGAGCTGAGTGGGGGATGGAGGGGGGTGATGCTGGGATGCCAGAATTACTGTTGAGCCCTCTTGAGGTGGCGAGGGCTAGTCAACGAAACACAGAGGATGGAAGGTGCCCACTTGAAGACCCCAGAGATGTACCCTACTTAGCTCAATCCAGATGGTTGTCATGCTGATGCGCTGGGGAGACCGCATCTGGTTGATCGTTGGAGCCAACATCGCAGCCATTGTGTGTGCTGGTGCGCTGGGGAGGCAAAATGAGCTGATCCCTGGAGCCAGCATTACACTTCAGCAATCAACACCAGACAGAAGGATATCTATATCATCAGATGGAAAACAATGCAAATGGATGGAGATGCAGATGGATAACATTAGTTTACAGCAAAGCTGCATCTTAGTCGGTGCTTATCTTGGCCAGAGCATGAAGTTCAACATCTACTCTCATGTAATGGAAATAAATGACTTGTTTATTCCACTTAAACATTTCTTCCTAATTGATAGTTGTTTGATTAATAAGATTCAATTGATTAATTTGGTAATTGCATTTGGTTTTTGCTCTTTTGTTACGCATAGTTGAAACAGTTCAGATGTTTGTCTCTCATATTGTGAGACTGTTGTTGTGAGTTCCTCAGTTTGAGTTTGAAGATAAGTGAGGACTATGTTTTAGATGTAAAATGTGAAAAAGGCATTGGCAAAATTAAAAACAAAGGAATCAACAATATATCTGCCCTGCACTTCCCTTCTCTTCAAAGCCACACAACCACTTTTAGTTAGAAGGTTTGTAAATGAATCAATCAAAAGATCAAAGGGTGATGTCACAGAAATGTTTCACTACTGGTAAACCACATTGAAGGCCACTTCATAAAATGTCAAACTATGGTTACTTTTCCACTTTCTTTGGTTTAAAAGAATTGGGTAATGCCAGCAATTTTACAGTTTAAAATAGGAATGAATGTCCTCAGCAAAGGGGAGACTTCTGGCTGTTCAGATGTTAGTATTATTGTCACACTTATATTTTTGTGTTGATCGTGGTATGGTCATTCCTTTTGCCCAAGGGTTTTAGAGTTCTGGCATTAGCAAAATAAAAAGAACAAAGGAATGTGAGCTGATGTTTTCAGAATTGGATGGAGCTTTGCATGGACAATTGTTGTAAGAAGTAATTACTGTAATACACACCTGTAATGGGTTACATCAGGGATGTGGACGTTTTCTGACAAACCTTTGAGCTTGTATTAGAATCTATATATACTGAATATTTATTATTCTGAAAAGGCTACTGGATAGTATGATCTATTATGCTTATTTTATCAAACGCTGATCATAAGTAGAGAACAACCCTCTGTGCTTCAATAAAGGTTGTAGTTATATGCTTTATTTTTCAGATTGCCAACACTGTTTGTGTCGGAGTGCGTGCTGGTCTACATGACTCTGGAGCAGTCTTCAAGTCTGGTGAAATGGGTGGCAGACACCTTTGACACTGCCATGTTCATAAACTATGAGCAGGTACTGTAAAGTGCAACTTTCAGCTCCTTTTGACAATTGCAGAATTCAGTCTGCGGGTGTCACTTGCTGATAAAATGCCCGCTACTGTAGAAAGTTAAAATTGCTGTTGTAAATCCAGCACAATTCATCCAACGTGTACCAGATTTCTTCACATAAAAAAAAAAAAAAAAAAAAACGTATAAGTTTTCAGTGGTTTTAATGAATGTGCACACCTGCTGTCTACATGCTTAATCTGGCGAGTAATACAAGGATATAGCACTGGAATGCAATAAGCATTGTTCTAGTTTGATAGGGTTTAAAACAGTACTATATATGGTACTAACTTAACTTACCATTTAAATTGTAACTGTAGCAGAAACACAGATTTAAACGGTTGACTGGCCAGTCAGTTCGTGAATTTGGTGTTCGTAACTCTGAGGTTCTATTGTACTGCACCTGTGCTACTGTTAGGAAAATGACCTGTGCATCACAAGCCTTTTGTTTTGCAATGTACTCCCAAGCTAAGACAATATTTAGTTTTGATGCTCAGAAAACATTTTGACGCTGTTCTGTTTTTTAGGTGAACATGGCTGATCGCTTTGGGCAGATCATGATTGAGAATCTGCAGAGAAGGCAATGCAACCTGGCAGGAGTAGAAGTCTGTAGATCACTTGAGTCACAGGTTTGTGAATGGATCATCATTAAAACGTGAATAATAAACAAGCCCAGATTGTCCAAGTTGTGAGCAGCAGCATCCCTTTTCCAGTGATGCAGCTGAGGAGTTTTGGGATTCATGGGTGGATTGTGAACTGGCCTGGATCTTAGTTTTGTGCTCTAAACATTATGTACTGCCATTTCCTTTCCACGGTGGGGAGCCGTACTCATCAAGAACTCGACAAACTTTCCTATCCCTACGTGTAGAACACAGGAAAGTTTGAAGGTCTAAAAGCTCAATCAGCACGTGTTGGTTGTGTCCATCTTTGCTGTGGTTATAAATGCAGGGTTCTGTATTGAAAAATCATGTTTTTTTTTTTTTTTTCAGAAAGACAGGTTTTTATTAGCTGGCTGGGAAAAAGCTGATGCACTTGATATGATGAACGTATACAGCATCCTTCCGCAAGATGACGTGGGAAGGTAATTAATTAAACATACCCCCTTAACATTTAGTCGCTTTCAACGGGCCAAGACAAAACAACTCAGTACCATGCCTTTTTACTGATAATGGGAAGTCTAGCTCTTTTTGCTTACCATGTTGCTTGTATATAATGGGGGGTGAGCATTGTGGAATCCGTGATAAGGCAATATTGTAATTTTGTTAAAGAAGTCAAGTTATTGATTTACTTCTTAAAAAGAGAGTGGGGAAAAAATTATAACAGGCAGCACCTCCTGGTTGTAACCACAGCCCCATGCATTGTGTTTAGCTATTAATCACTAACTAGCTATATTAACTATTGTATTAAAGGGTACATAAGGAACTTTTTATTTTATTGTGTTTCATGTTCCCATGCAGGATGACGGGAAATGTAGTTCTGAGAGGTCCATGCGGGTACATTGGGAAGCCATCTTGAGGCAGGGAATGCAATGTAAAAGTTTATTTACATTTTAAATATAAACAGTTGTAGCAACACATGGAAACATGCAACACAATAAAATAAAAAGGTCAAATCTGAGTTGCCAAACTGTTTTTATCAATGTTCTTACGTAAAGCAAGGCCGATACAAAGTGCCACCTGTTTCCATCTCATTGAATGATGAATGCCTAAAACTCTTGTCATTCAAGGCTAGGTCTCTCGCATACGTTTCCTTTAGCTTTGCAGTAGTTGTAAACCCCACATGTTCACTTTATTACACACTGCCACCCAACCTTGACCAATTTACTACCTCTGGTGATTTGTACATTTTTTTTAGACAGATAATAGCTAAATAAATATAGTCGCTTAAATCGGAGGCACAATGTTGCCATACCTCTTTAGTCAGACACGTTATAATTCACTGTAAAGATTTAGTAGGAATGCTATTTGAAAGAGTACTGGTGTTGGGGTTAATTCTTGTTTTTCAATTCCAATTCTATTTTTTTTTTTAAATCAATTCCAACACATCATTGATCAAAATTGCAACTGGCAGTATTCTGTTTAAATGACCGTCTCACATTGGTAACAAATTACTTAGATTGAAGCCACTGTTAGTAAATTAAATTAGTTTAAAATGAAACCAAACCAAGCAATTATTACACTATGTAACACAATTTTTGTTCCTGGGTAGTAAGTGTTATTTCCTAATTGCTTATGCCTGAAAACTATAGAAAATGGCTATTATTCCCCACAAACTTTGCTTTTGTGACCAGGACAGGTAAATTTCAAAATATCACTATTTCCAATGAGAAAACGGGTGAATTTGTGTCTTTTCGTTCACATAAAGTGAGAAAAAAACAACATATGAATCCAAATTAACATGTATTTATACTAAAGTAATACAAAAATGACTACAAAAGATTTAGAAGTGAGTAGTTTTTCGAGATTTAAAATTCCTTTTAAAAAACTGAAATTGAGAATTGATTTTAAAAAGGAACTGAAAACAGGAAATTGACCCCAGCCCTGGCTGCTACTATATTTCTAAGAGGGGTCTTTTCTTGATGTGGCTCAAGACTGTGAGAAGGCCCTACAGTGCATTGATGGCAGACTGTTGAGGTTTGGCTGCTATCATTCATCCTTAGACTCATTAAGCTACGAAAAGCTAGCTAAATACTACTTTTTCAATGTAGTTAGCAACGTTTGCACATGATTTAAAATGTAATGCCTTGGGAAAACGTTCTAATGAATTGTTTTGTTTAACTAAATAAATAAATTAAGGGTTTGGAATATGACTTCCTGTGAACAGGCTGGCTGAGGGGTGACGTCGGGCCAGGAAATGAAACCAAAACACAGCAACTGCGGGCGAAACTGAGACGTTGCAACGCTTAGTGTTTTATTAACACATGCAAAATAAAAGGTTGAACAAAACAGAACACGGCACTTTAAAAACGAGCCGACACTAACAAACAAACACTGGATGAAACAACAAACAAGTACCATGCTGGACTGTGTAGCAATTATTATTATTATTATTATTATTATCTCCTCGCTCCCGTTCTTTAACCCTGAACACACAACCCAGAGTGAGTGAAACGCGCACCTGTATATACAGTTGTGCAGGGATTCAATTCATAATTAATCATTCACTTGAATCCCAGCCTGTGAACTAATTTGTGCATTCCCTGTGCTCACATACTAATACACATTTTATCTGCACGTGAAATGATCCCCGTGCCTAAATACATATTACAAACATACTCGTTTAAATCACTCGTGCTCCACATAGCCCCGTTACCACCTGTGCACCAATACCTGTACACCAACATTAACACATCACACGGAACATAAAACACAAAAATACACACGGGTGGGGGACGCTGCCACACTTTCTTTATAGACATTGCTTGTTTTACAAGCTGAGCCAATTCTACTGTATGTGAGCCTTTTTTCAACACACTCCTGAGTGTTTTGGTATTTCTATACTTTTTTTTCAACTTTTACTCGGGAATGTTCGCCAGGAGAAATCATTTTCCATCTAAGCATTGCGGTGTATCCAGTTCATGCTCCCTCCTGCAACAATGCTGGTGCTATAACTGAAATGAGTGGTGTATTGTGGGAACAGAAAACCAGTGTAATTGCATACACTGCGATCCTTAAAGACGTGTTGCCCAGTTCTTTATGACCCACAATGTGTGATTACAAAATTTCAAGAGTCAGTAATATGCTTAAAACTATAAAGGTGCAAAACGAACAACATGGGACACAGCAAAGGTAACATGTTTTTTGCAAAACACTACATTGTTGGTTGTTATTTTCGTTTTTGTAACAGGATAGAACGGCTTGAGTTTTTGGATGAAAGGGAACTTCTTCAACAGCTGTTACAGCATTACTGCATCTGCTGGGCTACGAAAGACAAGCTGAGCCTGGGTAACGTGTTTCTATATATATGTATGCAGCTGCTCAATACAGTACACTTGCTACTAGATTGCTTTTAAGGCAACCTAAGATACTGCATCTTTGTTAAGTGGCAAGTCAGGTGGTTATCTGGAGTGTCAGTGCCTTGTGTGTGTGTGTGTGTGTGTGTAATATATAAAATATACACATACAAACACACACACACACTCGTGTTGTACAGCTTAATTTCATAAATCGCTTAATCGGCACACTATGAACCTTCTTGGCAAATGGTTATCAGTCTTTGACAGTTTTTACAGTTTGCAATCACTTGTGTATCAGCTTAGATATAGCCTTCATCCATATATATCCATGTATTGTATTTTTTTATATATATATATATATATATATATATATATATATATATATATATATATATATTAATATAAAGTTTAAGGGACAAAATATTCAATCACACTTTCACTAACAGCTTTATATTACTGTTTGTCTTTCATATGAAGTCGTGGGTATTATAGTTTCCTTTCTTTATTTTTCAGGTCTCTTAGATGTTACGTTTTAATTATTTTGACGGAAATGGAAGAACAGCTGTTGCTGCATGTCTGGAACTGCTGGCTGTTTGTGCCTAACTGACTTTTTTCAACTGTTGTCTAAGTAATGTTTCTGTTGCAATAAAACCAGATGAAACCCTGATAATATAGCAGGATCTTTTTGTTCTTTATTAAAATGCCTTTTTTATTTGAAATACTACCACGTACGGCTTCAGAGAAATCATGGATGAAGTATTACTTACTTACTAAGTACTGTTGCTATATTTTGGCAGATCATTTCTTTCAGTGGGTCAACACAATATTTAGGTTTAGACTTAAGCATACAGTATTTCACTTGTGGAAAAAAAAAAGGTGTAACAGAGCCTTTGGTAAGCTGTTTTGTGTACCTACTAATATTGAATTGATTTATCTAAATTATACTGTGTAGTAAAGCTCTTTCTGGCCAAGTGCATATTCCAACATAAAATATTCCCATAAAAAAAGTTAATGATTATTTTGCTGCAAGTTTGATGACCTTGACCCTGACCAAATGAACCAATCTGGATTTTCCACACTATATGGGAATAGATTCCCCAGACCCTGGGTAACATGGCTAGAAAAAAATCAAACTGGGCATTTCATGGGCTCAAGAGATATGCCAGGGGGAGCTGTGTCTGTTTTTCCTAGGGAACATTCTTATTTATTGTAATCGTACTCTTATAACTTCTGCCACAGATCAAAGGTCAGTACTTTGTTTGGATTGTCAAGGTAAGCCACATTGAGCAACACTCTCCCTATAATCTCAATAAAAGCCTTGTTTAAAGTAGCTTCTATTGAGATTATAGTTTTAACTGTTTTGATGTATATTAGTTACAGCTCTGTTGTGCTGGTATAGAAAAAGACAGTTAAAAGAAAATCAGAATTAAAATGTGTGTTGTGATGCAATATTTGTTGTTAGAAGTGTCTAACTGCATTTATAATGTACATGGCTAATTATATATATATATATAGATATATAAATATAGTCTATAATATTATATAATATTGCTAAAATATTATATGATATGTTTTAGAATATAATTTTATTTGATGTACATTAATTGAAGCTGCACTTAACATGGTGTAATTACACTATTATTATTATTATTCATGATACTAATTCTGAGTACTTTGTTCTGCTTATTGTTACTGGTCCATTACTTAACCTTGTGTTTTGTGTAGCCTGAAGTTTTTCACTCACATTGTCTTCTTTTTTGCAATGGATTTCAGAAAGAACCAAGCTACATAAAATGGTTAATCAGTGTACACTTGGCATAACTGTGAGTGAACAGTGTGAAGGAGGAAGCAACTATGCTAACTGAGGAGAAGGGCCTCTCGCCAGAAGAGGTGCTGAAACCCATACAGACGAATCAAGACCCCATGGTCTATGGCTCAACAGCGGCGCAATAATGAGGCAAACCTTATCCCAGGGAAGAATCTTTGCACTCAGTGCAGGATGAAGTTGATGATGATGCCAGTTCAAATTGAACAACACTCGTCCATCAGCAGTACTGAGGGTGTCCCTTGTGGAAAATCGTTACTGGTAGTGAGGAAGAGGTTTGCAGAGAGAAACTGAAAGATAACATCTCAGCCTTGAATGAAAGTCTTTGAAAGAGATTTGTCCAATGATGACTTGGTTTTCTCTGTAGTTCCAAGAATAAGGGAGTTATGGCTTGTAATGTTGAACTTGACCCCTCAGCACCCGAAAAAGGTCAAAACTGTAATGACCCATAACTTGGAAGCCATTTGACCCACTGACCACTGATTTGGAATTGTATCATGCCTCTATGGTACCTACAACTGTGCCATATTTTATCAAGATTGGAAGAAGTAAAAAAAAAAAAACTGATTTTGAGTGATCTGATGTGAAAATCCATTATTGATGATTAGCGAACTCTGAACCCAATGACAAACTATCATCATCTATGATTGCTAAGGAATTCAAAAAAATAATAAAAACAAGCAACATGTCTACTGGCACCAAATTTGCACCCTGACTATTTTCAGTATTCTGGTGCAATCAATTCAATCGATAATAGACAGAAACTATTTGCATAAGCATTAAGAGCTTTTTTTGCCATTGCGTAAAGACAGCAACTGTATTGTTTACACACATTGATTTTTGGCTAATGGTTGACCAAGGGGCTGAAATATATGAACTGTTTTTAAGAGTTGTTAATAAAATGAATGTGGTACGCTAACATAATAGAAAAACATGTTTCACAAAGACGGGGCACGTGGTGATTTGAACTTTTCACACCTTCTTATCATTCTTGGTAGACATAGTTTATAACTATGCAACTGTCTATTTTAACAGTCCACCAAACCTGTCTAATTATGATATCTACAGTACAAAGAAGGGTGTTTTGAATGGAGTGGAATTATTAAATCTTTATGCACTTCCCATTTCAAATTTTAAACTGTAATATATTGCAAAAAATATTTCATATATTTCATTAAATATACCATGCTTTTTCATGCACATACAATTTGTCATAGAAGAGGTTTGCATAAAAAAAGGCATTTACTACACATATACACTAGCACAAAACAAATAGTTTTCATTAATAACTAATTGAATGCTTATCTATCTACAGTATGTATACAGTGCCTATAGAAAGTCTACATACCCTTGAACTTTTTTTTTTACATTTTGTTGTTTCAGTGCCTGAGTTTCATGCATTTAAATGAGGATTTTTTTTTCCACTTATCCACACACCATACTCCACACTGTTAAGGGGAAAAAAGTAAGAGAACACAATTATATATTAAAAATACAAAACTGAAATATCATAATTGGACAAGTCTCCACCTCCCTGAGTTAATACTTGGTGGAAGCATCTTTGGCAGCAATTACAGCTGTGAGTCTGTTGGGATAGGTCTCTACCAACTTTGCACACCTAGATTTGACAATATTTGACCATTCTTCTTTACAGATTGCTGTCCATTAATGCTCTGTCAAGTTCCCTGGGGAGCGTTAATGGACAGCAATCTTCAAGACATGCCACAAATTTTCTATTGGATTTAGGTTGGTGCTCTGACTTGGCTACTCAAGGACATTTACCTTTTTGTTCCTTAGCCGCTCCAGTGTAGCTTTGGCTGTGTGGTTAGGTCGTTGTCGTGCTGAAAGGTGAACTTCCGTTCTAGTTTCAGCTTTCTTGCAGAGGACAGCAGCTTTTCCTCAAGGACTTCTCTGAACTTTGCTCCATTCGTTTTCCCATCTATCCTGACAAGTACCCCAATCCCTGCCGATGAGAAACATCCCCATAACATGATGCTTCCACAACCATGCTTCACAGTAGGGATGTTGTTTGGGCCAAACATAATGCTTTGCATTTAGACCAAAAAGTTCAATTTCAGTTTCATCAGATCACAAAACTTTTGCCACATGGCTACAGAATCTCCTGATTGTTTTTTTTTGCATACTTCAAACCTGATTCAAGGTGGGCTTTCTTGAGTAATAGGTTCCTAGTGGTGCCATACACCTTCCACTTATTAATAATCACCTTGACCGTGCTCCAAGGGATATTCAAGGCCTTTGATATTTTTTAATACCCATCCCCTGACCTGTACCTTTCAACAACTTTGTCCCAGAGTTCTTTTGAAAGCGCCTGGGTGCTCATGGTTGAGTCTTTGCTTTGAAATGCACTACCCAGCAGACGGAACTGCTGAATTTATCCTGAAATCATGTGAATCACTACAATTTAACACAGGTTGAAGCCACTTAAGTTGGTGTGTGATTTTGAAAGGTGATTGGTTACACCTGAGCTAATTTAGGATTGCTATTACAAAGGGGGTGGACACTTATCCAGCCAAGCTATTTCAGCTATTTTTTATTTTTTATTCATTTTCTACACATTTCTATAATATTTTTTTCACTTGGAAGTTGTGAGATAAGTTATATATAAAAAGATTTTAATGAATTTTAATTCCAGGCTATAAGGCAACAAAAGGTGAAACATTTTGAAAGGGGGTGTAGACTTTCTATAGGCATGTATATATATATATATATATATATATATATATATATATATATATATATATATATATATATATATATATATATATATGTATAGGCATGTCCACACTAATGGAGACAATATGGAGTCTGCTAGTTTTAATTATTAAAGTGTATTTATTTCTCAAGATACACAGTTCTAAGAGAAAGAAAAAGGGGGAAGTATTCCTTATCTATTCTTTTAATTTTCCTACTTCCTCGAGGGTTGAGAACCAGAGGGGTGTAA
This sequence comes from Polyodon spathula, assembly GCF_017654505.1. Classification (NCBI taxonomy): domain Eukaryota; kingdom Metazoa; phylum Chordata; class Actinopteri; order Acipenseriformes; family Polyodontidae; genus Polyodon; species Polyodon spathula. The sequence continues at coordinate 10,294,890 of NC_054559.1, read as the reverse complement.
GAGTATGTAATATGGGAAAGCTCTTGATGAGATCTACCCAGTACCAACAGGACCTAACTGAAATCACAAACTGCACTGAATAAAGTAACACAACTGCAGAATTTAGTTACAGGAGAGCTCAAGTGCACATTGCACAATAAAAGTGACATCTAAATATTATTTAGATATGGAACAGTCTTTATGTGGAGAGAGGTCAGGTTTAGAGTCCAAATCAGCCAAGACAGATCCACCAATCATATCAGAAGAGAGAGATCAGCCAGCACTACAGGGCCTACAAAAAGGAGCTGAAAGTGAGCAATTACAAACTTATGAGATGACTGCTTTGCCTTTAGTCCAGACTACATGTAATGAAGGTATAATATATAGGTGTCTCTGGATGGTAGGAAAATCTAAGTTTGCAAGGACCTTTTTCATAAGACCCTTGACATCTCTGAAACGTTTTCCAGGTGTGCTCAGGAGTTGGTAAGAGTGATGCAAAAGGTAAACATTCTCCATGGAACAAAATTCCTGAAGACAAAAAGAACACATCAATTAATTTCCCAAAATGGAATCACACTACAGCTGAAAAAATACTAGCAGACAGTACCTTGAAACAACTTTAAATTGTTAAAATGATGCATGAGCTTTACAAAGAAGATGTGAAAAGGCATGGAAGATCACACCAGAAAAGGAACATGCACACAGAGAAGTGTTCAACACTGAATTCAGCCTGTCATTTCATATGCCCGAAAAGGATGCCTGCATATTTTGTGAATGGTACCCAAACCTCTCAGACAGTGAAAGATCTAATCACAAAGGTTAATCTGTTGTCCGTCAGCTAAGAAAAACTCAAGCCATACAACAAAGAAAGAGATCAAGAAAATGCACAACAAATCCATCATTAAAGGTTGTCACTTTTGAGCTGGCGCAGGTTTTGACCAATCCCTGGAGTAATGTAAGCAGTTTGTAATATTCACACAAGCTTAGCACTTATAACCAGTTTACAAAGTAGAAAGTAAGGATGTTCACTGTTTTATGTGGCATGAAGCAGAAGGGGGCGCGGATGTTCTGAAATTAGCACCCCTGCTTTTCACAACCCGCAAGCATTGCATTCAGATGTGAAGCATGTTGTTCTTTATTCTGACACTTGTGATGGCCAAAACTGAAATTTTGCTTTTAGTACAATGTGCTTACATGCAACAAAACAACTACCATTTTCTGTGATTGACCACAAATTCATGTAATCTGGTAATAGCCAAATGGAATGTGATAATGTCCATGCAGCTGTGGAGACAGCTAGGAAGAGAGTTCCTATTTACACTCCAGATAGGTACTATACTAGAGCTGAAAGAAGTTAGAAAGAAGTTCCATGTGCACAAGCTGTGTCACAAGGATGTCTTAGACTTTAAATCATTAGCATAAGAATAAAGAAGAAAAAACGATGAAGGTGGACTGGCTGTCAGATGGTAGAAAATCAAATGGCTTCGGTACGAGAAAGAACATCCAGACACATTTCTGTATCAAATATAGTCCGGATGACCAGGCTTTCCCAAAAGGTACACATTTTGAAGCAAACAAGGGGCTGCCATTACAGAAACAAAAAAGTTGTGTGTAGTTTGTATGAGAATGCTCCCGGAATCTCCAAGCTGGAAAAAAAAAAAAAAATTGCTTTCACTTTGCTTTTCAGAAAATGTACCACAAACCTACCATGAATTCTACAGGTCTTTAAATATTGCTGAAGGTGCAGATAAGTAAATTATTTTGAAACAGGAAAGGCACTGACCACCTAAGCAGTGTTTTCTTTCTTTTTTTATCAGCTGTACAGCAAATGGATATGGTAGGCTTTAAAAACGATTGGAATATGTAATCAAAATGAAATTAAAATGAAATGCATAAACAATGTGTTACATTATACAGTTGCAATAAGTTATCCATTACCTATGTTAAAAGTACAAAGAAAATGTAAAAAAAAACAATTAATCAAAATCTTATTTTTTGTTGTTCTGTTAAAACTGGAAAATGTCACTTACACTTCTCTGGTTCTCAACCCACTTATTACTCTTTGCACACAGCCACACTCTTCACTCTCAGTTTTATCAGTGCATGTGTGTGTGTGGGGGCTGACATCTCAGTTCAGCGCTTTAGTATTTGCAAGCATGTCTGTGAATGAGTCCAAGGCAGATCTCTATGACATGTCCACTTTGTCCATTGCTGAGCTGGAGAAAGAGTCTGCTCACCCCAAACCCTCTGTGTTTGAGAGGTACATCCAGACTTGTACGGCAGAGGTGATAGGGTCTGCTCTGTTCATCTTTGTGGGTTGTTCGTCGGTGATTGAGAATGTGGAGGGCACAGGAAGGCTGCAGCCTGCACTGGCACACGGCTTGGCTTTGGCGATTGTTATTGTAGTCTTAGGTGAAATCAGGTAGGACATTTTGTTGTAAGCACTTTATGATTGCAGTAATGAATTGTAATTCATTTTTAATTAACATGGGATTTCTGCTGGATCCCTATGGATTTACTCAATTGATTGTGTATTCCATATTTAATTCTATTCAATCTTAACTCAAGAATTAATATATAATGAACTTATTAGGTAAGGACCTATTTTGAATTTGTGACCATCTCATATGCAAGTATAAAATTGAAGAAAACGCTATAATGTAAAAGGTGTAAAGTTCATATTTCAATCAAAAATAGTACACTGGCTCTTTCCTTCATAGCATAATATAATCAAATTATGATCTGATATAATAAAATACTGATCTTTGAATTAGAGTTAAAAATATTAATGGCAATTGCCTACATCTAGTCTCAACAAGAACAGTGCTATTGAGTGTATCTTGCTTTAGAAATGTAAGTGCTTGTAAAGTTTTGTGATGGAGTTTTGCAATGGAAGGTGCAGATGCTGTTCTGATACACTAAGACCGTTAGTGCTTCAGAATCTGTAATTCCTTACAATGAATGCAATAATGCTTATTAAACTTGTATACTCTTTATTTAACCAAGTAAAAAAAACAAAAAACAAAAAAGCATATACAAAAACACAGATCTATTCTGAAGAATAGATCGAATATCCTGTTGGAGAGCCTTGGTTATTTAGGCTCCTTGTGAACCAATGTCATGACAACCTAATAATGAATGTCAGCCTCTTTTCAGTCTGGGACATATGTTACAGGCAATAGCTGTCTACTTTATTTCTTTGAACAATGCCTGTCATTGCCAGATTACTGGAGGGGGGGGGCACCCCCCCACACACACTTTTTATACAGCACCCCCCACACACATTTTATACAGCATAAATGTGTGCAAGGGGCAAAGCTGTAGTAACAATTTAACTGCCGTGTTATTAGCTTTTAAACCGTGTTTTTGTGTGATACTAATCAAGATGTAAACCATATCGTATGGTAAATAAAAAATGGCTAAAGTCTTTAGATTTGTATTTTATAAATCGTTCCCTGAAATAGAAATGTAACCATTACCGTGTGGGTATTTGCCTCTTAAAGGCCAGAAACCTGAATAAGATACATCAAAGCTGCTCGACAAGTCACGGTCACAGACCTCACAGTCACAGTCGCAGTCACAGACCTGTCATTTTTCCTTCAAGCCTGCTGCAATCATGGATGCAGCGACCTTGAAGGTTAATGGTTACATTTCTATTTCAGGGAACCAGGGTTATGATAACAGACGCAGTGGGAGCAGGGAGAGTTGTTGGAAGGCATATAACAGTTGCCTCAGCCACTTGTGTGCCAAGCGTCCCCACCTCCTTATATGGAGAACCAGAAGGGACAGTGGGTTGATTCCTGGAATATATCTCTGCTCTTCCGAACTTCTCCCAAATAAGGGTCACCACCTCTCTGTACTGGTTCGGTTATTTTAGCACCAGGTTGGTACAGTACGGTACCAGATTGGAACTGGGATGGTACGGTACTGGTTTGGTGACTTTAGCACCTGGTCGTTTGGTACCTGGGGGGAGAGCACAAAGTCATTCTACTTATGTTGCTTGATCCTTGGGAAGGAACAACTCAAGCCTCTGGCTTCAAACAGGGCACAAGGCCGCAGTGGAACGTAACAAACAATAGGCTGTAATGCACAAATCCGCATAAATTGTAAAACTAATACAGCGATTATTTTTCATATCACATATAAATTGTGTAAAACACAATAAATGCAAAATATGTAGCAGAAAAAGTAACAAGTAATTATCTGAAATATCTCTCCTGTCAGGTCAGTTCAAGGAAAAATGAGTGAGGTCTGGTTACTCCACTGTTTTTATGTCCTCGGGGGTGGGCCGTGACTGCGTCACACGCTCGTCAAACAGCTTTTGTATAATTCTGGTTTCAGGTATTTAAGAGGTAAATACCCATACGGTTAATGGTTACATTTCATACTTGAAAGAGAACTGTGGGTTGCAAAATGTCCCAAGGTGGGTCTCTGAACAGGGTACAGTTAACACACACATATATAGATGTACATCAATTAATTATATATAATACTGTGCAAAGCAAAGACTTATTGAAGACATAAGGTGTGCAGCTGATTGAAAAGATTTGCTCTCCAAATTGAACAACTGAATGCATGCTTTACTGTGCTGTGACTGATACAGTAAGTATGTTGTTTCATGTGGTTGAACTTTGAATTCTAATTTAAGGCAGTAATATTAAGTTAGGTCTGCATCATTCAGTTTTCCAAAAGCAGTAAACCAGTTTGTGCAACCACAGAGACACATTGCAAGCCTGTTTGTTATTAGTGCTTAATTTCTTAAATGTTTTGTATGTTCTCAAGCCGGACCCCCTTGTCAAGGTGATATAATGATTGTTTCAAAATACAGCAGTTTATAGTAGCTATTTCATTAAGCCCCTTTCACACTGGCATGCTCTACCTGGGTCGGAACCTACCCAGGTCAGGACCCAGTGTCATGGGGGTCGGGTACGCAATTTCTCAGTGCTTTTGATAAAGCAGGGCTGGCCTGAGTGACAGGCATTTTGTCTCCCTCAACCCAGGTCAAAGCGTGTCAGCCCACATCCTGAGGTGGGTCTCTGGGAGCCGGGTCAACCCAGGTATGGCCCAGGACATGGTTTCACACTATGCAGGATTGTGACGCGGGTAGCCAGAACCCGGGTCTGGACCCAGGTAGGAGTGTCAGTGTGAAAGGGACTTTAATGAGTTTTTTGTAGGAATTAATGCCACCACTGTTGACTAATCAATACAATACCTTGGTTCGTCCAAATCCCACCTATGCAACCTAGCAATGCATGTCTCTTTTCTGGCTGGGTTCATAGATGTCCTACTTTATTTTAACATGCCAGTATTTACACCAACGGCGAAGGAATTAACACTAAACTGGTCCCAATTTTTAGTGGCGGTCACTTCAACCCTGCAGTAACACTGTCTGTGTACCTGGTCGGAGGGCTGAACTTCGTCCTGCTTGCTCCTTACATCGTGGCTCAGCTGTGTGGAGGGATGCTGGGAGCAGTTCTGTCCAAGGTACAGTACAGTAGATGGCAAAAGTACACATTCGGCTCTTGCTGGCTATCTTCAGTTAAAGCTGCTGACACGATTAATATGAAAAATCTCAACCATACCAAATAGAACTCTCAAACAGCAATCCTAAAATCAACTGCTGTGACAAAGGTTTTGACTAGAAGTCTTTCTCAATGCCTTCTCATTGTTTTAGTTTAGAGTTTTAGAATTACTACATATACCAGGTAAAAAGGTAAGGTATTGTAAGGTAAAAAAATTATAATTAAAAAATCATGAACATGAAATATTTTTTTTGTAGATTTTTTTGGTTTACTTCAATGACATTTTTCTTTGTACCCTCACGTGACATACAGTCTAGCAATGCAAGGGCTCCTCCAATATTTCTGCTATTGTGTTTTAATGTTTTATATACAGAAGTTAATCACATCTTTAAGATCTTCGGAAAGTGTGAGCGACAAGCTGAGATGATTATCTTGCACTTCTTACCTCAATATTGATTTTAAAGGGGTTTTCATTTCACCCTTTCCAAACCTTTATATTTTTGCAAATTTACCTCCCCGATAAGGTGAGATAGAATCGACAGGAACATAAGCTCCGCTGTTGAACAATGACTCCCTGCAAATAGCATACACAATAATATGTACTGCCACTTTATCTGAATCGCAAACCCATTGCTTTATATGGGGAAAAAATGGCATCCTCATATGAGGTCGTCATGCATTTGCGTCTTCCATATGTCCCCAAATAAAGATTAGAAGATTATTTTTTGCATCCATCCCCATACATGAAAGGGTTCATTTCTAACATTATAAAAAGTATTAGTATATTAAATAAGCAATATAATATCCAAAGTGTGACTTATACATGTCTGACCTGCTGTATGCTGGTAAATACAAGTATGACCTCTGTGGAATTTTGTAAGAAAAGTCATTGATCTGTTTAGTAAGAAAATCTTGTTGCAGATTATGGTTATTAATGACTGTGATTGTAGCAATAAACTGGGGCTAGTCTATGAAAATAATCAACACATATGTTATCAATATAGATTGTGAGACTATGAGCAAGGGATCACTTATAGTAATTTTGCTGTAATAACCAATAGACATAGTTATATTAAAATGATGCTAGGACAAAAAGCTGTTCTCATTAATTATTATTATTATTATTATTATTATTATTATTATTATTATTATTATTATTATTATTATTATTGTTATTAATTCTGGGATTTCTGTCAGATTTTTGTTCCTAAAGGAATTGCTATTATGCATTTGGTACGAAATTTTGTAACTGCACTATTCAACTTTTAGTCCATTTTAGATGTGTTTCTCTGTTACAGTAGAAGGATCTGTATTTTTCTGCACATTTCTAAATGCGTTTACCCCTGGTTTTAACCAGGCAATCTCCACAGAGGAAACGTATATGAATGCGTCGGGTGGGGCGTTCACGGCTGTGCAGAGCAGTGGGCAGATCGGCAGAGCGGTTGCTGCAGAGATTGTGATGACTGTCTTCTTGACTCTGGTCGTCTGCATGGGAGCAGTGAATGAGAAGAGCAAGAGTCACATGGCTCCCCTGTGCATCGGTCTCACTGTTGCAGCCGATATATTTGTAGGGTATGGACCTGGATTTTATTTTATTTTTTTTATATTTTAGATTTCTATCACTTAGAGATTTCTCTTAACTTTTGAGACTTGAAATTTAAAATATATGTATTTTTTACATTTGCTTTTTTTTGTAGCATATTCAGTTTCACAGCCACAATTTGCAATAATCCTGGGCTAATTAATGTTACTTAAGGTAATTATGCCTATTAAGTTTTTGTATGGATAGGGGGAAAGTAATAGCAGTTCTTCCTTAAAAGTAGTTCTCTTTTTCCTTTGACTGCCTTGTGCTGTGTAGGGACTTGAACGGATAGTGGCATGCGCTGGTAAGCTGACTGGCACTAAAGACTATGACTGCTTGAATGAAGCAAGCCAGACATTGATATACAGTATGCTTGTTTCTTAGAGGAGCTGTATCTGGAGCCTGTATGAACCCTGCTCGGGCCTTTGGACCAGCAGTGGTAGCTAACTACTGGTCTTACCACTGGATTTACTGGGTCGGTCCACTGGCTGGTGCTCTGATAACTGCCTTCTTTGTAAGGTAAACCCTACAGTCTTTATTTTTGATAAAATACTGCCCCTTCCAGTTTTAAAGCGGTATATAAGTTCATCATTTTTGTCTTCCATTTTCAGGCTACTGCTTGGTGACAGAAAAATCCGGATTCTTCTAAAATAAAGCGACGTGAATACTTAAAGAAAAATGTGTTGATGCCCAGCAAGCTACACCAGTCTAAATGCCCCAACTATAATGATTCTACTTTCTAGCACGTTTTTGGGGGTCTCTTGAATGTAGACTACTTATGGGTTATGAAAGCTCCTGGTCACCATGGAAACACATTGATTACTATGACTTATATCCACCATATGTGCAGTTACAAATTTAAGTTTGACATAGAGACAAAATGTAAGTGTGACATACAGTCAGATGAACAGAAACACAGCCTCCATATACCCCCAGATTGTACTACAATAATGTGTTCTGAAGAAGTTCCTTAGCAAGTTTCATTGCAGTGGAGAAAGTGGAAAAATGACACACAGAGAGAGACACAGGCACTGTAGACCCAAATATTATGATACTTAATATAACTTGTTCTGAAGTAGTCGGTAGCAGGTTTATTGACAACTGAACAAGTGATTCTCTAAGCAAAACTTAGGGTGAGCCTCCACTATATCAATATATAAACAAATGAAAGCATGAGATGTTGAAGGTCTGTGTCACAATATCATCTTATCAAGAAAGAAACTTTGCCAGTTTTATGTGATACTTTACTGTAATGTATGTACTTGCCTTTGCTTAAACATTTTCCCCTGTGCTTTACTACCCTGTCACATGATGTTATCATACAGTACTTTAAAACTGATGATGAGTCATGACACAATCATTATATTAACTGAACAAGTAATTAGAATAATCAAGCAATCTAAGAAATTCAGCAAATGATTTAGGATAAACACGAACAAATGACATGGGTGTTAAACTTAGGTGAAAAAGAATCAATTACAATTTTATAATGTCTTATTAATATCTGGATTTACTCCAAACAGTTGTCCTGCTTGTGTATTCACTTTAATGTATTTGTTTACCGATTTAAGAGTATTATTCCCTTGATGAAAAGACAAATTATAGACAATCATTGAATGCATTCTTTTCCATGTAATTTATATTTACACTGAAGAAATTAAAACCATTACGCATATTCATTAAATTGAATTCTTAAACCAGACATAATAACCTCAATTCTTCCTACACTAACTAATATTTAAACTTGCTGCCTCATCTAGCTACCATGCTTGATATAGTTCACGAAAACGTCTCAGTTCACAGATTTGCAATGTTTTAAAATCCAAAATTCCAGGTCAGACTATTTTTTTTAAGCTTCATTAAAAAAAATTTAAAAAATGAAAAAGAGTAATTCATCCAACAGCATTATAAAACATAAATTATAAATCCAAAGGTAAATCAATGATTTTATGACTGTGAGTAAAACCAGGGTCTCTTTCAAAGTCTTTTTACTAATGTCTGCTTATAAAGATTGTTAATGTAACATTTTGTAACTTAATTAAGACAAATAATAAATGTTATAATTCCAATGTGGTGCTGTTTTAAATTACATTTATGATATATGCATGGCCTAGAATATGAAACGACTTGGTGTATAATATAAAGTACAGGTGAAGTACTTATAGGTGAACTGAGAAAATGTTAATCTTTTTCTTTTTTAACTTATAAAATAGCCTTTAAGAGCCACAAGTTAGACATAAACACAATAAAGTGGATAATATTGTTGCTGCAGGCTAGTGCCTGTTAAAGAGATAGTGATGTGGTGGGTATCAGTTATCATGCAATCGTGTGCCATTAAAATACTGCTTTTGATTTGTCCATTCTTCCATACTTCATCAAAAAGCCAGGCTTATTCAGTTTATAAAAGATTATAAAAGACAAGCGTGCAGGAAACATATTTTAAGGTAAGGCCCTTAAAAATATTAATATTAAAATATATATAATATATATATATATATATATTTTAAAACCAGATGGGCACCTTCAGGTTGCTATTCTATTTTTCTTGGTGTAGCAAGAAGCCAGTTCCGCCTAACCTTTCACGTCAATTTTTCTGTAACCAAATTATGCTGACTTCTGTTGGCTGGGTAGACACAGTCTCCATATATGTATATTTATATAATTAAACCTTGTAATTATTAAACCATTTAGACGGTATATACATTACACACATGGGTGTATTTGCATGTGTTTCTTTCTCCAGTGACAATATAATATTGCTCCAGCAAAGAGGACCATCTCCACACATACACATTAATGTGGCAATCTTGCTCTTTGGGTGCACTATAAATGTGAGAGTTTAGCTCTGGGGACAAGATATGATGAGTTGCTGGCAAGGACAGATTTAACCCCATCCCTGCCAACCTTACATTCCCATTACATTCATACCACACCGTGCCATAATTAGAATTCAGCCCTAGAGTCAGTTGCCCTAATGGCATTCAGCTAACAGAAACAAGGAATTCAAGGCAAGCATATCAACATTAGATCTCAATCAAAAGACCCAGACATCTTGGAAGAAATTTCCAAACAATCTCTGGCTTAGAAAGAGTATTGATTTGTGTCCAAATCTTTAGATTTCAACCATATATGAATCAGAAGTAAATCCCTTAAATGTGTGGGTGCTAAAGATGCACACTTTATTAAAATACACATATTAAAGATGAACATGGAACTACAGTTTATTAACTACTTCTGACCAATAAGAAAGAAAAAACCTAAATGTGCTGTATAGTTCATAAATTATGATGCTATTATTTTAAAGCTGAGATACTCACCACTTTTTTGATCCAGCTTTGATTCAGCTGAGATGTGGTGTCCAAAATACGAAAGGTGACAACCAATGCTAGCGGATAAGAATAAAAAGTGAACAAAAAAAAATTGTGAACATAATAACCTTCCCCTAACTGTTTAACCCTTGAGCATTTTAACAAGTTATTTTGTATTATCAGTCAAGTTTATCACATATTTTACGATTGCTACAAGATTGTTTTTTTCCTACAAGACAAAGTTCATGATATCAATGATTGCCTGACTATATAACTGTTGCATAAAAGTTTTCGTTTCTGGTCAGCCTCCGCCTTTCCAGTCTCGACAGTCCTCTTTTTTTCTGCAACATGCCTGATGAGAAGCTAGAACTCAGCGAAATGACCACCACGTTTATTGAAGAGAATCAAAAGGTTGCCCGGACCCCTAGCCAGTATGAAAAGTTCATCCAGCCCTGTGTGGCAGAGCTGATCGCCAGCATTATCTTTGTGTTCATTGGAAGTGTGTCAGTGATTGAGAATGTGGAGTCCGCTGGCAGACTGCAGCCTGCCCTGGTCCATGGTCTTACTGTGGCAGTCTTGATTGCTGTGTTTGCAGAAATCAGGTAAGCATGGCTTGCAAAAGATTTCAGAAGGAATTGCCCTGATGCACTATATTTGTCTGCCTTGTGTTGGCTATACATTTCTCAAGCCATAAATCAATGTTGTAATTCTTCATTTGTTTTTTGTTAAATAGTCATCTATTTATTTTTAACAGGAAACATTTCATTCTATTTCAATCACATTATCGCAGCAAATACAAAGATTGTGCACAGATACAGTACAGGTGCATGTTGGTGTGCAGTGTATATAGGGCTTGCAAATTAAAAGCTTGATATCCTGTGATCTGCATTGATGGAATAAGGGTGTGATGTGTGATTTGTCACTGTATGACAAACTTAAAATATACGCCAAAACTTTCATAATGATTAGGGAAGGAATGAAAAAAACAGCACAACAGATATATGCAATTCTTAAGCATTTTGAAGCACATCAAAATAGAATAGGTTCATGCACTGTAATCAATATTATTATACATTGATAGCAATTTTTTAAAGCAAGCTATAATAATCTTACTTGCATTTGATGCTGAAAATCTTTTTTCTTTAGTGGTGCACAATTCAATCCTGTGCTAACTGTCGCTATTTACCTGGTTGGAGGAATCGACCTCATGATGGCAATTGCATACGTCATAGTTCAGATGATTGGGGGATTGATAGGAGCAGCTTTGGCAAAGGTAATACAATTGCATACAGCCGATTAGATATTGATTATTTTGGAAGAATACAGTACTCTTGATAATATGAACCCCAGTAGTCAGAACTCACCTCAAGAGCAGGGCTTCCCAACCCTGGTCCTGGGGACCACATGTATCTTCAGGTTTTCAACTGAGCTCTCAATTACTTAACTAAACCCTTACTTACACTAATACTTTGCTTAATAGGACCTTAGTACTTGTTTTCAGCTCTTAAGCAGTTGCAGATTTCAAGTTAACTATAACATTGTATAAGTAACTTAAACTCTGCAGTTTTTTAGGAGCTGAGAACAATTAAAAAGGTCTAATTACACAAATTATTAGTTCAACTAATGGTCTAGTTAAGTAATTGAAAGCTCAGTTGGAAAGAAAATCAAAAGACGCAGGGTGTCCCCAGGACCGAACCATCAGTCAAATGTGTAAACATTTACAGCAGTCTCTGTGTGTGTTTTTTTTTTTAAATGGCTATTACTGATTTTGGATTGTTTTGAAGACAAGGCATTTTTAGTGTGGTAAAGAATTTAACCAGAACTAATCACTAATCTGAACGTGGTTGGGCTCCAAGCAGTTTGGTTTAAAGAGATTGTATTGTACTAGTAGGCATACAAAGAAAGCTAGGAAGGAATTTTGCAGTATTTCAGTAAAATCTTTACATGCAGGTCAGGAGAAGACTAGAGCAAAACTGGTTCAATTAACCACTGCAATATGCATGCCTGTAGATAATAGTAATAATAGGCCTATATCATTTTTCATATTAATAACTAATAATAATAATAATATATAGTAAATAATAACTTCCATTGATATAGCTCCCATTGCAAAGCATTCAAGTTTTTAATTTGTTATCCCTCCTGAAGAATAACAATAAGAAAAAAGTAGCATTCTTCTCATTTATAGTGCCACTCATTCCTGCTATATTGCTCCATACATGGTCACAAGTTTTCTTTGTTTTTGAAAGATGATGACCTCCAGTGCCAACTTTGCAAACGCAACAGGTGCAGCCTTCACCGTAGTTAAATCCAATGACCAGATTGCAGGGGCTGTCTTTGGAGAGATAGCTATGACCTGCTTTATCATTATTGTGGTCTGCATGGTGGCCGTGAATGGCAAGAGCAAGACTCCACTGGCGCCATTTTGTATTGGCTGCACTGTCATCGTCAATGTTCTGGCAGGGTAAGTTTACAGCTTTGAGTTTAGCTGTTCGACAAAGGCATTTATTAATGTTTAGAATCATAGGTTTGCAATTACTGCTGACTGTCGTTTACCCCCAAAAACGACTACTTCTTTAATGTACATGTAATTAGTAGTTTTAACTTGTTTTTCTATGCCCTCTTCATTTAGGAGCATCATATCTAAAGAGCTGCTTTTGCTCTTGCTGATGTACATATCCAGAACATTACGTTTTGTATTGACATCTGTTGGTATTTTAGGGGTGATGTTTCTGGCACCTGTCTGAACCCTGCTAGAGCATTTGGACCCGCAGTCCTGGCTAACTATTGGTCTTACCACTGGATCTACTGGATCGGACCATTAGGGGGTGCCCTGCTAGCTGCAGGACTGATGAGGTAAGTGATGAAATCCTAGTAAATTGAAAAGTTGAATTGAGATGACTTTACATTGCATGTGCGATTCGATTCGAATTTGATTATTTCATACAGACAAATATTTTGGATGATTGCTTTCAGAGGAATAATACATGGGTAATATAGGTGGTATATGGTAATGCAGGGATTGCTTATTCATAGTTCACACTGGTTTACATATGTTTATTTCTGTTTGCCAAGGAGAAGCAATTGTTAACTACATACTTAAGAAATAGAGAAGTATGTACTTAGAGATAAAGATGTCTTTGTTTTATGGTGAGGTTGCACGTACATTGTAAAAAAAGGTCATGGTCAATACAACTGGCATGTTAAACCAGTATTTCAGACTCTTATGGACTACAAACTATTCTATATTTATCTAAGTATTTTATGAGTTGTTCAAAGCTCAGTGCCTCCCTAATACTGATACCACTTGTGGTTCATTTATGAATTTCTAATACTTGAAACCTGTCTACAATTTTAATATTTAACACATTCCAGCTTCACAGTTTCAAGCAATATTAGTTATGTTTCCTGATAGATTCAAGACGATAATAAAACATGAAAAGCTAAGACTTATAGCTTATTAAGAAAGAACGAATAGGATATTAAAATAACTCGACACTGACAGCCAGATCATTCTCTATTCTTGGCAACTGCAGTAGACGATCAATGCCAGTGCTGATACTGTAGGCCCCGGCTGTCTTTTAAACTAATTATTTACCATGTTATTTGTTAACTCAGTGACTTTTTATTGCAGGTTGATAATTCATCGCTAGGTTTTCATCTTAGTAAATGAGGAAGTGTTGAGTACCTATCTACTGGGACAATGCAATGGGAATGTTCAATTCTCATATGTATAAGTGCAACAGTAATAATTGTATCCATTCTTATTCTGTATGTGGCAAAACATTGTCACAGAAGCTGATGTCCATTTAATTGTTTTTCTTTCTTTTTTTAAAGATTGCTTTTGGGTGATGAGAACATACGTCTTTTCATGAAGTGAAAAAACATCTGGTTTATTTGAACACAACACAAAGTTCAGAAATATTTGTAAGAAATTTTATTCTGAAGACCACTTTGTCAGTTTAATCCTTATGACTCTGTGTTGAAAGATTGAAATGTATGGCTAAATTCAAACAAACTTTTTGGAAAAATCTGTTGTGCTTGAGTCACATTGCTTTCTCGGTGTAGAAAGATCCATATTAGAGATGGGAGTCAGAAACTAGAATTAAAATATGTTTGCTAGTACTACAAAAATTGTTTTTTGTTTCCACCTGAATTTCCTTGATGCATCATCTTCTTTCTGTTTATGACCATGGTGGAAGATTAAACAATGTTTTTACTGTATCATATATTTTTTTTATCCAGATTGTATGTGATAATTTTCAATAAATCTTGTAACAAATAAATTATTGTTTTGAGCAGCTTTGTCCCTTTTTGTATATAAAGTCATTAAACCTTTTTTTTTTTGTACTGTCGCAATGCCTATTCTGTCTTTTATAATTAATTTCAAGATTTTAATGCTGTTAACTACGTAATGGTTGAGCATTGTGCATTACATAACATTCTGCATCCTTTTCAACCAATCAGATTGCTTACGGCTGTACGATTATCTAACTAGTGTTGAGTGGAGGGCATTCCAAAGCATTGTGATTGGTTGAGGAATGCATGGCATTCCTATTGAAATAGCAAATTGAGGGAGGGATTTTTTTTAAAACTATAGAACATTATACTTTTTTTTTTTTAACTATAGCACATTATACATTTTAAATGCAGCAGTGATGTTCTTAACACCATGACTTCTTTAACAATAAGATTACATTTCATTACTGTAATGCTAATTCCCATTTTTATACAATACACTACACTAGAACATGCCTCTTATCTTATAATTAACTGATTAAGTCTGGGGGTATGTATCCTAAGCTTTCTTAGTAAAGTGTTTTATTTTAAGATAGTAAAACAATGAATGTGGGTGGACCACATACCTTCTAGTCCTGATTATAATCTATCAGGGTGAAAACATACAGCTATGATCAAGTTTTGCATCACCTGAAATTTTAGGATTGAGATATAATTCTCTGTAAGCATGTGACAGGATGGTCTAGTGGTCAGTTGACAGACACAAGTACTGAGGGTGACATGCTGCCCGCATAGTAATTAAATGTAAAAAGTTTTACAAAGCATAGCTGACCAAGCCAAAATAAAAAAGTAAAACAACAAATCTCGAACACAGGATAATTTTCCACACAAGTACCGTGCTGGTCTTTACCTTCTTCGTTCTCTTTCGTTCTCCATTCAACAAGCCACCCACTATGAGAGGCTGCTGTGCTTTTATATCCATGACCATCTCTGAATAATACATTCAAATCATAATACGCATTTTACCAGCAGGGCTCTGCCCTGCCATATATTAACATGAAGGGCTCTGCCCTGCTACAGAACATAATGCATATCTTTTATTTAACATCACACAATCAAAGAAACTACAAAATGATATCGCAATACTCTACCTGAAGCCATAATAGTAGTACAGTATTTAATGTCACATTTTTCAATTTTTGTCAGCATATGGAAGGCTACAATGTTGTATGTAATTCAATATGTCAATGGAACATTATTCAGGTTTCATTTGACTTCATGAAGCAAAATCAATTAATTCTATAGGGTGATGCAAAACTTTTGACCACAGCTGTACAGCAGGCACAGCCAATATACTTGAGTAGAGTGTTGTCCCCAACAACAATCTCTCTTTTAAAGATGTTCTGTGGTAACCATGGAAACAGAACAAGGTAAGCACTGCTATATCCACACAGCCTAACCTTTCTGCACTACAGCAAATGCAGAAATGTAGAAAAAAAATGACATGGTCCTAATTAAAGAACATGATAAATGTGTTTATTTAGTATATGCTGGAACAATGTCACTGAGATAACAGCTATTTATTTATATAACACAGCCAGGCTTTCAGTTCTTAATGTAAGTTTCAACCATTTCTTCTTTCTTATTTCTCATCATCATGTATATGGCTGCTACAATCGCAATGGCTCCATATGTTGCCAGAACAAACTGGAAAATCAAAAACAGCATTTAGAAAACTGGGTCCCAACACACTTACTTATTTATTTTTAATTACATGAAAGCTCTCATAAGATGGAAAAGAACACTATCATGGGGTTCCTTATTTGTTATAGAGGAAGAAAAATCAAAACACCTGCTGAAAGTTATAATTTTAGCTTGTGTTGTTGGAAATTGTAAATAATCAGTGACATTTTGTATTACATTCTATCATATAATACAGCTGACACCTGTACATAATATATGTGATATATATTATGGTCAACTCTCGGTTGTTGGCAGTATCTCGCATGATGTATTCACACATACATTTGACATTTCAAGTTTAGTTTTCAGGAGATCATGTTGGTTGGTTGGAAGCAAGCCTGAAGAATTTGTGAGCTACAGTAGTGTTTTTACATTTCTGTCACAGTGCAGTGCAGGTGTTGAAATGCTTTCTCCAGCCTGTAAGCGAGGATGGGGCTTCAATTCCAAATAACTGTCTGCAGGAGAAACATAATTGTTACAATAATGCAATAATGAACTTTATCATTTCTAGAAAACTGAGCATGGTACACAATGACACAAACACTGGTATGTGTGCCTGTCTTTTGTACACAATAAACACCTATAATATATATATATATATATATATATATATATATATATATATCTATATATATATATATATATATATTTATTATATATACGACCCAAGTTTTGCATCACCTGAAATTTTAGGATTGAGACATAATTCTCTGTAAGCATGTGACAGGATGGTCTAGTGGTCTAGCCCGCATAGTTATTAAATGTAAAAAGTTTTACAAAGCATAGCTGACCAAGCCAAAATAAAAAAGTAAAACAACAAGTCTCGAACACAGGATAATTTCCCATGCAAGTACCGTGCTGGTCTTTACCTTCTTCGTTCTCTTTCGTTCTCCATTCAACAAGCCACCCACTATGAGAGGCTGCTGTGCTTTTATATCCATGACCATCTCTGAATAATACATTCAAATCATAATACGCATTTTACCAGCAGGGCTCTGCCCTGCCATATATTAACATAAAGGGCTCTGCCCTGCTACAGAACATAATGCATATCGCAATACTCTACCTGAAGCCATAATAGTAGTACAGTATTTCATGTCACATTTTTCAATTTTTGTCAGCATATGGAAGGCTACAAAGTGGTATGTAATTCAATATGTCAACGGAACATTATTCAGGAATCATTTAACTTCATGAAGCGAAATCAATAAATTCTATAGGGTGATGCAAAACTTTTTTTATAGGGTGATGTGGTCGTCATGTACGTCAGTCAGCCGAGTATATATATGACTATAGACGCTATATATATATATATATATATATATATATATATATATATATATATATATATATATATATATATATATATATATATATATATATGTACAGTTAAAAGCATAGATAATCAAGAAAAACCTGATTTCAAGCAGATGTACTCAAACTTTTGACTGGTACTCTATATATATATAGATATATATATATATATATATATATATATATATATATATATATATATATATATATATATATATATACACAGCTCTGGAAAAAATTAAGAGACCACTGCAAAATTATCTGTTTCTCTGGTTTTACTATTTATAGGTATGTGTTTGGGTAAAATGAACATTTTTGTTTTATTCTATAAACTACTGACAACATTTCTCCCAAATTCCAAATAAAAATATTGTCATTAGAGCATTTATTTGCAGAAAATGGCAACTGGTCAAAATAACAAAAAAGATGCAGTGTTGTCAGACCTCGAATAATGCAAAGAAAATAAGTTCAGATTCATTTTTAAACAACACAATACTAATGTTTTAACTTAGGAAGAGTTCAGAAATCAATATTTGGTGGAATAACCCTGATTTTCAAGCACAGCTTTCATGCGTCTTGGCATGCTCTCCACCAGTCTTTCACATTGATGTTGGGTGACTTTATACCACTCCTGGCGCAAAAATTCAAGCAGCTCGGCTTTGTTTGATGGCTTGTGACCATCCATCTTCCTCTTGATCACATTCCAGAGGTATTCAATGGGGTTCACGTCTGAAGATTGGGCTGGCCATGACAGGGTCTTGATCTGTTGGTCCTCCATCCACACCTTGATTGACCTGGCTTTGTGGCATGGAGCACTGTCCTGCTGGAAAAACCAATCCTCAGAGTTGGGGAACATTGTCAGAGCAGAAGGAAGCAAGTTTTCTTTCAGGACAACCTTGTACTTGGCCTGATTCATGCGCCCTTCACAGAGACAAATCTACCCGATTCCAGCCTTGCCGAAGCACCCCCAGATGAGTCCAATTTTCAGCTTTGCCCAACACCTGGTCGTCTAATGTTTAGACGGAGACCTGGAGAGGCCTATAAGCCACAGTGTCTCGCACCCACTGTGAAATGTAATGGAGGATCGGTGATGATCTGGAGGTGCTTCAGCAAGGCTGGAATCTGGCAGCTTTGGCATGAATCAAGCCAAGTACAGGGTTATTCCACCAAATTTTGATTTCTGAACTCTTCCTAAGTTAAAACATTAGTATTGTGTTGTTTAAAAATGAATCTAAACTTATTTTCTTTGCATTATTCGAGGTCTGACAACACTGCATCTTTTTTGTTCTTTTGACCAGTTGTCATTTTCTGCAAATAAATGCTCTAAATGACAATATTTTTATTTGGAATTTGGGAGAAATGTTGTCAGTAGTTTATAGAATAAAACAAAAATGTTCATTTTACCCAAACACATACCTATAAATAGTAAAACCAGAGAAACTGATAATTTTGCAGTGGTCTCTTAATTTTTTTTCCAGAGCTATATATATATATATATATATATATATATATATATATATATATATATATCTAGATATATATATATATACGAATATAATAATATTATATTATTAATAACGGCTTGCCACTTATAATAATAAAGGGCAAAAAAGAAAGGATGTGTCTAACAAAGATCCAGTCCCACTAAAAAAAATGTAATTCTAAACCACAATTTCAGTGAAGTGACTTTTTGAGCCTATCCAAGTGCTATATGACACATTAAGTACAGTGGATTTCAGTATGCCTTTTATTTATGTTCAGATAGAAGCCGGGATTTGTCACCTACAGCACAGGAAGTGACCAAGAAACATTAGTTTAAACTTTCTATAGCAGGGGTCTCCAATCCCGGTCCTGGAGGGCCAGTGTCTCTCCTGGTTTTTGTTCCAACTTTACTCTAAATTTCTTAATTGAACCAATTAAGTGCTTATTAGAAGCTTAAGCTTATTTGAAGCCCAGGTGTTAAACCTGGACAAAGAAAATAAAACCGAATCAATATGGGTCAGAATAACGGACAGAAATTCAAAAGGCATAATAATAGGAGCATGCTATAGACCGCCAGATTCAGACGGTGAGCACAATAATCTGTTATACAATGACATTAGAAATGTGTGTAGCAAAGGAGAAGCCATACTAATGGGGGATTTCAACTTCCCCCAAATAAAATGGGAAAACCCGGTGGGTAGCGTGAAGGATGAAATAGAAATGGTGGAAATGACAAATGACTGCTTCCTAACACAATTTGTGAAGGCACCCACTAGAGGGGAGGCATGCCTTGATTTAGTCTTTTCAAATAACGAAGATAGAATAACTAAAACAGAGGTCAGAGAACCACTGGCAAACTCAGACCACAACATGGTCTCATTTGAAGTGTTTTTTAAATCCCCAAAAGAAATGACTAAAGCTAAGGTTTACAATTTTAGAAAAGCAAACTATGAAGGTATGAAACAGAGACTAACAGAAGTAGATTGGAGTAAAATAGAGAAAACACCCACAGAAGAAGGATGGTTGTTCTTCAAAAATGTAGTACTAGAGGCACAAAACAATTATATCCCTAAAGTAGACAAATCTAAATGTAAAACTAAATTGCCAAAATGGTTTAATAGATCAATTAAAAAAAATATTCAGCGAAAAAAGGCACTTTACAGAGCATTAAAAAAGGACCAAAAAGAAAGTACGCAGAAAGAGTACACAGAACTGCAAACGCAAGTCAAAAAGGAAGTTAGAAAGGCCAAGAGAGAAATAGAAATAAACATTGCTAAGGGAGCTAAAACCAATTCCAAAATGTTTTTCCAATATTACAACAGCAAGAGAACATTCAAAGAGGAGATTAAATGTTTAAGAGATACAAATGGCAAAATCGTAGAGGAAGAAAAAAAAATAGCAAATATGTTAAATGATTACTTTTCACAAGTTTTTACAAAGGAAGATACTGACAACATGCCCCACATGTCATCCAGTTCCTATCCAGTTTTAAATAACTTTAGCATAACTGAGGCAGAAGTGTTAAAGGGACTAGGAGCTCTTAAAATAAACAAATCCCCTGGGCCGGATGAGATCCTCCCAGTAGTACTCAAAGAAATGAAAGAAGTAATTTACAAACCGCTAACCAAGATCATGCAGCAGTCTCTTGACACAGGGGTGGTACCGACAGACTGGAAAATTGCAAACGTAATACCGATCCACAAAAAGGGAAACAAAACTGAACCAGGTAACTACAGACCAGTAAGCCTGACTTCTATTATATGCAAACTTATGGAAACTATAATAAGATCCGAAATGGAAAATTACCTATATGGTAACAGTATCCTGGAGACAGTCAACATGGTTTTAGGAAAGGGAGATCGTGCCTAACTAACTTGCTTGATTTTTTTGAGGATGCAACATCCATAATGGATAATTGCAAAGCATATGACATGGTTTATTTAGATTTCCAGAAAGATTAATTCTCAAACTGAACGCAGTTGGGATTCAAGGAAACACATGTACATGGATTAGGGAGTGGTTAACATGTAGAAAACAGAAAGTACTGATTAGAGGAAAAACCTCAGAATGGAGTGTGGTAACCAGTGGTGTACCACAGGGATCAGTATTAGGTCCTCTGCTATTCCTAATCTACATTAATGATTTAGATTCTGGTATAGTAAGCAAACTTGTTAAATTTGCAGACGACACAAAAGTAGGAGGAGTGGCAAACACTGTTGCAGCAGCAAAGGTCATTCAAAATGATCTAGACAAGATTCAGAACTGGGCAGACACATGGCAAATGACATTTAATAGAGAAAAGTGTAAGGTACTGCATGCAGGAAATAAAAATGTACATTATAAATATCATATGGGAGATATTGAAATTGGAGAAGGAATCTATGAAAAAGACCTAGGAGTTTTTGTTGACTCAGAAATGTCTTCATCTAGACAATGTGGGGAAGCTATAAAAAAGGCTAACAAGATGCTCGGATACATTGTGAAAAGTGTTGAATTTAAATCAAGGGAAGTAATGTTAAAACTGTACAATGCACTAGTAAGGCCTCATCTTGAATATTGTGTTCAGTTCTGGTCACCTCGCTATAAAAAAGATATTGCTGCTCTAGAAAGAGTGCAAAAAAGAGCGACCAGAATTATTCCGGGCTTAAAAGGCATGTCATATGCAGACAGGCTAAAAGAATTGAATCTGTTCAGTCTTGAACAAAGAAGACTACGTGGCGACCTAATTCAAGCATTCAAAATTCTAAAAGGTATTGACAGTGTCGACCCAAGGGACTTTTTCAGCCTGAAAAAAGAAACAAGGACCAGGGGTCACAAATGGAGATTAGACAAAGGGGCATTCAGAACAGAAAATAGGAGGCACTTTTTTACACAGAGAATTGGGAGGGTCTGGAATCAACTCCCCAGTAATGTTGTTGAAGCTGAGACCCTGGGATCCTTCAAGAAGCTGCTTGATGAGATTCTGGGATCAATAAGCTACTAACAACCAAACGAGCAAGATGGGCCGAATGGCCTCCTCTCGTTTGTAAACTTTCTTATGTTCTTATGTTCTTAATTGGTCCAATTAATTAATTTAGGGTAAAGTTGGGACAAAAAACAGTTACTGTTAGTTACTGTTAATAAAAACAGTTGCAATGGAACGTATTTACTGCCGAGGGATGGATCTCAGTCACTACAAGGGCTTGTCCTGATGCAGTGCTGATGGTTTGAATTGGATTCTATTGTATAGTCTTCACTTCTGAAGGGGGTGTCCAAAGCTAGTCAAAGGGATTGTAGTTTCACAGGGGTAGTAGCCATGCCTATTAAGAAAAAGAAGATTTGTAAAACATATTTAGATGTGTAGCAAGGACCATTTCAACTGTACAGGATAGTAGTTTTTATCAAAAAAATAAACAACGTTTCTTGTTGAATATAACGATCCTGCAGCATCTGTAACAACGTCGTTATTTCAAAAATTAAAGGGACAGAACCGTTTTATGTAACATCCACTACAGTATGGGGAGGAAGCCTGATTGCTTCAATACATTGGATGGGATGTGTGATAGACCTACTATATTTAAGTTGTAATTCACAGTAAACATTTAATTATTAATAGCAGAGCAATAATTACAACAACAGAGCAATAACTGAAGAGCATTTCATATGTAGTCATGAACAATAAAACAAAATGCTTGATAACCTGAAACTTGATTCAAAGTGTAGCCACTAACTTTTTATAGATTACTAGAGTCTACAATTATATTGTGAGCAGAAGCTCACAGTGAGCCTGTCTTGACTTGCTAGTCTGTTAAAGGTTGTGATATCCCATTAACTCATCTCACTCAAATCCCATTACCTCAACTCACCCAAAACAGTGCATCACCTAGACCAGGGGGACATAGCCGGCCTTTCACTTCGCTGCTGCAAGACTGTTCTAATTTGTTTAATTTAGATGATTAATCCCACAGGTGGCTCTTTCCAAACCTGATTTGATAGATACAATGTCATGTAAAAAATAGGCACATAGAGAATGGGTTGAATTAATAGAACATGGCTAAAGTGGTTTTGCTTGAGGGGGTATCGTATATTCACAAATGCAGTGGCCCAGCGCAGAACAACACAATGATGCCATGAAAAAATTGCACATGAGGTTAGTTAACAAAGAGCAGGTTGTGAGTTTGAGGCCTCAACTACACACAATGAGAGATATGAGGATAGCAGCATATAAAAAAGTCTCCGTCTGACTTCCTGTCACAAGAGGGCAGTGCATTTCTTTTTTGCACAGTGTATTAGAAATTGAAACCCACACCTGTTTTTTTTTTTTTTTTTTTTTTTTTTTTTTGGTTTTGTTTTTTTGGTTTTTTGTGTTCCATAATTATTTTTCATAAAACCTGAATGAGAAAGGAAAGTTTGTAAAAGTTGTTTTGTAATTTCATTTGGCCTGATAAATTAACCTATATAGATTTTTTTGGGACCTAGTACTGGCCCCGTGTCCTGCATGTTTGAATCCTTGAGACAAAAACATTGAATAATGTATTATTTATTATGCACTGTAGGTGTGTTCAGTGATAGTAGTGATTATCTGAAGAGGCTGAAGCTCTGTAATTATCACCTCCTGTATACCAACCCAGCAGCTCCTACTGCTGAGCAGTTTAGCTATTAATCACAATCATGCCGAAAGCACTATAACACTGAAAATCATTATACACCAATTCTGTACATAGATGCAGAGTGTACATAGATCTGAGCAAATAAAAACTCATTTCTTACACATACATTTTTTGGGGGATCTTTCAAGAAAACATCCCTTAATCCAAAACTGTTAAATAATGTGTCAGTATTTACCATTTACCTTGCTAACCTTTACACTGCCTGAGAACTATGGGTTAAAGTCACAGCAGGAGATCATCAATTCATCATAATGTTCCTGAGTAAGTACAGAAGTGGGCAGGAGACCTCCAGCCCCTCCAGCCCCCACAGTAGTTGGAATAGCCTCCCCATGTGCTTGCTCATTGTCCATGATCGATTCTGTGAACTGCTCAAAACAGTGAAAATGATTAATCTATACAAACACACACACACCATCTGATTACTACTGTATGTAATGTTGAGAACTTTCTTCTTCAAGAAGGCTTTACGGACACAAAGTCTACTGCTAATCTCATGTTTACCTTTCCAGATCAAGTCACATGGTTTACACTTGCTAGAACCTGAAAAAATATGTTGAAAAGTGGCTTCTTGTACTAACCCAGGGCTGGATTAACAGCTCATGGGGCCCTGAGCACAGCGTTGGGATATTTTTTTAACTAAAGCTGCTTCTTTTAAACTTTTTTCATTTTTTGGTTTCCGTTTAGCAACACCACTTGAGTAGTGATGGTTGGTGGCCAAATCCCTGATTTACTTATTAGCATATTAGCAGCAGTTAAAATACGTGGCAGTACATACATTTACATACTGCGGTTCAAGCTCATTGGCATTCCACTAAAAACAGGCAGGTCACATGTCCAAAACACTCAAACCAAACCATTTTCAAGGGAGGGGGGTGTCAAGTGTTATTAAATTAAAATGTAAACCTTGTGAACAGTATTTACTGCTTATACAGTGATGTATACACATTACAAATATGTTAGAAGGCTCTGTAAATAAAACAAATGGAAGATAAAATATGTAAGGTCACAATTATTGGGCCCCTAGTTTTCTGGGGGCCCTGGGCCTGGGCCCCGTAGGCCTGTCCCTTAATACGGGCTTGTACTAACCATTAGACTTTCCTGCACTAGAGACAATGATGTTACCAAACACAGGTCAGACCACCGTAGGTAATGTCGTTTTAGCACCATTCAGCATAATCAGAGCAGTGCAAATGCCACCCCATATCATAGCATACAACACGTTACTCACTAGTTTATTATTAGTGTGACATTATTTCTCTGACTCTTAAGAGGCTCAGGATCTCCGCACCAGTGAACTGACAATAAGGCATTTTAACAAGGCTGCAGTGGCATCGGTGTGATCAAGCTAAGGATTAAAGCGCATCAGTAAAATGATTAAAAGCTTCATCTACGCTATACATCCTAGACATTGACACATCTGAAGCGGGGAGGTTAAAGAGTTGAGGACTGATGTTAGATGATTAAAACTGTAAATTAACCCAGGATTCAAAAAATACGTTTTCCAACCTTATATTATGGTTATTTGTTTCATGACCACATTTACACAAAACCCAAAAGAACAGGTATAGATAGATTACTCTTATTATAATTAGAGAGAGTGTTGTATAGAAAAATCTAGGTGAACAAAAGACTGCTGGATTAATGAACTGCAGTAAATCTATTATAATGGTAATGGCTTTCATTGATATTCCTACTGGATTTAACCTTTCCTCGAGACTGAAACTGTTTATTATTGTAGCTTTCACTTGTGGCCAACTGGACAATATTAAAGCATTCACTATTTTAAACCCAGGCCCTGACTATGCAGAGCTGAGATTTGTACCCAAAACTGATAGGGCTGCTGTTACTTTCCTAAAGGATCACCTGGAGGGACCAGGAGGAAAAACAGACTGCTTGATCTTGTTTTCTCTTAACAGGCTTTGAATTCTGGTGAATTTGTTTCACTGTCATATTTTGATTTATTTTAGGGATGGGTGTCAGACTGCATAGCAAGAGATTGCTACCAGTAGAACAGCCAGCAAGTACAGCACACAGTAAGCAGCATACCGATAAATAACTTTTTATGGATTATGTTGTATTCATCATCCAGCATTTATTATCTTATTGCACAGCTTACATAATGTATGGGAATTCAAAATCACACTCAGTACTTTTGAGTACACATGTACTATTCATCATAAAAGAAAAATGAAAAAATGTAGAAACCATGACATTTGAAATTCAAATGAAGAAATATTATTTGACAAAGAGATAAGATGTCTTCTGTTTAAAAAATATCACTTAAAGTATCACATAAAGTACTTGCACTTAATGTCAACTTCAAGACAATAAAACTGACCTGTTAAGTGTTTGTGTACACTGGCAACAAACACATGACATCAGGGGATTATGCCCTGACTTTACTCCTACAAATAAAGTGCCTGCTTACAACTAGTTTGTATTCCAAATGCACAAAAACATGGATTTGTCAATAGAGTCTTTTTCTAGATCACCTATAAAGATATTGATTGTTGTGTGTCAAGGTAGGCGGAGGAGAAGGAGAAGGTGATAA
This sequence comes from Polyodon spathula, assembly GCF_017654505.1. Lineage (NCBI taxonomy): Eukaryota > Metazoa > Chordata > Actinopteri > Acipenseriformes > Polyodontidae > Polyodon > Polyodon spathula. The sequence goes on along the minus strand of NC_054559.1, from coordinate 10,268,521 downwards.
AAACATTATCCTTGAAGGACTAGACATAATGTTAAATATTGTTCATCTCTGCGTAGTATGATCGACAAAGAGCATTTTTGTCAAATTATTTTTATTTTATTTTTGTGCCCAGCACAAGTTTCACACAATGTAGCTGCAGAGTTCTCTGTCACCAAAAAAAAAAAAAAAAACAGAAGTGAAATTAAAATGTACATCGAAGCAATTTGCTTATGTAAGAGCTTGAATTTCAAGGGGGTTTCCATGGCATTCTCTTTTTATAGCACAGTGATTATATGCAGAGAGATGCAAATACAATAGGAATAGAGATAGATGTAACTACAAAACATTCTGCAATTGATTTAGATTGCTAATTAGACAATGAGAAAAACATATGTCAACATATGCACCTTATTTGCATATTCAGGAGAGAATTTTCCACCTCTCTTATAGAGAGGGTGCAGGAGGCAAGTAATAGCCATTGGTCTCTTGCATAGCAGCACACGCAAATGCAATAAATCTGAAGGCAAACAATCTGAGATAAGAGAACTAATTAAGTCACCACAGGACTAGCTTACCAAACTATTTCCCTAACTAAAAGTCCTAACCTTAACCTACCTTTCATTTATAGCTATTGTACAACAGAGAGAACTACATCCTTAATTACACTATAATTACTGGTAATTGTTTCCATTTAATGAGTTCCAAACATCAAAGAGCCTTTAGTTTACTAACTGTTAACGACTTGCTAAGTAACATATTGTATTTACAAATGTTGCCATTTGTTTGTGTTCAGCAAACACCAGCCAACCCCATTCAGGGATGATCAGTTCTATGTCCAAATCAATTACATCATTAAAATGGGGTTCAATTTGTTCTGAGGCATTAATAAAGATGTATCTGTACAAATGTTTTGATCAGGTTTATTATACACTATTAACCCTCATAAGGTAAGCTGAGGTCCATTCAGACCCCACAGTGCTTTAGTATCAATTATTATGTGGATCTAGTGACTTGATTTTGGTTTCATTTTTGGTAGTTGTCAGGCACCTATCCTGTTACACTATGCAAAGGATAATTCTAGTCCAGGTATCCTGGTTGAATTTCCCAAATTGTTTTAGGTTTGGGGTCCATATGGACCCCAGGCATAGTGTATCGGCAATTCCAACCTTCTCGTGGGAATATCTTAGGCACCGTAATAGCTAGCTTCTTGGTTTGAAAGTACAGATTTTGGGCTTTTCAATGGTGTCAGGCATGACAGTATGCATACTTTCTATCATGCCCTCATTCAGTGCTCCAGTGCTGTGACGCGTAGCAAATCAGTTCGTGTGTTCAAGTACCTGTAACTCAAAAATGGATATCTCACACACCCAGATGACATGTTCCTAGAATAAACTACATCGTCTAGAATACAGTGGTGCCTTCATTTGCTAGGAGACAGCTGTGTGCATTGGACCCGGATTGGATCCGTTTGGACCCCAGATTACCAGGAAAGTCCGTTTTCCGACGTGTCCTTATGAGGGTTAACACAAAAAGAACAACATTTGTGAACTTATCTTAGCAATCAAGTCGTTAATAAACTAAAACTGTTCTCCTTAAAAAAAAGGTGTGCTCCCAATAGTGTGCTACATAAATTATGCAGCCACTATGAAAAAGTGCACTACAGTAGCCCAATATAATTGTGTTATAAAAGCAAAACTCTAGAGAGTGTTTTAAATATATTGAAGTGTGAAGTGCAGCACATTAGCAGGATTTATCAACCAACACATGAAAAAAGGACAAGTATGGTTCTGCATTATGAAAATGTTATCCAATTACACAAGAGAGAAATAGCAATCTCTTTCAAGAACCAGAGTAGCAAAGCACAATAAAAGTACTACAAATAAAACAAAATATTGCTCTCCAATATGTTTAATAATGTGAAGGTCAGACAAACAGCATACTATCTTTTATTATTACAATAAATCACTGGTTTCTTACATGGAACCTGTAATTTATTCGAAATCCCCAGGAATGCATTCTTTTCTGCATCGTTAGTATGCTCATGGCTCTGTTTCAAAACACAGATCCCTAGTAGGCCTGTGGTAGGTGTCAATGGGAATAATGCACAGATTGTAGGTGGAATTACATATTGCTGCCTGCCAAGCTGGAAGTGTTCTTTAGGTTTGCTTACAGAAGCTCATAGCCTGTGCACAAAGCAGCCCACGCTGTACAGTCATACCATTTTCTTCTCCCTTCACTTCTACTTGAGATTAAACTAGCAATTTCCCAGGCAATTTAGCTCCCCAAAAACTACTCGTTTACCTCTCGGCGTGGAGTGTTTCATTGCTTACTGCTGTGCTGCGAATGCGCAGCTATCATTTTACAGCTTGTATTTGACTTTTTAAGAACACTCTAATACTTAGACTCTTGCCACATGACTTGTCTTTAATGCTCAAAGGGTGCAGTGCTGGAAACATTTCCATGAGGATTTGAAAAGAGACAAACCTACTGTTTCTGTTTTACTGCAACGATAAACTAGCAAGGGCCAAGGACACTGAAGCAATGCACAAAGAACTGTAGGCGATTAATCGATTAACTTGAAAGTCTGATTTACTAATGCATGAAAAATGACAGAGTGCAAACCAATTCATCATACTGTATAGCCTTGATAATCCAAACTTTTATTTTACGAACACCGATGCTACTCAGATCTCCAAATAAAGACCCATGTATCTATTTTTCATATACTTAATTACAAAATGAAAAAGGTTTGCGGTTGCTACCGTCTTTTGTAGTCACATCGTATTTTCATACGGTTGTGTATTTTGCAATATAATTACTACATGCAATCACAGTGTATCTCGCATAGCTTAAGGTAAAGGGAAATAATTCCTATTATTTTGTCTCATAATAAGGAGGTAAATTAAATAAAAGAGAGGGCAAAGTACACTCTCCCATACATGTCACTACCTGCAACTTCTGATAGAGTTATTATAAATAAAGGAATAAACTGGACTAATTCAAATAAAAAGAGGCCTTCACTACAATATTTCAGCCTCAATAATGTGGAAACAGTATTCAATTACTAATTAATTTCAGTTACAATAAGTCATACACATTGTTGTACAACACAAGTCAATGCAAGCTAATGCACTGTCAAGATTTGTGTCATAAAAGGTCATCAAAGATATTTTTAACAACTCTGATTTAGGGATTCCCTCTGGGGCACCTTTCTGGGAATCTGCCCAGGTGGAGGGAATGTAACTAGCATGGAATTTGCATTGGAATGTTAAAGAAGTGATAGCATACTCTTTACCTCGTATTGATTTTATTATCAATGGCTCCCCCTTTATTGAGATGGAAATGTTGGGATAAAAAAGGTGCATCTGGAAAGGTATTACAGACAGTGTTCCCAATAGTACTTCAACCATCTCTGTTTCTTGAACAGTTTCACTGCTTTGTAGCACTCAGGGAATTATAGATATGCATCAAATAAATGTTGTGGCTGAAATCACTATCATTTAAAATGTTATTCATGATCTTTAATAAAAAATTTTTTCATGTCATCAGCTCATAATTGAGGAAATCATTATTTGTTCACCAACACAGGTAACTATGCCCACACGTTACAAACCGATCTATCTCTTGCATGTATTGGCACCGTTTAGGTCATCAGTTCAAGTTAGCGTCTTTCTTTACCATGGCAGAACTATTACCTCTATGGTTAGGACACACAGCGCTGTTATCAAAACACTGTTGCTGTACTGCCCTATATCAAATTACATCTCAGTTCATTTCAAATTAAGGTTTGAAAAAGTCTTAGTTGCAATGAAAAACAGTTAGCATATCAAAAGCAATACAATGGTTATTTTGCTAAAGTTAAGACAAAGTTTTATATTAGTGTGACAAAGACGGCTGTAGTGGAGACGTCAGACCAGAAGAAACACATAGTAATGCGAGATGGCACGATAAATAAATGCGCTGCTGCGCGGTTTATTATTATAAAATAAAACAGGACAAAAAAAAAAAACAGGACACGGCACTGGCAGCCAAAACAAAGAGACAAACAAAAACGAACTACACAGACAAACACGGTGAGCTGATACTTCAACTATTCTTATTATCGTTACCTCCGTCTCCAATCCCGTTCTCCACTCACCGAGCACACAACCCCGAGTGAGTGAAAACATGGGGCTTTTATGCAGCTGTACCGAGACTCGATTGCTAATCAATCATTCAGTTGGAGTCGTGGTACAACTGCACGTGAATTAATAAAGTGCAATTCCCAGTGCTCACATATTATTACATTTTACTTGCACGTGAAGTGCTATGCAATCCTCGTGCCTAAATACAAATACACATTTTAAACATTTGTGTTACACAGGCCCGTTTATATCCCGTGTACCCATGCCTATACACCAACATTAACATTAACACACAACACGCAACATATAACATTGAAATACACACAGGGGCGGGCAACATTGCCACATATGAAAAAATATAGATTTTGGTACAATATATGGTACAACAGTAACTTAAAGACAGGGGCAATGGTAATTTAAGGACAGGGGCAATAGTAAGTTAAAGTCATCTACAATGGGATGAGGTGTGCTAGAATGCTACCACAGTGGTAACATTTGGATATTTTACATGATATTGCATTAGGGAGAATGAAGAACTAGAACTCAATCTTCCAGACAGACTGGAACCAGCAAACAAATAAAATGTGTAGAAGAACCTGCTTAAGTGAGACTACAACCAAGAAAACTATTTCTTACAACATACAAAATGAACAATACTTTCATACTGCATTTTGTAGTTATATAAATTTGTATGCAGCAATCATCTGCAAATCGCTGGTAGGAAAAATTATTAACAGTAATATTAGTAAGTACCTTACATTGTTATTAATAATATTTGTAAGTACATTGTTTAATATTCATGACAGTGACTGACTTACATTGGAATTTTTTGAGCAAAATGCAGGATTTTTATAGACTGCCTAGCATGTAAAAAAAAAATGTACAATTGAAGCTTAACAATATTGTACAGCAATAGAGTGCTGCAGTGGTTAGCTTGTTATCCAGTTAGCATTCAGATCTGTCACAGTTTTGATTAACTAAATAGCCGCCAAAGTGAGTTCTGGTTTTCCTTAAACAGGTTTTGACCTCATCACAGGACATGTTCTGCTGTATGTGTGTTTCACAAAAACCACATTTACAGACCAGGGGTCCTTATGTAACATACATAAACAAAAAAAAAAAAAAAAAAAAAAAAACAGCTCAAGACTTATATAATCAGAACAATAAAAAAAACACCTTTAAAACACTTGTAAATAATAGGGGGGAATTACCACCCACTGCCACCCTCGGATTTCAGTTGCTAGTTCATACTTGACCAGTTTCACCTTCTGGTCCGTGCAGAAGGCGTGTGTGTGTTAAACTTAGAATCTCCAGAACTGTTTTTAGACCAACTCATAGACATATGCTCTTCTGAATCTGAATGAAATATTGCAGTATCCCTTACAATAATCCCTTAGTTTTAAACATAAATGAATTTTAGACACCGCCCTTGAAAGGTGCTGCATTCACATATTTGTAAACTGAAATTTTTGAAGTACAGTAATGTGATACAGATAGCTTCACCTGCCATTGTGTCTCAACTCTAATAGCCCTGGAGGGACCAGGTATTGTATATTGGGTGTGGCGGACCACCTGCAAAGCAGTCCATGGTTAATGGTATGCTTTCTGGACTCCAGTTTACCAGAGACTAGGTCTTAAAACCAATTAGAACTCTTTTCACACAGACCCACCAAGTGCCACTAGTGCCAATTACACCCTGGTATACAGCTGTAACCCAGCCACCCTTTTCCTGTATTTTGTTCACAAAATTAAACAAAGACCCTAATAAGTATATAATCAAGCTGTATACAAATACTTGATAAACATTACTTTTCTATGTCAACGTGGAACACTGTTGGTGAGCCAGAGCCTATTTTTACACCCTCAGTTGCACACTTTTTTAGTCAGTTAGTACTATAGAATTGCTGTGAAATAGTTTTATTTTCCAATAACCTTGCATCTTGATTCACATTTTATTTTCTGTGTCTGTGAAATTGTATTGGCAATTGAAAAACATGTTCATTATTATGGGTCCCTGTGCAAAACAAAACACAGTGAACATTAAATCAAAACTCAGAAATATAACAATACCCTCCTTATGAATAAAGGAGAAATCACCATCTCTGGTTTCCTGTCAGTTACCCAGTTGGTTTGACGAAATCCATTGCAGTTGGATTTTCATTACCAAATGGTCCTCAATGGAGTACTGTACTATCCATTGTGAGTGTTTTTTTCCCCATCTGAATGCACTGTAGTAATAATACAGTATGCTCTTCCATTTTGTATCCTTCAAAGCTGACACTGTTCATGGATTTTTACGAATTCTCCCCATGATGAATTTGTAATCTCTGGGGTTTAGGATTCAGGTTGTTTATTTGAATCTGGATATATAATAAATGACAATGCAGTGAAGGACATTTGAATTTTATTGTAAACAGCTCTTGTATCATTAGATTCAGCAGCAAACCCATATAGCTAGCTCTGACCAGTGGAACTGACTTCTGTATATGGCCCCTGGTGAGTGATAAGGTCTAGTATCCATGGCAATTTATTCAGCAACACAGTTCATATACCATACTGTGATTTACCTTTACAGCAAACAGAATGACAGTGTGCATTGCAGCCCTATGTTTTATGAGACCCTGCCACTGGGTAACTTGGCTGATGGGTGGACAACAGCACTGCATGCAACCAGTTATTTGCAGCTGCCTGCACCATTTGCTGCTGTACTTTCCACTATATATCATGCATTATGCATTTCTGTTTGCAGTATTATGCTTTGTGATGGTGTTCCACCATAAAAGGCACTATATAAAATATTTACTGGTGCTAAGATTACAAGCAGCCCTTACGAAAAATAAATAAATTAAATAAATAAATGCAGTAATACTGTAATTAGTTGAAATGGAACACATTTCCTCATTTCTCATTGGACACCCAGCTGGTATATACAGTAAAACCACATGTTTTTTTAACGCAGATCTACAAAATCAGCATTATGGGAGTTGTGCAGTATACTTCTAAACGAAAGATGCAGCCAATATGTTTTTATTTTTTTACTAGTGGTGTGAGTAGCAGATTGAATACAATAATTCCAGTTGAAGGTGACAGTATCTTACTTGCTACACATTGCCTGCACTGGCTGTGTGGTCGTAACCTAAAAGACACACAGTGCTGATTGTAGATTTGTAGAGTAACACAGTGCGTGGTTTTACAAGATTCCATTTGCACTGAAATATCCCTCGTGGTGTATTAATTTTTCTTTTTGCATCTGAACAAGAGCATGCTGTGCAATTATACAATGTTAATATCGGCTGTAGTGGGCGGGGTTAAGGATATCACATGGTAGACAGAGGTGGATAGCGGTAAGAGTCGAGCTAAGAGCTCAGTATCAGCAGCAGCAGTGTGCAAGGTGCGGCTGAGGAACTGCTTCAGTGTAGCGCTGCATAGCCAAGTACAGGGCTGACAGACCTTCGTGTCTTCATCAACACACACAGAAAAAAAACATAACTTTGTTTGTTAACACTTCCGTGTTCAAAATGGCTGATCCCGTTGGCAGTGACGGCGAGGAGACCACCGCCCGTGGTTTTGCAAGAACTGGGGCTCTGAGGCAGAAAAACGTCCATGAAGTTAAAGATCACAAGTTTATTGCCCGGTTCTTCAAGCAGCCGACCTTCTGCAGCCATTGCACAGACTTCATCTGGTGAGATACCTCAGTGGAGCCAAACTCGCTCCACCTGTTCAGCAGCTGCATTCTGTTTCAGAACTTAATATCACTTAGATA